>NC_133123.1:168987816-169296258 GCF_033568475.1 Henckelia pumila
GAGAGGTTTGGAGCGCGTTAGCGCTATGTGCAGCACTGATGGATGGTGCGTTAGCACATGGTTGAGGGCTGTTGGGGATTGTGGTAGCGCGATAGCGCTTCATGTAGCGTCTTTGAGTTGCGCGATAGCGCTAGGTAGTGCGCTGTTCTTGAATAAGTGTGGCGCAAAGGAAGCGCGGGCGCTCAGCAGGGGTGGCGCGGGCATGCCTTTAAGTCGCAAAATAACTCCAATTTCATCCAGGTAAGGCGCGGGCGCTCAGATAAATGCGGCGGGCGTGCCGTCTGCTCGACTTTGAGATTTCTAGAGCCTGAAAAAAAAAATTTGTGAAAATAAAAAAATAATTAAGCTAAAAAATTTAAAATAAATAAAAAAAAATTAAAACAGTTAAATAACAAAAATTAAATAAACTAAAAATAAAAGCAAATAAAATAAAATAAAAGAAAATTCTTGGGTTGCCTCCCAAGTAGCGCTTGGTTTAAAGTCGTCAGCCCGACTTTCACGGGATTAATTCTTCCCCTTCTCTTTCACTCTCCAAATAAATTCCACGAACCGCCTTTTAAATTTTGCTTTTTTCGTGTCCTTCTTTGGTGGTTTTGGCGCTCTCTCGTTCAATGAATCAACCGCAATGTCGGCTTTTGAATGACCCTCCAACTTTATAACCGGCTCTATCAAGCATAATTTTTCAATAGGGGTGTTAGATGACTTCATGAATATATTAAAAATTACACTCTCACCATCCACACCCATCGACAATGAACCTCTCTTCACCTCTATCTTGGCATCGGCAGTGGCCAAGAAAGGTCTCCCCAATATCAGGGGCATGTTTGCATCCTCCTCCATATCTAACACAACAAAATCCGCTGGAAAAATAAATTTATCTACTTTTACCAAAACATCTTCAATGATTCCAAGCGGATATGTGATAGATCGATCAGCCAACTACAACGCGATCATGGTGGGCTTCACCTCACCAAGTCCTAAGCTCCTGAAAATAGACAAAGGCATGAGATTAATGCTAGCTCCTAAATCGCAAAGTGCATTATTAAAATAAGAAGAGGCAATAGTGCAAGTAATAGTAAAACTCCCTGGATCCTTAAGCTTTTGTGGCATCTTCTTTTGGAGCACCACACTGCACTCTTCCGTTAAATTCACTACCTCGTTCTCTAGCAGCCTCCTCTTCTTGGACATCACCTCCTTGATGAACTTCGCATAATTCGGCATTTGCTCCAAAGCTTCAGCAAAGGGAATGTTGATGTGAATCTTCTTAACAATCTCCAAGAATTTGGAAAATTGCTCGTCCAATGCTTTCTTCTTGAATCTTTGCGGGTATGGAAGTGAAGGCTTGTACATCGGTTTTGGCTTAGATTCAAGCTCCTTCTCTTTCTCCTCAACTTTTTCCTCAAGTTTCTTATCCGCAACAGTAGGAATTTGGACTCCAACATCTTTGGCACTCCGCACTTCGATGACATTGCACTACTCCTTGGAATTCACCTCAGTATTGCCAGGGAACTGGCCGCGATTGTTGTCCTTCAGTGCGTTCGCCAACTGCCCAATACTAGTCTCCATGGATTGCAACACTGCGCCCATGTTGGCCATGTGCGTCTCCAAACTGTCAAGTCGAGACTCAGTTCTCGCCATCCTCTTACCTGATTCCTGCACAAAAGTACTAACCACATCCTCCAACGACTGCTTACCCTCATCCTTGTTTGTATTGAATCCCGAAGGATTCAGCACATTTTTATTGTTAGCATACGAAAAATTTTCATGATTACGCAAGCTAGGATGATAAGTATTTGGGACAGGGTTACCTCTATAGCCTCCATATCCTCGGTAGCCATTTGGATTTATATAATTGACTTGCTCTATGGCCGGTGATCCTTCAACTCCAGTTGAATCTGTAACATTAATTTTATGCAAAGAAGCTACCTGTGTAGTCAGTGCAGATAATTGAGCAGTGATGGACGTGAGAGGATCCACTGCATACACTCCAGCTGGCTTCTTGACTCCCACACGCTCAGATGGCCATTGAAAGCTGTTTATCGTCATCTGTTCAAGCATATCATAGGCTTGAGCGGGGTCCTTTGCAAAAATAGTTCCTCCAGAAGAAGAATCGACATTCATCCTTGTAGGCGCATTTAGTCCGTTGTAAAACCACTCGATCTGTTCCCAATCTGCAAAATTATGGTTAGGACAACGTCTAAGTAATTCTTTGTACCTTTCCCACGCCTCGTAGAGCTGTTCAGTGTCTATCTGCCGGAACGTGCTGATCTCTATCTTCAACTGGGTGGACTTGGCAGGTGGAAAATATTTCGCAAGAAACTTTTCTGCCATCCCCTCCCAAGTAGTGATGCTTCCAAGCAGTGATTGCAACCAACTTCTGGCTTGATCCTTGAGAGAAAACGGAAACAAGCGTAAGCGAATAATATCTTCAGGAACACCGTTAAATTTTACCGTATCAGTAATTTCTAAGAAGGTCCTGAGATGCAGATGAGGATCAGCTGTGGCACTCCCATTAAATTGGTTCGATTGAACCATGTTGATCAATGCAGGCTTCAGCTCAAAATTGTTTGCATTGATAGTTCCTCGAGCGATTCCAGAATAGTGAGCCTGGATCGTCGGTCTGAAGTGATCTCTAATTGGCACTAGGGGAGCTTGATTTGCTTCTTGTTCAGCCATTCTTTCAATTTCTTCTCTTCTAGCTCGTCTTAAAGCACGTGCAGTGCGCTCGATCTCCGGATCAAACAGTAGAGAATTAGCACTTTGAGATCGTCGCATAAACTGCAATTAAAAGATAAGAAGAAATTAATTAGTAACTTAAAAAATAAAATAAAAAACTCTAAATTAAAATCTAGACTAATTGGTAACAAGACTAAAAAATAATCAAAATTTACTCCCCGGCAATGGCGCCAAAAACTTCTTGTGAAATTTTCTCGCAAGCGTACGAGTGTCAAGTTTTAATATAGTGAATAATTCAGATATCGATCCCACAGGGAGTAAAATGAAAATATTTAGTACTTGTAATTAGAATAGTTTAAACTTTATCTAGAAAATCAAACTTTGAGAATTTTGCAATAAAAATAAAATAATTAAGAGATTTAAAAGCACGCACACAACTTTCAGATTAAAAATCAATCAGAGAAAAAATGGTCTAGAGGTATAGATTTTACCTGGTTTCAACAACAATCAATCCTAATTAAGTTAGTTTCATGAATTCCAGTCAATTAATAGCCAAAAACACTTAAGTTTATTATTTCCCTCTCCCGAGCAACAAATAATGTTTATCAACTACAATTCAATTCCAATATTCCTATTAAGAATTTATCGCAGTGATCTATCACAAAACAATGTTCTTTTTAAAAGCTCTGTTAAAATCATACACTCTCCCGAGCTGTATAAATAATTAACAGTGTATTTCTAATGTCCTATTCAAAATCCCCTCTCTCGAGCAATGATTTCAAATAAATATAACAAATCAATTATTGATCAGATAATTGAAAAGACAATCAATTCTAGAAAAAAACAATTAATCTAAAAGAAACTCAATCCAAGAAAATCAAGAATTCATGAAAGCGTCTACACCAGGTTCCATCCGACCTCTAGACTATAAAAAATTAGTTCATAATCAAATTCTGAAAACAATAAATCATAAATCCAAACATATTCAGAATTAAATAAAAGTAAGAAATCAAATCCGTCGTCGATACCGTGTCCGGACTATCGAACTCTGTCTTCGTTCTTTAGTTAAGCTCCAGAAAAATCACCAAAGTTCACGATCTCAATCTCTGAGATTCTAATGTGTGTGTGGCGGCTCTCCTACCTTCTCCTCTGATAAAAATTCTTTTTTATATTGCTCAGCAAAAGCCCACAAAATCAAGCCCAAGAATTAATTGCCCGATTTAATAAAATTTCCAAAACACAGCGACGGGGTGGGCGCTCAAGTGAAGGCGCGGGCGCGCCTTTATCTCGACTTCAATTCTCTCGCTTCAACAAAAACCAAGCGCGATAGCTTTCCTCTTCTCCTCATTAGCACTAAATTAAGCGCTGACTTTTAAGCCCAATAATAAAGCCCAACACTATTCCTTCTCTTCTTTTGTCTGATCGTTCTTTTCTTTTCCTTTTATTCTTCTTTTCTCTTTCTCTTCCAACTTTCTCTATTTTCTTCACAAATTCTCATTTTTCATCACTTTTTCAAATAAATTCAATAATTCTCTGCAAGCACAAAAACAACACAACACAACATAAATCTGCTCAAAAAAAACAATTAATAATTAAAATTATATATAAATTAAGTGTATAAAATACACTTATCACCACCCGATAAAGGCTTCGGTCCTACCAGCATAAACTTATTGATAGAGTAGCGACGTCTACCCTCATGAGGACGATGTCGATCATCATGATGGTGATGGTGACGATGATTACCACCTCCCTGGCCAACACTACCATGACTCTCGTCGGCCATATTCTGAAAAGAATTGCACATTAAAAATCCCAAATGCGCAATAATTACTTAAGACTAGACTAAATCCCAAGTACAAATCCCCAAATCTAAGCATGCTCTGATATCAAAAATGTAGTGAACCTGCATTGAATCACCTACTAACTGACTACTAATAGCATGCATTAAACTTAATAAAGTAGAATGCTTAACAGAGTAAAACGTGCGGAAACATAATCCATAATTTACATATCAGCTTAGTAAAACAAATCCAGGCTTAATATTGTAGTGATACAACCATATCGAAAAGCTTAAAAGTAAACATTATACAGCTATATCAAATCCTGTTATATAACTTCTCAAGACTCCTGCTCCCTAGTCCTTCCTTGAACTACCAGCTCCGTCCATCCTGCGACCTGCCCCGTGGAATAGGGTGTCCAAGATAACAACTAGGACGTGAACGCTATCGCCCAGTACATAAACACGAGTAAACATATATATATGATGCATGCAACATGATGACTGGTAAAGGGTCATTTGAAAAGTCATGCTCAGTACCGAAGCCACATGAGTGCTGCCACCGCACGGATCATCCTCTGGGTGCAACCACACTCGTCTAGTACACCAGAGTAGTCAGACATACATGTCCTCTCCGTCGCGGTACTCTCAGTGACAGACTATCGAGTATAGAGCTGAGCGGCTCTATAATCAGGTATAACAAGGTATAGGCTCAACGTGTATATGCACATGACATATGAGTATAGAAAGCGGTAAATCATATATCATGTCTATAATAATTCCAAATAAATGCAACATATAAACATGTATACACGCTGACAATCTCAGTCAATGTGTACGTACCTCTAGGCTAGTTCAAGTCTAGTAGAACCCTAGGTTCCAATCCTATATTCAAAAGTTCACTGTATCACTACACAAGTTTTGTAAGCCTTAACTAAGCTAATAAGTACTTCCAAAACTTAAATAGATTCCCGAACCATACCTTTGTCCGTAGATAGCCCTTTGAAGTCGCTAATTCCAGATGACTATAACCACACCTTGGTTATTCCAGAACTTTACTATTAATCGATAGGGCCCTCAATGTTACGCTTACTATATACTTAACACTTGGAATACTTGATTTTATTCCAATTCTTCAACCGAATGGCCCAATTTATAGGCAAAATCTGGTGCAGATCGGAAGCTCCGTTCTCCGCATGCGCGACACTTGTCAAAACCTGAAGTTTAGTCATAGGTGCACATCATTGGAAGCTCCGTTCTACATCGGAAGTTCCGTTCTCTCAGGAAGCTCCGATCTTCTACCGGAAGTTCCGATTGATTAAACACTCATTTAAGCCTTGATTTGTTATGTAATTACTTAAATCGGGGTACGGGTTACTACACATTTTGGTTCTATATGATGAGTAGATTCTGTATGACATATTTTGATGCTTTGTTTTGAATTCTATCCATATTATGTTTTGATTTATGTCGGGGCATGTTCTGCGATATGTTGATTTTGAAATTATGTGTTTGCACCAGTTCAAAGATATTTTACGGTAGAGTATATTCTCTTTATGTATTTGTTATGTTTGATCTGCCCTCGCTTGTTAAGTGTTTTCTCAAATATTTACTTCTTACTTCCCTTGTATAAGAATAAAGAGAAATATGAAAAATGATGAAGATAATAAGTTTTCCCAACAACATATTTTCGAAATATACTGAATCAAAGAGATACTTACATCACAACGAAGCTCTTGTTGCAAGGATTCCAAAACTATGCTCAGATTTGAAATCGGACGGCCGGATCTTGAAATATCTAAGATTGAAGATGAAATCTCAAGGAAAAGGGGAAGCTCTCGATTTCTTGCTGCTTTTGCTACTGAAAATCTGTTGAGACATACAAGTATACACGTATAAATGCATAGCAAGACAAGTGTCCCACTCACTCCAAGAGAATTGCACTTTAGCCCCTCATATCTTGTCTATTTGCAAACCGGTCCCTAACAAGTTTGAAGCTTCTAATTAAATCCCTTAATTTAAGAACATTGGAATTTAAATCTCTAATTCCATAAATTCTCAAATTAAATATTTTCGGGGCTTTACAGCGCCTTTAGAGGAAAGATATATTGAGGATGGATTAGTAAATCATGGATTGTGGGATGACATTTTGGTTCTATATGATGAGTAGATTCGGTATGACATATTTTGATGCTTTGTTTTGAATTCTATCCATATTATGTTTTGATTTATGTCGGGGCATGTTCTGCGATATGTTGCTTTTGAAATTATGTGTTTGCACCAGTTCAAAGATATTTTACGGTAGAGTATATTCTCTTTATGTATTTGTTATGTTTGAGCGGTCCTCGCTTGTTGAGTGTTTTCTCAAATATTCACCTCTTACTTCTCTTGTATAAGAATAAAGAGAAATATGAAAAAGGAAGAAGATAACAAGTTTTGAAGCTGCTCAACAAGAGAAATTTAGAATAAATAATTGTTGTATTTTTTGTGTTCTTTTGTCAGTGCGTTGATAAATTTTAGTTTCCAATGATGTATTTAGCTTATGTTTTGAGCTTTGAGGTGTAAGAATGTATTTCATTATGAAATAATATACTGGTTTTTGGTTAAATTTTATACTACGAAACTTTTTGCTTTTTGAATTTTATTTGAAAGCATTGTCAACTCTGAGCTCGGCGTGTGACAATATTAGTCATCTAATTACATAATTGGCTAAAGAAGACAAATTGATTTTCAAACATTGTTACAAGACTATAATTGAGTTAAAAAAAAATACATGACTAAAAACATCACAACATAATATCTACATGTCATGTTTTCAAAATCGGATCGGATCGGTCGATTTGACTGGTTCGACTGGGATCCGTCATAAGTTCGATCCGAAACACTCTCAAAAAATATTTAAATGGTCAAACCGGCTAGAACCGGTCAAAATCGGTCAAGAACTGGCCGGATCGGTCAAGAACCGAAAAATCTAGTTGAACCGGTCAAACCGATTTTTTAATATTTGATTTTTTTGTCTCGAAAAAATAATTTTTTTAAAGTTTTAAATTTAATATTTTGTTATATATATACATGATTATTTGAAATTTGTAGTTCATTAAAAATATTATTTTAGTAATACTAAATTTTTTAAAATTAATTAATTTATTATTTACAAAATTCATAGCTTTGATATTTTGAATTTATTTATATATTTATTTAGTTTTCAAGTCATGGTAAATATTTTTTTGTATATATATATATATATATATATATATTTTTGAGTTTTTAAAATTTAAAATATATTATTCATTATATATACTATATTATAATAGTTCAACCCCTTAGACTAACAGATTTTAGTGTGTCAAATCACACAAAAAATTCTTCCCATTTTATCTCTAAATTTAACACACATCTCTTTTATGTTAGATCTTAAATGACTAAATTATCATCGCGTTTCTCTAACAGTCTTATCTCCTTTTATCTTTATCTTTTTTGTTCAAATTGCATCATTTATCAATTCCTATTAAATTATTTACAAAATTTTTTTACAACTTCTCTCTAATTTATATATCAAATTATCAAGCACGTGAAAATCATGTGTCACGATTGCTAACATATATTATATTGCACACGCAAAGTGTGTGCTGCGGTCACTAGTATTATATAAACAATTTTTTAGTTCGACCGTCCAGTTGGACCAGTTTTTAATGTTGACCGATTCGATTACCGGATCAGTTATGAAAACATTGCCTACATGACTAGAATTTTTTCTTTTTATGTATTTTTATCAAAGAAAATATTGGTCATGATTTATGAACATATGCAAATTGGTTAGTTGGATATATTGACCAAAATGGACAATCCAGTGACGAAAAATGGATGTTATTCTTGCCTTTGTGCTCTGAAATTTAAAGCTTTAACGTCTGATCTTAATATTGTTTCAATTTCTCATATTAGGAGAACGATCAATGTTATGACGCATCTTTAGTTAAGTTTGTTTGTTCTTCTCCCGCATTTTTTTTGTTTGGTGTCTAAAGTTTTTTAAATTGATTGGTTAACATTGTAATGAGTGACATTCTTAATATGCAAAAAGTTACAAGTTTAAAGGTAAAAAAAAGAAAAAAAAAGAATTGGATGATATTTTGTGGGACCAGACCCGACTCTGTCTCTTTCTCATATACAAAGTTGTAAGGAAATGGGCCTCCGAGTACGAATCCAATAAAGCCCAGCCCAGCCCAGCCCACTCCATAAACTTTTACTGCTGCTTCCAAAAATTTCATATTTGCCGCGCTAAGGTCAATCCGAACCGGGTTCGAATCTTGTCTTGTTCGCGACATCCGAGGCTCGACACATCCGAACCGCAGCTTCGGACACCTTTGTCTTGAAATTACTATCGATTCCTCCAAATAACCAATTCTATCCCCAGCCGTAGATCCTTGTCCGGTGAGGTGAGTAAACCCATCTATCTCCGCGACGAATCAATTACTGCTAAGCCGCTATTAAATCCAATTAATTGTAATTTTTCTTGCTTTGTTAGTGGATAAGAATTGAATCGGTGCATTAAATTCTGCAGTCACGTCAATTCTCGTGTACCCATCAGAGTCTCCCTCTGTAATCACGCTTGCCCATTTAAGTTTTGAACCATTTGCTGGTTTATTTATTCGAAGCTTTTAATTTTGTGCTATTTCCAAAGTCTGAACCAACAAATCTGTATTTTGTTATTTCTTCAAATTTATTTTACAAATTTTGAATTTTTGAACGGGTACTTACTGACACTTTGCGAGGAAAAATAAAATAAAATAGTCAACTGGGATGAAATTATGGCTAGGCTTGTATTTCAATTAGTAGAGTTTTTGAAAATGTGTCGCAACGTGTTCACATGCAGTCGGCAATGTTTGTGAGTGGGGTTAAGCCCCTTTCCTTAGAGTAGTGAACTAATTAAAAAACTCTACTCCTTTGGATTTCAAGAAACGTAGGAGTGATGTTAGCATCGGAGACTCCGCCGCCATCTTCATCCAAGGCTGCGGTGGTGAGAGAGGTGGATCCGCTGCTGAAGGATCTGAGTGAGAAGAAGCAGAGTTTCCGGCGGAACGTGGTGTCACTCGCGGCCGAGCTCAAGGAGGTACGCGGCCGCCTGGCTTCTCAGGAGCAGTCTTTTGCTAAGGAAACCCTCAGTAGACATGTATGGAGAGTGATTCTTGTTCGCTTAATTGCATGCAGTGAATGAGATTATATATATATATATATAGTTGTTTTTATAATTTTGTTTTCTGGTTCCTTTGAAGGGATTGTTCTGCAATTCGTGGGTTCTCTGGTTTTCTTAAAAGTTTAACTTGTAATTATCAGGAAGCAGAAACTAAAGCTATGAACTCGGAAAGAGAGAGAGAGAGATTGCAGAAGAGCTTAGAGGAGAGAAATTTGCAGCTGCAGGCTTCCATTTCTGCTGCTGAGATGGTACTCTGCTAAAGTCCTAATTTTTGGCATGAAGAAAACTCCGATGTTGTCCTGTTTTTTACTTCAGATTAGCATTGACGCTGTATGGAATTGAGATTTTCTGCGAGGATTTTGTGGGTTATAGTTTATAGATCTATTGGCAGAATTAGCGTTGCTCATCTTTAGGCGTTTCTTTTTGGATTTTCCTTTTTGTTTCATTTTATAAGGGGAATCATATTCAAATGTGTTTTTGATTGAGATTTGTCTCACTTGAATACAAGTTTGGTGGTTTGAATGATTTTAGGATCTTGCCTCCTTTTTAATTTCTTTTTAGTTGACAAAAAGAGGGATCTTAAACATATATTTATGTCCTTCAATGTGCTTGCTTTAGAAATTATTGTTTTTTATTTCTGGACTTATGTTTTCTCGATTTCTAATTTACATGTGTGCATGTATACATTAGCAGTTATCTCATTTATTGCACTCCAAGTTAAAGTTTTTCTGGCACTAATATTACGTGGTCAGTGTTTTAATTTTATCTTCAGTTTTCTATTTTTCCTTGTTTGCATTAAAAAAATTGCTTAATTCACATTTTTGTTTGAGTACTTAATTTGAAATATATAATATATGCTACTGTTGTTATTTCGGGATAATTTTGTGTACTCCCTAGTAATGCAACAAATTTCTTATTGTTGTTATTATTTCGGGATAATTGTTTGTACTCCCTAGTAATGCAACAAATTTCTTATTGCTGTTATTTGCTGCAGTATGTCAAGGAATTGGATGATCTTAGATTACAGCTTTCATCTACTAAAGAAACGGCAGAAGCGAGTGCAGTATCTGCTCAGTCAGCACATTTACAGTGTTTGGCACTTGTGAAAGAACTTGAAGAAAAGAACAGCTCGTTGAAGGATCATGAAAGTCTTGTGGGTAAGCTGGGAGAACAATTAGATCTTCTGCAGAATGATCTGCGGGCAAGAGAATTCTCCCAAATGCAACTTAAAGACGAAGTATCGAGAGTCGAACATGAGATCGTGCAAGCACTGGCCATGACTGGAGCAAGTAAAAATCACGAGGTTTGTAAAATTTTGGATGAGGTTTCCCCAAAAAAATTTGAAAAGATCAATAAGCTTTTGTGCATAAAGGACGATGAAATATGTAAGCTGAGAGATGAAATCAGGATTATGTCTGCCCATTCAAAGCTTAAAACTAAAGAGCTTGAATCTCAGGTCTTTCCGTGTTCTACTTTCTTTCTTGCTGTAACCACACTCAGTTCGACTCATCTCTTACTTGTTTCTTACACGTCAAATTACCCCCTATCTTGTTTATCTGTCAGCTAGAGAAGCACCGCAGAGCCGATCAGGAGTTGAAAAAAAAAGTTCTCAAGTTAGAATTCTGTCTCCAAGAGGCACGAGCCCAAACTCGCAAGCTCCAAAGAGTAATACTACTCTACCATCTCTTGTACGCTACGTGCACAAACACGTATATTAACAGTCGACACTCTCGTTTGTGCATGATCCGCAGATGGGAGAACGAAGGGATAAAGCGTTGAAGGAACTCAGAGATCAATTGGCAGCCAAGCAGCAGGGCATACCTCCCAGCATTGAAAAGCCGAATTTGTGGGAGACTTCAGGTTTCAAGATTGTAGTTTCGATGTCGATGTTGATCCTTGTAATGTTCTCGAAGCGGTAATGTTAAATTCCTGAGTTTATCTAATAGTCTTGTACATTAGGATTAGATGGATGGATAGAAGTGGAGGAGGAAGGTAGGGGAAGTGGGGAATTCATGTTATATTATTGTTTTGTTTTGTTTTGTATCAGTAGAAGTGTCTGTCAAATGTTATTAAAACAGCTAAGCACCTTCAATTATTAGAATGATGATGTCGGCATTTGAATGGCCACTATTCAAAGTCAAAATATGTGGAAACTCACATTTTGCTCATTAAGACACAGCTAAGCACCTTCAATTATTAGAATGATGATGTCGGCATTCGAATGCCCACTATTCAAAGTCAAAATATGTGGAAACTCACATTTTGCTCATAAAATGTCTTAAGTTGAGAGTTATGGGAGTATTTATTGATTGATGTGTGTTTTTAAGGCTGGTAACACGTGTAGTGGAGATTCTATCATCTACGGTGGATCATTTGGTGTTGGACCCACACAAATATGAATGGTAGATGCTAACAGTGTGGTCGCATTGATAATATTTCTTTTTATTTTGAGCATTTCTTTATTTTATTTATTGAGAATGCTATGTATTTAGAAAAGTACACTTCTTACCATTTATAATTATATATTGTGTACACACACTAGGTTAAGGACAAATAGTACTAGCATTGCTAAGTTGAAATGATGATGTTGATTTCTCATCTACTAGATAAAAAAGTGTTGTAAGATAATCATCTTGGCATTTTTATTTTGATATGGAGTTAAAATTCACTATTTTCCATGTCATTTCTATTGGGAATCATTTTCTCTATTATTCGAATATTTCTTTAGCTTCAGAAGCAGACTCTATTTCTCATGACCCACCGTGATTGGAAACCCCATTCGTTCCTGAGGTAGTAGTGGTGCTCACTCAAGTCACCTCAATGTTAAAACAATTCAACTTAGCTTCTATGCTTGTATAGGCAATCCATGTTAGATTAGTTAGGTCATGCTTGGTTCGAAAGATGAGATTATTGAATTATTAGTAAATAAATGATTTTAAAACATGATAGATGATGATTTGTTATATGTGTTTATAAATTATGTTATGTTTGGTTTGATTTTTATGAATAGGATTAAACAAGGAGAATTTGATATCATGACCATAATACCCTTGTTTTTTTTTTTTTTTTAAATAAAAATCATTTTAAAGAAAGGACAAACCACCGTTTCAAACCTAACCCTGAGGCATGATCGCTTCGCACGGTACTTGGTTTTTTGCACAATATACAAATCATAAGCAACAACCATGGTTATAGAGGAAGATCCGAGGTATCCGATCTAATCTCCTCTCAAACCGATAAACCTTAACTCAAGGCTTATTAAGGTGAGAAATAGTTAGGTTATTTTGCAATTTCAGGATGAATTGCCTTCTGGATTTGTCAAAAAAAATAAAATTAATTACCTTTTTAAAACGATCCCTTTTCTGTTTCTTTGATTATCCAAACATTTTCGCAACATATGTTCGATCTTTGAAGCTTGTTGTTTTGTTCCAAATAGATTATCCAAACGTTTTCGCAATATATGCTCTGTAACGTCCCAATTTTCCCATCGGAGCGTTACTCAAACATACATACTTGAAGATTAAAAAAAATTTGAAGAAAAATAAACTTTGCAGAAGCATCATCTTCTTTATTAAATAAGCATATTAAAAGTTCACAATAATAAAATAAACATTTAAAAGGTTTTTCCAAACATGGTCATCTACTTAAAATTCAAAATTTGTTTTCCCATCAAAACATAAAATTGTTTTTACAAAACTCATTCATAAGTCTCGCACTCATGCATTACCCGCTACTTAGCAAGAAATGCGTAAAAACTTTTCATAAAAAACATGAAATTCAACGTGTATAACATAACATAAACACATAGTAAAACTTAGCATCATAAGTGATGAAATACATGCATCTGCGGCAATCATCGTGTGAGCACGTATTTTGGGAAGGCACTTTCGGAGCTCATCCTGAAAATCCAAAATCCTGCATTAAGCACATATTTTTGGAAGGCACTCCCGGAGTTCAATCCGAAAGTCCAAAACCCTGTATCATTGAGCACGTATTTTGAGAAGGCACTTTCGGAGCTCATCCCGAAAATCCAAAACCCTGTATCTTCCGTCTCGTTTTGCCACCGCAAATTCACATACATCATCAAATCATTTTCATGCAACATAACATTCATCTTGTCATATCATAACGTTTCATATCATCGTAAAATCATGCTCGTAAAACTTCTTGTGATCTTAACATGATTACAAACTTCAAACCATTTCATGAAGATTTAATTTTTCAAGAGAAAGTCACATAACATGCATTACATAGCTTGACCGATCCACGTGAGGCATTCCGTCCGTCCCGAACATTGAAAACTTTAATTTTTTTCCACAAACATTCTTAAAATAATTAAAATACATTAAAATATCAAAATCATGATTTTTAGGACCAAAAAACACGTAAATAGGGGTGGGAAGTGCGAACAGATGGCGCGGGCGCGCTTCTTAGGCAGCGCATGCGCACACTCGCACACCTGCGCAAGCGCTGCGCGGGCACAGGCATGTGATGCCCAGGCGCGACCAAACTACTTCAAGCTGCGCGGGCGCGCCGTCGCGTCTCTTCTCCGAAAATCTGATCTTTTCTGCACTTTCTCAAAACCCGCAATGTTTTGGAACACTTTTCTATCAAAATACCATTCAACATCATGAAAACTTTTAAAATAACACACACCACTACACAAATAAATCCAAAAGATCTTTCATCAAAAATCTTCCTTCAAAATTTTGCCCAAAAAATCTGATTTCTTGTCTTCAAATCATTCAAAACTCAATAAACTTGAACCGAAGACATCAAGAATGCTTCACGTATCACAATCAAGCGACATACTCATAAATTTTCTTCAAGAAACATGCAAAGATCGTCAAATCAAACACCTAGGGTTTTTACGTTGAAATATCTATATTCTTGAATGGGTTTCAAAATCAATAAAAACTTGCCTGAATTGATTGATTGGAATTAACATGATCGATGGGACGATCTAGCTTGAGAATGAAGAACCCTAGCCTTGGATCGCACTGTTTGAGCGAGAGAGAACTTGAGAGAATAATAGAGCATTCAAATGAGAGAAAAGAGAATTTTGAACGCTTAAATCGTTTTGTGACTAATGGGCTCCTAACACGACCCATTAGTTACAATTAAAAGTCCTTTGAAAATTTTACTCTCTCTATTAATAAAATACACTGCATCCATTAAATTTAATTAAAATAATTTTCATAACTCGCTCAAAGGCTAGCCTCATCCCTACGACCCAACTTAATTACCAACATGAAAACTTTAAAAAAATCACATCACATCACATAAAATTTCAGGCATTAAAATCTAACACATACTTAAACATAACAATTAAATTTTCTAAATAGCAGGCATTAAATCACATAATTTAATTAATTTAACGCGATTAAGCTAGTGGAGTTTTTGGACCTTACAACTCTACCCTCCTTAAAAGAATTTCGTCCTAGAAATTCTACTTACCAAACAGTTCAGTATAGCGTGTTCACATATCCTGCTCTGTTTCCCATGTAGCTTCCTCAACCAATTAGTTGCGCCATAGGACTTTCACCATCGGGATCTCTCTGTTCCTCAATGTAGTAGCCCGTATCCAGAATTAACGATTAATAAGTATTTAATCGTGTAATTATGTTTGGATTAAGTAAAACATGATTAAAGAAATTCTAGAAGGGTTAACGGAGTCCAGAAATGGATCCAGGACACTCGAAAATGGTTTGGAGGGTCCCAAGATTCGAGTGGGATCGAAACTTTCGATCTTGGTGAGTTCGGAACCACATCGGAAGCAAGGAGATCGGAGCTTCCGATGGCTGTCGGTGACAGGTGTGTGGTTGCATGTGGACCGAATTGACACGTAGCGAATGGAGCTTCCGATCAACACGTTCGGAGCTTCCGATCGAGGAACGGAGCTTCCGATCGAGGAACGGAGCTTCCGATCGATGCCTATAAATATGAGGTCCGAGCTCCTCATTTCTTGCCAATTCCGAGTTCCTCTCCTTCCCCTAGTAGCTCTATTTTAGGGCTTTGGGTACTTTTATTTTAGAGTTGGATTAGGGAATATATTTTAGTATAGTCAGACAGTGTCTGACATAGTAGCGGAGCAGTGCTTGAGTAGCGGAGCTGCGCTCGTGTAGCGGAGTAGTGCTCGAGGCTGTGGAGCTGCAGCAGGGGTGTGTCCCTAGTTGCGGGATAGTCACCATCAGTGGGCTAACGACGGACGCAGGTATAGCTATGGTCTCTTTAAATTATTTAAGAGTATGCAATAGCTTAGTTAAGGCTTTTAGAGCTTATTGAATGATGCATGAGTATTTGCATTGTAGACTTGATGATAGGCTTGGAACCTAGAGTGGAACTACTAGGACTGCCTTAGAAAGGTACGTAAGTACTGACTGTGATTGCCAGCGGATATGCATGCTTATATGTTGCATTTATGTGTTTGCATGTTATTATTGTTATGCGGCATGTGCATATCATCTTGTGCCTGTACATCTGTATATCTTTCGAGATGAGCCAGTTAGGGTTGCTCAGCCCTGTTAGGACGTTTGATATCGAGTACCCTTAGGTACTGATACTTGGAGGACTCCATGGTCTGCGTCCGTGATTCGATAATGAGTGGTCGCACACAGTGGTTAGCTACCCCGATGTGACGAGCTTATATCCCAGGCGCCAGTCTGAGTAGTTCGTATACAGTTATACCAGATATGGATACCCTGTCATTTGCATGCATCATATTTGTATGTTTATCCGTGCTTTCGTATTGAGCTTAGAGCTCACGTCCAGTATTTTCTGTGTATCTGGATATCCTATTCGACGGGGTAGGTGTAGGTGCAGGATTGAGCACCAGGAGTCTGGAGGAGCCAGCGACCTTGAAGACAGCAGTATTTAGCTGTAGGTTTTTATCTAAGTAATTCGATTGGGTTGTATAAATCGAGTTTGTTAGCCGGTTGTATTCTGCCGGTCTGCTTGTATTTAAGTCTTCCGCATCGATTTTATTTAATGCATGCTTAATTATGCTCTTAACTCTGATTAGGTAGTGGATCTGGGTCGGGTCGCTACATTTATTGGTATCAGAGCATTGCATGCAAGGGACTTAGGAAATTGATAATGAGACTTCTTGATTATCCTTGTAGGATTGATTGAGGCCTAGCGAAGGAAGATTTGGTTCTTCATTGCCAAGGTTTGCGGCATAAGTTTTTACTATAAGGAATGCAACAATGATGAGAACACCAGTAGTAGCATATCGATAGATAGACTGACTGTTGTGGACAGTTCATCATTCGATGCATTGGAATGCTGATCGAAGAATATATGGATTCCAACCAGGGAAGATTGGAAGGGAAGATCGAGTATATCGCGTCAGATACCTCTGAGGGCTTTTTGGAACGAATGGTGTTTAGTAATCCATGTGGTTCCAGTCCTTGAAGATTCTCCACTCGTAGTTGGAGAGATTGTCAGATAGACCTTTACCAGGGAATACCTTGAGTGCCTAAGGCATGACAGGTTTCGAACGTAAGGTCTGTAAACTCGTGCAGAACATGGTTTTTCCTGTATGCTTGTATCGATGCTTTTGGTAGGCATACGGAAAACTTCATGTTCAAAAGCATGATTTGGATACAAGAAGAACGCTGATGGTAGATCGTGAGTAGAAGAAGTCGACTGACATGCACTGACGCAGAGCATAGCTGGTTAGCTAACACGTGCCATTTCTCCGGAGTTCTTCGCAGGAGGACATGTAGAGAGACTTGGACGGAAGTATGCTTGTATCGATGCGTGTGTCGATTGGAAGCTTCATGCTCAAGGAGTGAAGACTAGTACGATGATTTCAAATACTGTATTGTTGTAGTTGTAAATAGTATTTCAGTTGTAATGAATCATCAGAATTTGGCTGTATCAGTTCAAGTTATTGGATGTACATTTTGTTGTATTTTTAATACTATATGTATTACATGGGATTGTAATAAAGGAAATTGTACATAACTTGAAGTAATGATACATGTGTTACTTATTCAGCAATTCGTGATTGATTGCAAGTAATTTTATAAAGTTTGGCTTGGAATTAGTTGATTGGTAATCAACTAGGATAGCTCATGGATTTTGGGTAAGCCAGCGGTAACGGATTGACATGAGGTTAGTCTAGGTGTTTTCCTAGGGCTGACCTAATTAGTCGTTCGACTGGGTTAGTGCTATTGATGAGGTAATTCATCTGGGGGCATGGAAATATTGATCTTGTTTGGAATTTTGAGTTTTTGTTCTAAGTTGTTTACTTAGGACAGTAGTCTGATTGACCTTCATAGGTTGAGACTTTGTGATGATGGGATTTCATCGGGATACCAAGTTGAGTATATGCCGAGAGTTGTGGACTATGACCATGACTAGACATGATGGAGAGCGACCCTATTCCAGTGTTACTTTGGGAGTCTTTCGTACTTCGGAGAATGCCTGGAAGCCTTCGTGCTTCAAGATTTGGCGGTGGGAAGGCTACTTAGTCTAGAGTTTTGGTAACAGCCACGACGGGGTATGACATTGGATTGGATGCCTGGTTAGGTATCGGCGGTATAGATATAGCCTGACTGTCGTCAGAGATATTGGTTTGCAGTTTTTGTCATAAGAACCAGTCTTGGAGGGATTTCCTTGACAAGTGCGTACTCTGAGCAGATAGTTTTAGCCTATCGAATATTGCTGGACTAGTGGATCTAGTCGGTGTTTGGATGCTCTGGTGATAAGGGCTATTCAGGAGTCGTGTTAGCGAATTTCCTAGAGCATTTGACTCGGGGATGAGTATTTTTCGGCAAGGATAGTTTTTCTTCAGTGATAGATTATATCTGATGCTAAGGATTGTAAATGGCTATTTGAGGCGTGAGGAAAGCGTGACTTATACCAGTGTACACTTGGTGGTGCTTCCAGGTGGTACATTTTGTCAGGTTACCTCAGTCTCGATTTGTTGCAATCTTAGCGAGAGATATAATTAACAGGAGCATGTTCAGCGTTATCTGGAATATTTCGGACTTGTATTGTGATTTGAGTTGAACAAGTACTTATGATAATCTTGAACGAGTATAGACATTGGTTAGTATGTCTAGACGGATGCCGGCTTGGCACTGGTGATTACTCGTGGTTATTATCTGACTCTGACAAAGATGAGTGGTTGAATCAGCTGTGATTCTTTTGATTCCAAGTATTTGGGATCTGCGGACGTGTGGCAGGGAGATCATCGATATTGATCATCCATGAGAGTTCATTGATCTGTGATCGTCTGACTAAGGTCGATATCGTCAGGAAGATCGAGAGCTACAGTAGATTGACTTGATCGATCATATTATTCCAATTGGTGTTGATTGGGATGTAGTAAATCAACAAGTGCTGGATTTAGTGCTTTAAGTATTGAATGCTTGATTTAGCGATTCAAGTGTATTTAGGGGATTCTTCATCGCTAAGGATCTTCCAGAATGCGGAGATCTGGACTTTTGGATTCTATGGATCACGAAAGTGGTCATAGGGTGGCTCTTGTGATCGTAGTTCGTTGACAGCGTTGCTGAGATTACCATTGACGGATTTTGATTTGAGCATTGCTTGGTTTTAGCAATGATTGATTCAGCATGGGAAATAGGATTCAGTGATTGTCCAAGGATTGTCAGTGGACAAATTTTAAAGACTGTTAATCGGAATGATTAGTTTGGGTGCTTCTAGTGGATTTCTTGAGATTTGTTCTTTGGAGGCACATCACGCTAAGTTAAGTATTCATCCGGGGAAGAAACAGGTTGTGCAAAGATCTACGTACTCGGTTCGGATCAAAGGGAATGAAACGCTATGTTTATCAACTTGTCTCGAGATATTTGGTGTGTCAGCAGGTCAAGACAGAGCACCGAAGACCTGGAGGTTTGCTTCACAGTCTGCCTATTCCTGAGTGGGAAATGGGAGTTATCATGATGGACTTTTTGTGACCCATTTTCCGGTATCCTCGAGGAATTGTGATGCTATCTGGGTTGTGGTGGACCGACCTCACCAAGTCAGCGCATTTCATTTTCTGTAGCCGAGAGTACAATGTGGATCGTTTTGACTCGGTTACGTATTCAGGAGATCGATCGACTTCATGGAGTGCCTATGAGCATTATCAGTGATCGAGGCCCCAGGTTTACTTCCAGATTTTGGGGGAGGGTTCGACGTGTAACGGCCATTACTCTCAGTTTGAGTAATACATATCATCCAGAGACAGATGGTCAGTCAGAGCGCACAATCCTTACTTTGAAGGATATGCTGCGAGCATGTGTTATAGATTTTGGTTCAGTCTGGCAGAATCAGTTGCCATTGATTGAGTTCGCGTACAACAACAGCTATCATAGTAGCTTTGGGATGACACCATTTAAGGCGTTGTACGGACGACATTGTCATACTCCACCCTTCTAGGAGAGAAGTGGGGGAGAGACAGACTGAAGGACTGGAGTTAGTCCAGCAGTTAGCAGACATAGTTGATCAGACCAAGAAACGAATTAAGAGTGCACAGGATCGTCGGGACAGCTATGCCAGATACTAAGCGTGAGCCTTTGCAGCTTGATGCTGGGGGAGAAATTAACTCTGAGAATGTCACCTTTCTGCAGGATTCTCAGATTTGGCCTTAAGGGCAAGTTATCTCCTAGGTTTATGGTTCGTTCGAGATCATTGGCAATTTGGATTATCGGCTAGCTTTGCTACCTTATTTTCCCAGTATTCACGATGTATTTCATGTATCTTTGTTGCGACGATATGTGGTGGATCAGTCTCATATTCTGCAGCGGTCTGAGATTCAAGAGGACACTGATTTGATTTACGTGGAAAGACCTACTCGTATCCTGGATCATAAAGATAAGGTCTTGCGTAATAAAGTTATTCCTCTGATTGATAGTTCAATGACGACATTGAAGTACTGAGGAAGCTATTTGGGAACTTGAGAGCAGGATGTGTTCAGAACATCCTGAGTTGTTTTCATTCGGTACTTAAGATCTGATTTCGAGGATGAAATATCTTAAGTGGGGAAGAATGTAGTAGCCCGTATCCAGAATTAACGATTAATAAGTATTTAATCATGTAATTATGTTTGGATTAAGTAAAACATGATTAAGAAAATTTCAGAAGGGTTAACGGAGTCCAGAAATGGATCCAGAACACTCGAAAATGGTTTGGAGGGTCCCAAGATTCGAGTGGGATCGGAATCACCGATCCAGGATCGGAACTTTCGATCTTGGTGAGTTCGGAACCACATCGGAAGCAAGGAGATCGGAACGTCCGATCAGGATCGGAGCTTTCGATGGCTGTCGGTGACAGGTGTGTGGTTGCATGTGGACCGAATTGACACGTAGCGAACGGAGCTTCCGATCGGGGGAACGGAGCTTCCGATCTACACGTTCGGAGCTTCCGATCGAGGAACGGAGCTTCCGATCGATGCCTATAAATATGAGGTCCGAGCTCCTCATTTCTTGCCAATTCCGAGTTCCTCTCCTTCCCCTAGTAGCTCTATTTTAGGGCTTTGGGTACTCTTATTTTAGAGTTGGAGTAGGGAATATATTTTAGTATAGTCAGACAGTGTCTGACATAGTAGTGGAGCAGCACTCATGTAGCGGAGTAGTGCTCGAGGCTGTGGAGCTGCAGCAGGGGTATGCCCCTAGTTGCGGGATAGTCGCCATCAGTGGGCTAACGACGGACGCAGGTATAGCTATGGTCTCCTTAAATTATTTAGGAGTATGCAATAGCTTAGTTAAGGCTTTTAGAGCTTATTGAATGATGCATGGGTATTTGCATTGTAGACTTGATGATAGGCTTGGAACCCAGAGTGGGACTACTAGGACTGCCTTAGAAAGGTACATAAGTACTGACTGAGATTGCCAGCGGATATGCATGCTTATATGTTGCATTTATGTGTTTGCATGTTATTATTGTTATGCGGCATGTGCATATCATCTTGTGCCTGTACATCTGTATATCTTTCGAGATGAGCCAGTTAGGGTTGCTCAGCCCTGTTAGGACGTTTGATATCGAGTACCCTTAGGTACTGATACCTGGAGGACTCCGTGGTCCGCGTCCGTGATTCGGGAATGAGTGGTCGCACACAGTGGTTAGCTACCCCGATGTGACGAGCTTATATCCCAGGCGCCAGTCTGAGTAGTTCGTATACAGTTATCCCAGATATGGATACCCTGTCATTTGCATGCATCATATTTGTATGTTTATCCGTGCTTTCGTATTGAGCTTAGAGCTCACGTCCAGTATTTTCTGTGTATCTGGATACCCTATTCGACGGGGCAGGTATAGGTGCAGGATTGAGCACCAGGAGTCCGGAGGAGCCAGCGACCTTGAAGACAGCAGTATTTAGCTGTAGGTTTTTATCTAAGTAATTCGATTGGGTTGTATAAATCGAGTTTGTTAGCCGGTTGTATTCTGCCGGTCTGCTTGTATTTAAGTCTTCCGCAGCGATTTTATTTAGTGCATGCTTAATTATGCTCTTAACTCTGATTAGGTAGTGGATCCGGGTCGGGTCGCTACACTCAACCTACGACTTGTCTGTCCAAGATTTGAACAGGCATCTTGTAAGGCCCGAAAATATTAAGTTATTAATTATGGAATTTGAGATTTAAATTCTATAATTTGGGAAAATATTAATGGAAGTATTTATGGAAATTAGAGATTTAATTTCCGAGCCGAAAATATTTAATTTGAGAATTTACGGATTTTGAGAATTAAATTTCAGGATTCTTAAATTAAAAGAATAAAATATTTGGATTAAATATTTATGGTATTTAAGATTAAATTCCGAGATTCGAGAATTCAAGAAGATTTAATTTGAAGATACGGCCCGATCAAGGATTATTTTGCTAATATTGAAGTTTCAAGGGCTAAAGTGCAATTAATCTTTTTAGTTTTAATGCGAAAATATTTAATTTGAGAATTTTGGAGTTTAAATTTAAATTCTAATATTCTTAAGTTATTTGGGATTAAAATTGAATTAAAATAATTGGCTGACAACTGATTTGCAATTATTGAAGAGTTCAGGGACTAACTTGCAAATAGGCTAATATATATCTATTTTAATCATCTTTCCACCATCAGTATTTCCACGTGAAGAACAGAAAAGGAAGGGAAAGATTTCAGAAATCTTGAAGATGCCATTTTCATTCTTTCCAAACCTTCGATTTTCGTTATCCGCCCGGTAGAATTCAAAACTGATCGTATATTCGTGATCACGACTTCAAGTGCTACGTTTTGACGTAAGTATGATGAAGTTTTACGATGTTTGAATTTTTATGATGTTGTTAGGATTGAGATATGATTGTATAAATATGTTCTCGTATAAACGACGATAGCATATCTAAGATGGATTGAGAAAAGATCGTCGTTTGAACATGTTTTCAAATTTTAGATGTATTTTCAAAAATATGAATTTATGGGCTGTTGGATTTCGAGATTTTGATGATGAATTGGGATTGATATTAAGATAAGATCATTGTTATAATGATGTTTGAGCCTTTGGAATTACCGGTTTTGAATCGTTATGCCGCCGGTTTGAGTTTTGATTGATTAATCAAGATTTGAGATTGTTTACCCTTAAATAAGATTGAAATGAGAATGAAAGATGATAGTTGAGATAATATAAATTCATTTCACATTTGAAGTAAAAGATATAGAATTCGAATCGATGAATTCGAGTTTGAAGTTGAATCAGGAATTGATTGAGTCTTGAGTTATAGATTGAACTTGTTATGAATTTCCAACATGTGTTTGGATTTTTGCACCTTCTGATATGTTGGTATTCTTTATGAATGAAGTATACTTGAAGTGGATATTAATGTTAGACTTGTTGGAAATGAGTTACGGTTGCCGACTTTTAACCGTTATGTCGTCGAGTCAAGAATTGGCGAGTGTTTGAGTTGAGATTGATTGAGCTGAATTGAATTGAGTCATTGCTGATTTATGTAGCTTGAATATGATTTATTTCAGGTTTGTATTGAAGTACTTCGAGCTCGCGAAGATCAGCATCGAACCGAGATAGAATAATCCAAGGTTTGTGAAGTTAAGACTTGAAGATCAAGTAGAGTTTGAGGAGAATTTGATAGCTTTTGGTTCTGCTACAGCTTGTGAAGATTTGAAGAATTTGACACACGATTGACAGGTATAAGATGACATTGAGAGTCAGGGATTTAGATACTCGAGAATGATGATTCTTGAGTTATCCCAAACAAATCACATACTTGTTTATTTGATTGTTCTTGATTTAGAACTTGTGTTATTGTTGTCGATCCATTTCAGGTAGTGAATCTTTGAAATTGATATGATTATGATATGATATGAAAAATTATTTGATTCTAATGCCAAGTTTTGATGAACCTTATTTTTTAGTCAGATATGACTACGATAGATGGATATCCATGTCAAGATCGGATACGAATCTTGATGGCAGATATTTGATATGAATCAATTCTTCGTTAGCGCGCTATATAAATCTTTTGATTTGAAGTATGATTTGAATTATTGATTTGAAGCTTTGATTTGAAGTATTTAGAGATGAATTGATATGAACTGTTATGTATATGTCTTTTATACTGGAAATTATATTCTCACCCGAGTTATCCGGCTGTTGTCTTGTTTTGTATGTGTGCATGGCAACAGGTGGGACAGAAGCTAGCCAGAGAAAACATGGGTGGCTTGAGAGAGAGATGTAGCATGTGGTGACTCGGGTTTAGAGGAAGTTGTTGTCTTTAGAGGTTGTTAAACATGTTAGAAACTATGATACTTGATTTTGTATTGTATAGTTCTTTCATGTTTTAATTTATGAGATGGATGTATTAAGCTTTGGGCTCTTGTACGCTAGTTCATAGATGTATTCTCATGTTTCCAAACTTGAATTGATGGTGTTTGGAATTGATTTTGACAGCACAAAAATCAGCAGCAGATTCGAGCAAATGCTAGCTCGCTCGATCGGTAGACTTGCACCGATCAAGCGAGGCCACCTTTGGCTCAAACCCGAGAGTGGGTAATTTCTGCTCGCTCGATCGGTGATGTTTAACCGATCGAGCGAGGCTCAATTTTTTAAAAAAATTATGTCTTTGGGTTTGTGTTTGATTATTATTTAACTTGTACGATTATTGTTATTAATCGTTAATTGTTCTAAGACGAGATTAGCAACCTGAGGTCCCCACAACAGGTGGGGTAGATTGTGAGACCTCGGTTCTAAACATCAATTAAAGGACTAATTAAAAATAAGCAAGCATTAAAAGCCAACACATTTTTTTTTTAAAAGGGCCCGCACGGCCGCGCCTCATCAGGCGCGGGCGCGCACGACGCCCTGGCTCATGCGCGGCCGCGCCCTTTCGAGGCACGGCCGCGCATGACGCCCTGCCCGAAAAGGGGCGCAGGCGTGCGGGCGGGCCTCCCTGGCTGCTCCGGTGCTAAAATCACCAAAAACAAGAACATCAAGCCATACAATACTCCGAAACATAAACATGCGTTACAAACTTGATTCCTCCATTTAAAACAGGAGTTCTGGAGTTCAAAAACCAAACCAAAGTCGAGAACATGCAACAACAATATAATGATGAAGTTCGATAACTAAACATGTTCTAACATAAACTAGATTGACATGCTGGAATCGACTTCTAGACCGAGTCTCACTTCTACATCTTTCCCTCGAAGCTAAACATGCCTCTTCTGACTTGTTCTTGACCCACCTGTTGCCAAGTACACATACAAAACAAAGAAACAGCCGGATAATCCGGTGAGAATACAATTCCCAGTAAAAGAGACTAACATGCTATCAAGTAAACATATCAAATCATAATATGAACTCATTCTTCAAATAATCAATTAATCCAATCAAGAACTGAATTAAAATGATATGCATGTCTTTAAAACTTCTGGATTATCAGACTCAGAAAATCGAATGCAATTCTTCTTTCTTTCTTTCTTTTGTTTGGGATCCCGACGTTAAAATATCCAACAATCACACCGACTACCCTCTCGAGGTGGACGATGCATATTTTAATCCTCTAGACTCCGGAGCATTATAGAGAGTTATTTCCGCACATGTAGTAATTTGCCTACAAGGTCACTCAATTATAATCACCAGATCGTCTAATTCAAAACGAATAATCATTCGGCTCAATATGAATGCATATGTCATCTCATGCATGAAAGAGTGGGTGCCCGGTGAGCCAACTTGTGGCTAAGGGCTTTGATGACTCTATGTACAAACAATCTTTTGTTTAATATAATTTACACTTTTATAATGGCGTTTACTTTATCTTTTATCATATTATTATGTTGTGACATACTATAAGATGTTTAGATGAAGACCTTGAATATACTATAGTGTATGTAAGATGTGGTGGCACATGGGGATGACTATCATGAAACACATCTTATAGTCACTGTATATTCTAAACAGTTTCTAGTCGATTGAGCCGTACGTTAATAAGGATAAGGATCGCTCGAGATTGAGACTAGCATTTGCGATGCCGAGTACCACGTTTCATTGGTATGGAACATAGAGATGTTCAAAGCATGCAAATGGATATTCATACGATGAATGATCGAACTACCCTATCCGGACTTTCCAAGTGGTTATCACTTATCGAGTGGATTAAGTCCGTGGTTTTGGTTGTACACCATTAGTCCTTACTACTTGAAACATCATTGAGACTCTATATGCTAGTACTATACTTTGACTCATTTACCGACTCTATTGGGGTCATCAGGTGTCGGGATTGGGTACAGTTATGACACATATAGGAGTCGATGCTTTGTTGTCAAGGATTCACCACATACTTGCTAGTGTGGACATCCTATGCAATATGAGGAGATATTAGTGTGACGAATCTCTGGCCAGAGTACATGATGTGTTTTAAGAAATGGTTTCTTAGTAGCACATGCGATGTCACTATTTGATCTTCAAGATGCATTGCATAGTTATCGAATCTCGAACGACTCTCGATTTACCAATGGTTGTTGATTCGATCGGGATATTTGGATGAAGGGACTGTAAGAGTAGGTGCCCATTGAGCCAACTGTGTGGCTATGGGCTTTGATGACTCTTTGTATAAACAATCTTTTGTTTAATATTATTTACACTTTTATTAATGGCAATGACTTTATATTACTTCATATTGTTATATTGTGATATACTATTGTTGTTTTGATAAAGACCTTGAATATACTATAGTGTATGTAAGATGTGGTAGAACATGGGGATGTCTATCATGAAATACATCTTATAGTCACTGTATATTCTAAAACCGTTCCTAGTCGATTGAGCCGTCCGAGAATAAGGATAAGGATCGCTCGAGTTTGAGACTAGCATTTGTGATGCGGAGTACCACGTTTCATTGGTAGGGAACATGGAGATGTTCGAAGCATGCAAATGGATATTCATAGGATGAATAATCGAACTACCCTATCCGGACTTTCCAAGTGGTTATCACTTATCGAGTGGATAAAGTCCGCGGTTTTGGTTGTACACCATTAGTCCTTACGACTTGAAACATCATGGAGACTCTATATGCTAGTGCTGTGCTTTGACTCGTTTACCGACTCTATAGGGGTCATCAGGTGTCGAGATTGGGTACAGTTACGACACATATAGGAGTCAATGCATTGTTGTCAAGGATTCACCACATACTTGCGAGTGTGGATATCCTATGCGATCTGAGGAGATATTAGTGTGACAAATCTCTGGCCAGAGTACTTGATGTGATTTAAGAAATGGTTTCTTAGTATCACATGCGATGTCACTAATTTGATCTTCAAGATGTATTGCATAGTTATCGAATCTTGAGCGACTCTCGATATACCAATGGTTGTTGATTCGATCGGGATATTTGGATGAAGGGACCGTACTGTACGCTAACCAAAATCTACTGGTTCTTGTAGGCACTATCAGTGATACCTAGGGAATCATGGGGCGATGTTGCTAGGCGCTTTACCTTGATTCGTTGGGCAAGTCGGAAAGTGTTGTTCCGAGTCACAAGGAGTTGTGAGCCCACGGCTAGCTGTATCCCTAAACCATTGAGGGTCACACAGTGTAATGGAGTTTTAATCCCCGTTGAGATAGTTAAATTTAAAGAGTTAAATTTAATGAACTAAGGAGTTGGACTTCTTAAATAAGAGTAAGGGAGTAGAATTTCCTAAAATGACATAGGGATGGACATTTTTGGAAACCACTGAATTCGGATTCAGGAAAATTTATTTTGACTTTAAAATGTGCAGAAATGGTTTCTGTGCACATTGGTGAAATTGGTTCATCGATCGGAGTCACGATGAATTTTATATTAATTTCTGAACGTGCGGGCTTTGCTTGTCGGGCCCTAGCTTATGACTAATGGGCCCTAAGGTGTTAGTGGCCTGCATTATAAATAAGTTATTGCAGTACAGAAATTACACACAACAGGTCATAATTTTTGAGACAGGATTTTCGAAACCCTAGCCTCCTCTCAAAAGAAATCGGCCGAACCCTTCCCCTCTGCCCGAGAAATTCCGGTCTGTGATTTTTAATTGCAGTCAGGAATAACGAATCAGATTCGTTTAATCTCTTCGCAGAAAAACTTCTGATAGATTTTCTAGTGCAATCTATCAGAGGGATTTAAACCCCATTCGTGGACCTGATTGAAGGAGTTCATCAGTTCCTGGGAGATACAAGAAGCGCAGAGAAATCTGTGTGGTGTCCAATAATCTCGCTTCGAGATTGAAGGTAAAATTTAATTAATTGTTATTTGAATTTTACACACACAATAATTTAATCGTTGAATGGTTGATACCCACACCATGGAATTGTTCCATGATAAAAATTTTTAAACTTCCGCTGCACCGGGTATCAATCGTGATTGATCTGACCGCCAGTTTTCCAACAGTGGTATCAGAGCCAGGTTGCTCAGATCAAACGATTAAATTAATCAATTGTACAAAATTTTTGAGTCTCGGTTTTTGAAACAAAATAAATATTTTTAAATAAAATTTTTTTTTTTTCGGGGCAAAACCCGGGCAGCGATTGGATCGCTGCCCGGAGGGGGCGGCGATGGTCGCTGCCCCCGGGGGAGGCGCACGGCGCCGCCCAGGGCGGCGACCGGCGCCGCCCAAAGGGGGCGCACGGCGCCGCCCAGGGCAGCGCTGTGCGCTGCCCAGCGCAGCGCTGGGCGCTGCGCAGGGCGGCGCACAGCGCCGCCCAGGGCGACGCACGGCGCCGCCCAGCGGCGGCACCAGGCGCCGCTAGGGCAGCAATTGTTGCTGCCCTAAGGGGGCAGCCGGGCTGCCCCCGGCCCAAGCCCCGGGTGCGGGCCGGCCCGGGAGTGTCCCGGGCGGCCCGCGGGAAAAATTAAATTTTTATTTAAAATTAATTTTAATGTGATAAAATTTTATTTTTGGTCCGGTCAAAAATTGTTTTTGATTGGTTCACGAGATTTCGGATCGAATTGTTCGAGTCCGTAAATTTTAAAATTGATTTTGGATAAATTTGAATTTTTGGAAAATTTTAATGTTTTATCCGTAAATTGAATTTTGAAATCAATTATTTTGGTACAATTGATGATAAGATATGATCTTATGATATATTGAGTAAAATGATTTTATTTGTAAAATTGGATTTTATAGATAAAATATGATTTTATTTGATATAGAGATAAAATATGATTTTATATGTGAAATGAGATTTTATATATAAAATATGATTTTATCTTGTTTAAATTTGAATTGCCACTGCATGTTATCCAATAAATTAATTTTGAATTAAATGTTATTGGATAAGGATGATCGATTGCCATGACCAATTTTGTAGGTGTATGTTAGGAATTTACATTTTGTTTTTATTGTTGTTGGTTTTATTAATGGGCCTGGTTTATGGCCCGATATGAATGTCATATGTAATAAAAGTGGGCTTGGTTTATAGCCCGTTCCCACCCCTAAAAATGTATCCCCTACTTGTCATTGTTATTTATTGTAAATGCATTAGATTTAGTGGGAGATCAAGACTGAAGAAATGTAAATTGGAAGCACATGTAATAGGATTGCATTGCATACTGCATATTACCTAGGATTGGACTAAGACCCGTGATTGGCAACCACGGGTCAATTAGAAATGGAATCGATCATCCTATATAATATTTGATATTATGATTGTATGCATGTTTAGACATAAATTGCGTGAATCCGGCAAGCATGCAATAAAATGAATATGATGAGACAAATATTTTTATAATTAAAAATCCCTCATTTTAAATATGATTTAAAATTTATATCAAGATAAATAAAGGAAATTTAAATTTGTTTAAATGTTCCCACCTTCCATCAACGGTCAATGTATGTGATGCTACCCGCGGATACGGTCCGGCTCATATTATTGGGGGGGCCCGTCCGTCGGAAAGCTGTACATTGGATCGACAAATGTTGTAAGTTGGGTGGAACTCCCATGGGATCGGCTCATATTATTGGGGGATCCACATGGCGACCGTCCATCACAACTTAATATTGATGGGTCATCTTGACATGTCACTTTAAACGGCGTCATATTATTGGGCCCTTATTGGACATGAGGTAAACACATGGGGGTTGCTTTGGAAGCAATTGGGCTCTACCTTTTGAGAATTATGGTTGGCTGATATTATTCGGGACCATAAGTTTGTCAATTGGACTCCATGTTCTCACTAAGGAAAAAGTTTCCCGTTTTCACTAGAGGGTGGTGAAATCGTTAAAATAGTGGGAGTGAGATTCATAAAATTAAATTCGCCTATTTTATGTCTTAGTAAATTGTTAAACAATCATTGATATATGTCTGTTTTTCTTTTCAGTATTTCATACAATGAATTCGCGAAATCCATTATTCTCGATCCTCGAACAAAACAAGTTGACTGGCGCCAACTATACGGAATGGTTCCGGAAGTTGAAGATTGTCTTAACTTCGGAGAAAATGCTCTACGTGTTAGAGAAAGCACCTCCGAAGGAAGCACCAGCTAACATAAGTCCGGAGGAATTGGCCAAACTTGATGCATGGTGTGACCATGACATCAAGACCAAATGCTATATGCAAGCCTCGATGTCTGATGAACTCCAGAGGCGATTTGAGGACACGGTGAATGCTGCTGACATTCACACGCAACTCAAGGAACTTTTTGGGGCTCAGTCGAGGGCTGAAAGGTTCGCTACTGTTAAGGAGTTGATGACGTGCCGCATGCGTGAAGGGACTTCGGTCCGTGATCATGGGGTACGAGTGATTTGGCTCATACAGAAGTTGGCGACCCTAGATTTGGTGTTGGAGCATGAACTCAATGTGGATTTATTGCTTCTGTCTCTTCCTTCTTAATTTGATGGATTTGTGATAAATTTTAATATGAACAAGATAGAGGCCACCCTAGAAGAGATGGTCAATATGCTCGTTACATATGAATCCACACTTAAGAAGGATAAGCCAGCTTTCTTGGTGGGCTCCTCATCTTCTGCTAAGAAGGGGCCAAGTATGAAGGGCAAAAAACGTTCTACCCCACCCAAGAAAGTCGAGCCCGAGAAGAAGCAAAAGACAAAGGCTTCAAACAATGGAAAATCCAAGGATGTTTGCCATTACTGCAAGAAGCCGGGTCATTGGAAGCGCAACTGCAAGGAATATCTTGAGCAGTTGGGAACTGCAAAGGGTATGTTCTATATTGAAATAAACATGTCACTTAATACAACTTCTTGGATATTGGATACCGGATGTGGATCTCACATTTGCAATGATTTGCAGGTGATGACAAGAAGTCGCAGGCTTAGAATGGGTGAGACCCAGCTGAGGCTCGGGAATGGTTCCAGAGTTGAAGCTACGGCCATTGGAGATGTTTGTTTGACTTTGCAGAACGGTTTTAAATTATTGTTAAGAGATGTTTTATTTGTGCCAGATTTAATTAAAAACATTATTTCTATTTCTATGCTTGATAGAGATGGTTATTCTTGCAATTTTGTGAATGGGATTTGCAATATTTACAAGAATGAATGTTTAATTGGAAATGGACAACTTGAAAACGATCTATACAACTTAAAACTAAAAGACGTTCCAGTGAATTATGTTGATAAACCGGCGACAACAAACAAAAGGAAAATCGATAGTCAAAACCCGGCAAACCTTTGGCATGCTAGGCTAGGTCATATTTCCTCAAGGAGGATGAACAAGCTAGTGGGAGAGGGCATGTTTGATATGTCTGATATTAATTCTCTACCTACTTGTGAATCCTGCCTAAAAGGAAAAATGACTAAATCTCCTTTTAAGGGGAAACCTGAGCGTAGTCAGAATCTGTTGGATTTGATCCATACAGATGTTTGTGGTCCATTTAGAGTAGGGACTCAACATGGCCACACCTACTTCATTACCTTTACTGATGATTATTCAAGGTATGGGTATTTATATTTAATGAAATATAAGTCTGAAGCATTTGAAAAGTTCAAAGAATTCAGGGCTGAAGTAGAAAACAAGCTAGGTAAAAGTATTAAAGCACTTCGATCGGATCGAGGTGGAGAATACTTGAGTACCGAGTTTTTGGACTATCTGAAAGAGAATGGGATTCTCTCTCAGTGGACTCCTCCTATGACACCACAGCTTAATGGTGTATCGGAGCGTCGTAATCGAACTTTGTTGGACATGGTTCGATCTATGATGAGCTTCACTGAGCTTCCACCTTCGTTTTGGGGCTATGCGCTTGAAACGGCGGTATTGTTGTTGAACAACGTCCACACTAAAGCAGTGGACAAAACACCATACGAGTTATGGAATGGCAAAGCTCCTAAGTATTCGTACTTGAGGATTTGGGGATGTCCTGCTTACGTGAAGCGGACAGTGGGAGATAAGTTGGATAGTCGATCCAGCTTATGTTATTTTGTAGGGTATCCGAAGAATTCAATCGGATATTATTTCTATTATCCTGCTGAAACAAAGGTGTTTGTTTCTAGGAATGCCACCTTCTTGGAGAAGGAGTTCTTATTGGATAAGAAAGGCGAGATGATGGAACTCGAAGAAGTTCAAGAAGAACCCGAAATACAAAATAACGATCCTACACCTCAGGAACCATTGCTGGACACGCCTGCACCTAGAAGATCCGAAAGGACTTCTAGACCTCCAGTTCGATATGGTCTTCTTCTTGAAGGGGATCAAGATGAACCCGACATTGGATGTGATCCAAGAAACTTCAAGGAAGCAATTTCTGATGCGGATTCGAATTTATGGCTTGAAGCTATGCAGTCAGAATTGGATTCGATGCATACAAACCAAGTTTGGTCTTTAGTAGATCCTCCCGATGGAATTGTTCCGATAGGGTGTAAATGGATCTACAAAAGAAAGCTTGGGCCTGATGGTAAGGTATTGACCTACAAGGCGCGATTGGTGGCTAAAGGTTATACTCAAAGGCAAGGAGTTGACTATGACGAAACCTTTTCACCAGTTGCAATGTTCAAGTCCATAAGAATCCTAATTGCCATAGCTGCATGGTATGACTATGAGATATGGCAAATGGATGTGAAGACTGCTTTTCTTAATGGAGACATTAAGGAGGAAATCTATATGAAGCAGCCTGAGGGGTACACATCCATGGGAAGCGAGCATAAGGTATGCAAGCTTCAGAGATCAATTTATGGTCTAAAACAAGCATCAAGAAGTTGGAACCAGAAATTTGATGAAACAATAAAAGATTTTGGTTTCATCAAGAACCCGGAGGAACCTTGCGTGTACAAGAAAGTAGTTAAGGATGCGGTGACATTCTTAGTACTTTATGTTGATGACATCCTACTCATTGGGAATGATGTAGGGATGTTGCAGTCAACAAAGATATGGTTATCAGGTAGATTTTCGATGAAGGATTTGGGAGAGGCATCCTACATTCTTGGGATACAGATCTATAGAGATAGGTCTAAGAGAATGATAGGACTCACTCAATCAACCTACATCGATACCATATTGAAACGGTTTTCAATGGATGGGTCCAAAAGAGGACATCTACCCATGTGTCATGGAGTTTCTCTATCCAAGTCTATGTGTCCCAAGACTGATGCAGAGATAGAGAATATGACACATGTACCATATGCGTCAGCTATAGGTAGTATCATGTATGGGATGATATCTACCAGACCGGATGTAGCATTTGCTCTGAGTGTCACGAGCAGATATCAGTCTAATCCTGGTCAAATGCATTGGAAAGCCGTGAAGGACATTCTTAAGTACTTACGAAGGACTAAGAATATGTTCATGGTTTATGGAGGACGAGAACTCAAATTGGAAGGCTATACCGACTCTAGCTTACAAAGTGATGTGGATGACTCAAAGTCAACCTCTGGATTTGTGTTCATGCTCAATGGCGGTGCTGTCTCTTGGAAGAGTTCCAAGCAGGACACCACAGCGGATTCCACCACTGAGGCTGAATACATTGCAGCATCAGCTGCTGCTAAAGAGGCCGTTTGGATGAGGAAGTTCGTCCAAGAGTTGGGCGTCATTCCTGAATTTGTTGGTCCAGTCCCGGTGTACTGTGACAACACGGGTGCCGTTGCTCAAGCAAAGGAACCAAGGTCTCATCAAAGATCCAAACACGTACTGAGGAAATACCACATAATCCGGGAGATTGTGGAAAGAGGAGACATCATTGTCGAACGAGTGGCCTCTGCAGACAATATCGCTGATCCGCTTACTAAGCCCTTGCCAGGACCATTGTTTGACAAACATCGCGAAGCAATGGGTCTACGTAGTATGACTAGTTGGCTATAGGGCAAGTGGGAGATTGTAAGAGTAGGTGCCCATTGAGCCAACTGTGTGGCTATGGGCTTTGATGACTCTTTGTATAAACAATCTTTTGTTTAATATTATTTACACTTTTATTAATGGCAATGACTTTATATTACTTCATATTGTTATATTGTGATATACTATTGTTGTTTTGATAAAGACCTTGAATATACTATAGTGTATGTAAGATGTGGTAGAACATGGGGATGTCTATCATGAAATACATCTTATAGTCACTGTATATTCTAAAACCGTTCCTAGTCGATTGAGCCGTCCGAGAATAAGGATAAGGATCGCTCGAGTTTGAGACTAGCATTTGTGATGCGGAGTACCACGTTTCATTGGTAGGGAACATGGAGATGTTCGAAGCATGCAAATGGATATTCATAGGATGAATAATCGAACTACCCTATCCGGACTTTCCAAGTGGTTATCACTTATCGAGTGGATAAAGTCCGCGGTTTTGGTTGTACACCATTAGTCCTTACGACTTGAAACATCATGGAGACTCTATATGCTAGTGCTGTGCTTTGACTCATTTACCGACTCTATGGGGGTCATCAGGTGTCGAGATTGGGTACAGTTACGACACATATAGGAGTCAATGCATTGTTGTCAAGGATTCACCACATACTTGCGAGTGTGGATATCCTATGCGATCTGAGGAGATATTAGTGTGACAAATCTCTAGCCAGAGTACTTGATGTGATTTAAGAAATGGTTTCTTAGTATCACATGCGATGTCACTAATTTGATCTTCAAGATGTATTGCATAGTTATCGAATCTTGAGCGACTCTCGATATACCAATGGTTGTTGATTCGATCGGGATATTTGGATGAAGGGACCGTACTGTACGCTAACCAAAATCTACTGGTTCTTGTAGGCACTATCAGTGATACCTAGGGAATCATGGGGCGATGTTGCTAGGCGCTTTACCTTGATTCGTTGGGCAAGTCGGAAAGTGTTGTTCCGAGTCACAAGGAGTTGTGAGCCCACGGCTAGCTGTATCCCTGAACCATTGAGGGTCACACAGTGTAATGGAGTTTTAATCCCCGTTGAGATAGTTTAATTTAAAGAGTTAAATTTAATGAACTAAGGAGTTGGACTTCTTAAATAAGAGTAAGGGAGTAGGATTTCCTAAAATGACATAGGGATGGACATTTTTGGAAACCACTGAATTCGGATTCAGGAAAATTTATTTTGACTTTAAAATGTGCAGAAATGGTTTCTGTGCACATTGGTGAAATTGGTTCATCGATCGGAGTCACGATGAATTTTATATTAATTTCTGAACGTGCGGGCTTTGCTTGTCGGGCCCTAGCTTATGACTAATGGGCCCTAAGGTGTTAGTGGCCTGCATTATAAATAAGTTATTGCAGTACAGAAATTACACACAACAGGTCATAATTTTTGAGACAGGATTTTCGAAACCCTAGCCTCCTCTCAAAAGAAATCGGCCGAACCCTTCCCCTCTGCCCGAGAAATTCCGGTCTGTGATTTTTAATTGCAGTCAGGAATAACGAATCAGATTCGTTTAATCTCTTCGCAGAAAAACTTCTGATAGATTTTCTAGTGCAATCTATCAGAGGGATTTAAACCCCATTCGTGGACCTGATTGAAGGAGTTCATCAGTTCCTGGGAGATACAAGAAGCGCAGAGAAATCTGTGTGGTGTCCAATAATCTCGCTTCGAGATTGAAGGTAAAATTTAATTAATTGTTATTTGAATTTTACACACACAATAATTTAATCGTTGAATGGTTGATACCCACACCATGGAATTGTTCCATGATAAAAATTTTTAAACTTCCGCTGCACCGGGTATCAATCGTGATTGATCTGACCGCCAGTTTTCCAACAGGGACCGTACTGTACGCTAACCAAAATCTATTGGTTCTTGCAGGCACTATCAGTGATACCTAGGGAATCATGAGGCGATGTTGCTAGACGCTCTTACCATGATTCGATGGGCAAGTCGGAAATTGTTGTTCCGAGTCACAAGGAGTTGTGAGCCCACGGCTAGCTATATCCCTGAACCATTAAGGGTCACACAAGTAATGTATTTTTAATCCCCGTTGAGATAATTAAATTTAAAGAGTTAAATTTAGTGAATAAAGAAGTGGGACTTCTTATATCAGAGTAGAAGAGTAAGATTTCCTAAAATGACATAGGGATGGGCATTTTTGGAAATCACTGAATTCGGATTCAAAAAATTTATCTTGACTTTAAAAGATGCAGAAATGGTTTCTGTGCACATTGGTGAAATTGGTTTATCAATCTGAGTCACGATGAATTTTATATTAATTTCTGAACATGCGGGCTTTGCTTTTCAGGCTTGAACTTATGACTAATGGGCCCTAAGCTGTTAGCAGACCACATTATAAATAAGTTATTGCAGTACAGAAATTAAACAACAGAGGTCACAATTTTCGAAAACCCTAGCTGTTTTTCTCTCTAGTGGCCGCCCCCCTCCCTCTCTGCTCGAAAAATTCCAGCCTGTGAATTTTGAATTTGCAGTCTGGTTTAACGGATCAAATTCGTTAATTCTCTTCGTAGAATCTTCTGATAGATTTTCTAGTGCAATCTATCAGAGGGATTAAACTTCTGTTCGTGGACCTGATTGAAGAATTGTTCGTCCATCAGTTCCTGGGATATACAACAAGAGCAGAGTAATCTGTTGGTGTCCATAATCTAGTTTCGAGATTAGAGGTAAAAATTTATTTGTTATTTAATTTTTACACGCACAATTTAATCGTAAAGTTTTGATACCCATGATATGGAATCGTTCCATATAAAATTTTAAAACTTCCGCTGCACCGGATATCAATTCTGATTGATCTGATCACCGTTTACCAATAGTGGTATCAGAGCCAGGTTGCTCAGATCAAGCGATTAAATTAATAGATTGTACAAAAATTTTTAAACCTCGGTTTTTGAAACAAAACAAATTTTAAAAATTAAATTTTCGACGGGCAAAACATGGGCAGCGCACGGCGCTGCGTGATCGCTGCCCAAGGGGCAGCGACGGGCTGCCCGGCCCGAGCCCCTTTTGAGGCGCGGGCTGCCCGGGATCATCCCGGGCGGCCCGGGAAAATTAATTTTTATTTTTAATTAAAATTTTAATATGTTAAAATTCTATTTTTGGTCCGATCAAAAATTGTTTTTGATTGGTCCACGAGGCGTCGGATCGAATTTTTCGAGTCCGAAAATTTTAAAATTGATTTTTGGATAAATTTGAATTTTTGGAAAATTTATAAATTTTATCCGTTAAATTAGATTTTATGAAATTAATTATTTTTGGTACAATTGATGATAAGATATGATCTTATGGAAATATTGAGTAAAATATGATTTTATGTATAAAATTGGATTTTATATGTAAAATATTATTTTATTTGATAAAAAGATAAAATATGATTTTGTATGTAAAATAAGATTTTATATATGGAATATGATTTTATCCTTTTTAATTTAATTGTCATTGCATGTTATCCAATAAATTAATTTTGAATTAAATATTATTGGATAAGGATGATCGATTGCCATGACCAATTTTGTAGGTGTATGTTAGGGAATTTACATTTGTTTTTATTGTTGTTGGATTTATTAATGGGCCTGGTTTATGGCCCAATATGAATTGTCATATGTAATAAAAGTGGGCCTGGTTTATGGCCCGTTCCCACCCCTTAAAATGTATCCCCTACTTGTCATAGTTATTTATTGTAAATACATTAGACTTAGTGGGAGACAGAGATTTGAAGAAATGGTGGGCCCAACAGACAATAAAGACTGAAGAAATGTAAATTGGAAGCTCAATGTAATAGGATTGTATTGCATACCTGCATATTACCTAGGATTGGACTAAGACTCGTGATTGGCAACCACGGGTCGATTAGAAATGGAATCGATCATCCTATATAATATATGATATTATCGTTGTATGCATGTTTTAGACTAAATTGTATGAATCCCGCAAGCATACAAATTTTAAATGATGAGACAAATTTTCAAAATTAAAATCCCTCATTTTAAATATGATTTAAAATTGATATCAAGATAAATAAAGGAAATTTAAATATTGTTTAAATGTTCCTACCTTCCATCAACGATCAATGTATGAGATGCTACCCGCGGATACGGTCCGACTCATATTATTGGGAGGGGCCCGTTCGTCGGAAAGCTGTACATTGGATCGACACATGTTGTAAGTTGGGTGGAACTCCCATGGGATCGGCTCATATTATTGGGGGATCCACATGGTGACCGTCCATCACAACTTAATATTGATGGGTCATCTTGACATGTCACAATAAACGGCGTCATATTATTGGGCCCTTATTGGACATGAGGTAAAAACGTGAAGGTTGCTTTGGAAGCAATTGGGCTCTACTTTTTGAAAATTATGGTTGGCTGATATTATTCGGGACCATAGTTTGTCAATTGGACTCCATGTTCCCACTAAGGAAAACAGTTTCCCGTTTTCACTAGAGGCTAGTGAAATCGTTAAAATAGTGGGAGTGAGATTCATAAAATAAATTTCGCCTATTTTATGTCTTAGTAAATTAATTAAACAATCACTGATTATTGTCTGTTTCTTTTCAGTATTTCATTAAGATGAATTCGCGCAATCCACTATTCTCTATTCTCGAACAAAATAAACTGACTGGCGCAAACTATACGGAATGGTTCCGTAAGTTGAAGATTGTCTTGACCTCGGAGAAGATGCTCTACGTGTTAGAAAAATCTCCTCCGAAGGAAGCACCAGCTGATATAAGTCCGAAAGAGTTGGCCAAACTTGATATATGGTGGGACCATGATATCAAGTCCAAATGCTATATGCAAGCCTCGATGTATGATGAATTCCAGAGGCGATTTGAGGATACCGTGAATGCTGTTGACATTCACGTACAACTCAAGAAACTTTTTGGGGCTCAATCGAGAGCTGAAAGGTTCGCTACTGTAAAAGAGTTAATGACGTGTCGCATGCGTGAAGGGACTTCGGTCCGTGATCATGGGGTACGAGTGATTTGGCTCATTTAGAAGTTGGTAACGCTTGATTTGGTATTGGAGCATGAACTCAATGTGGACTTATTACTTCTCTCTCTTCCTTCATCGTTTGACGGTTTTGTGGTGAATTTCAATATGAACAAGATAGAGGCCTCCAATATGCTTGTAACATATGAAGCCACTTTAAAGAAGGATAAACCAGTTCTCTTGGTGGGCTCCTCTTCTTCTGCTAAGAAGGGGCCAAGTACAAAGGGTAAGAAACGTTCTGCCCCACCCAAGAAAACCGGACCCGAGAAGAAGAACAAGACAAAGGCTTCAAACATGGAAAAGTCCAAGGATGTTTGCCATCACTGCAAGAAACCCGGTCATTGGAAACGTAACTGCAAGGAATATCTAGAGCAGTTGCGAACTGCGAAGGGTATGTTCTATATTGAAATAAATGTTTCACTTAATACTACTTCTTGGGTATTGGATACCGGATGTGGATCTCACATTTGCAATGATTTGCAGGTGATGACAAGAAGTCGCAAGCTTAGAATGGGTGAGACCCAGCTGAGGCTCGAAAATGGTTCTAGAGTTGAAGCCAAAGCTGTGGGAGACGTTTATTTAATTTTGCAGAACGATTTTAAGTTACTTTTGAGAGATGTTTTATTTGTTCCAGATTTGATTAAAAACATTATTTCTGTTTCTATGCTTGATAGAGATGGTTTTTCTTGCAATTTTGTGAATGAGATTTGCAATATTTACAAGAATGAATGTTTGATTGGAAATGGACAACTTGAAAACGATCTATATAACTTAAAATTAAAAGACGTTCCAATAAATTATGTTGATAAACCGGTAACAACGAACAAAAGGAAAATCGATAGTCAAAACCCGGCAAACCTTTGGCATGCTAGGCTAGGTCATATTTCCTCAAGGAGGATGAACAAGCTAGTGGGAGAGGGCATATTTGATATGTCTGATATTAACTCTCTACCTACTTGTGAATCCTGCCTGAAAGGAAAAATGACTAAATCTCCATTCAAGGGGAAACCTGAGCGTAGTCAAAATCTGTTGGATTTGATCCATACAGATGTTTGTGGTCCATTTAGAATTGGTACTCAATTTGGCCACACCTACTTCATTACCTTTACTGATGATTATTCAAGGTATGGGTATTTATATTTAATGAAATATAAGTCTGAAGCATTTGAAAAGTTCAAAGAATTCAAGGCTGAAGTAGAAAACAAGCTAGGTAAAAGTATTAAAGCACTTCGATCGGATCGAGGTGGAGAATACTTAAGTACCGAGTTTTTGGACTATCTGAAAGAGAATGGGATTCTCTCTCAGTGGACTCCTCCTATGACACCTCAGCTGAATGGTGTATCGGAGCGTCGTAATCGAACTTTGTTGGACATGGTTCGATCCATGATGAGCTTCACTGAGCTTCCACCTTCGTTTTGGGGATACGCGCTTGAAACGGCGGTGTTGTTGTTGAACAACGTCCACACCAAAGCAGTGGATAAAACACCATACGAGTTATGGAATGGCAAAGCTCCTAAGTATTCGTACTTGAGGATTTGGGGAGTGTCCCGGGCGGCCCGCGAAAAATTATTTTTAATTTTTAAATTAAAATTTTAATGTGTTAAAATTCTATTTTTGGTCCGATCGAAAATTATTTTTGATTGGTCCACGAGGCGTCGGATCGAATTGTTCGAGTCCGAAAATTTTAAAATTGATTTTTGGATAAATTTGAATTTTTGGAAAATTTAAATATTTTATCCGTTAAATTGAATTTTGAAATTAATTATTTTTGGTACAATTGATGATAAGATATGATCTTATGGATATATTGAGTAAAATATGATTTTATGTATAAAATTGGATTTTATAGATAAAATATGATTTTATTTGATAAAAAGATAAAATATGATTTTGTATGTAAAATAAGATTTTATATATGGAATATGATTTTATCCTTTTAAATTTAAATTGTCATTGCATGTTATCCAATAAATTAATTTTGAATTAAATGTTATTGGATAAGGATGATCGATTGCCATGACCAATTTTGTAGGTGTATGTTAGGAATTTACATTTGTTTTTATTGTTGTTGGATTTATTAATGGGCCTGGTTTATAGCCCAATATGAATTGTCATATGTAATAAAAGTGGGCTTGGTTTATGGCCCGTTCCCACCCCTTAAAAATGTATCCCCTACTTGTCATTGTTATTTATTGTAAATACATTAGTTTAGTGGGAGATGAAGATTTGAAGATGGAGGTGGGCCCAGCAGACAATAAAGACAGAAGAAATGTAAATTGAAAGCTCAATGTAATAGGATTGCATTGCATACTGCATATTACCTAGGATTGGACTAAGAATCGTGATTGGCAACCACGGGTCGATTAGAAATGGAATCGATCATCCTATATAATATATGATATTATTGTTGTATGCATGTTTTAGACAAAATTGTGTGAATCCGGCAAGCATACAAAATTTTAAAATGATGAGACAAAATTTTCAAAATTAAAATTCCTCATTTTAAATATGATTTAAAATTGATATCAAGATAAATAAAGGAAATTAAAAATTGTTTAAATGTTCCTACCTTCCATCAACGATCAATGTATGAGATGCTACCCGCGGATACGGTCCGGATCATATTATTGGGGGGGCCCGTTCGTCGGAAAGCTGTACATTGGATCGACACATGTTGTAAGTTGGGTGGAACTGCCATGGGATCGGCTCATATTATTGGGGGATCCACATGGCGACCGTCCATCACAACTTAATATTGATGGGTCATCTTGACATGTCATAATAAACGGCGTCATATTATTGGGCCCTTATTGGACATGAGGTAAAAACGTGGAGGTTGCTTTGGAAGCAATTGGGCTCTACCTTTTGAAAATTATGGTTGGCTGATATTATTCGGGACCATAGTTTGTCAATTGGACTCCATGTTCTCACTAAGGAAAACAGTTTCCCGTTTTCACTAGAGGGTAGTGAAATCGTTAAAATAGTGGGAGTGAGATTCATAAAATAAATTTTGCCTATTTTATGTCTTAGTAAATTAATTAAACAATCATCGATAATTGTCTGTTTCATCTCAGTATATCATTATGATGAATCTTCGTAATCCACATGTTTCAATTCTCCAACAAAACAAACTTACTGGCGCAAACAATACAGAATGATTCCATAAGTTAAGATTGTCCTATGTTCGGAAAAGATTTTCTAAGTGTTAGAAAAGGCTTCTCCGAAAACAGCCCCGGCTGATGTAACTGCCGAAAGGTTGGCCGAACTAGAGAAATGGTTGGACCATGATCTCAAGGCCAAATGTTACATGCAAAATTGGACAAGTCTAAACAAGTTTGCCATCACTGCAAGAAACCCGGTCATTGGAAACGTAACTGCAATGAATACCTCGAGCAGTTGCGAACTGCAAAGGGTATGTTTTACATTGAAATAAATGTTTTTCTTAGTACTACTTCTTGGGTATTGGATACCAGATGTAGATCTCATATTTGCAATGAGTTGCAAATGATGACAAGAAGTAATAGGCTTAGAATGGGTGAGACCCAGCTGAGGCTCGGAAATGGTTCCAGAGTTGAAGCTAAAGCTGTGGGAGATATTTATTTAATTTTGCAGAACGGTTTTAAGTTACTTTTGAGAGATGTTTTATTTGTTCCGGATTTGATTAAAAACATTATTTCTGTTTCTATGCTTGATAGAGATTGTTATTCTTGCAATTTTGTGAATGGGATTTGCAATATTTACAAGAATGAATGTTTGATTGGAAATGGACAACTTGAAAATGATCTATATAACTTAAAACTAAAAGACGTTCCAATAAATTATGTTGATAAACCGGTAACAACAAACAAAAGGAAAATCGATAGCCAAAACCCGGCAAACCTTTGGCATGCTAGGCTAGGTCATATTTCCTCAAGGAGGATGAACAAGCTAGTGGGAGAGGGCATGTTTGATATGTCTGATATTAACTCTCTACCTACTTGTGAATCCTGCCTGAAAGGAAAAATGACTAAATCTCCTTTTAAGGGGAAACCTGAGCGTAGTCAAAATCTGTTGGATTTGATCCATACAGATGTTTGTGGTCCATTTAGAGTTGGTACTCAATATGGCCACACCTACTTCATTACCTTTACTGATGATTATTCTAGGTATGGGTATTTATATTTAATGAAATATAAGTCTGAAGCATTTGAAAAGTTCAAAGAATTCAAGGCTGAAGTAGAAAACAAACTAGGTAAAAGTATTAAAGCACTTCGATCAGATAGAGGTGGAGAATACTTGAGAACCGAGTTTTTGGACTATCTGAAAGAGAATGAGATTCTCTCTCAGTGGACTCCTCCTATGACACCTCAGCTGAATGGTGTATCGGAGCGTCGTAATCGAACTTTGTTGGACATGGTTCGATCCATGATGAGCTTCACTGAGCTTCCACCTTCGTTTTGGGGCTATGCGCTTGAAACGGCGATATTGTTGTTGAAACAACGTCCACACTAAAGGAGTAGACAAAACACCATACGAGTTATGGAATGGCAAAGCTCCTAAGTATTCGTACTTGAGGATTTGCGGATGTCCTGCTTACGTGAAGCAGACAGTGGGAGATAAGTTGGATAGTCGATCCACCTTATGTTATTTTGTAGGGTATCCGAAGAATTCAATCGGATATTATTTCTATCATCCTGCTGAAACAAAGGTGTTTGTTTCAAGGAATGCCACCTTCTTGGAGAAGGAGTTCTTATTGGATAAGAAAGGTGAGATGATGGAACTCGAAAAAATTCGAAAAGAACCCGAAATACAAAATAACAATCCTACACCTCATGAACCATTGATAGACACGGCCATACTTAGAAGATCCGAGAGGACTTCTAGACCTCCTATTCGATATGGTCTTCTTCTTGAAGGGGATGAAGATGAACCCGATATTGGATATGATCCAAGAAACTTCAAGGAAGCAATTTCTGATGCGGATTCAAATTTATGGCTTGAAGCTATGCAGTCGGAAATAGATTCGATGCATACAAACCAAGTTTGGTCTTTAGTAGATCCTCCCGATGGAATTGTTCCAATAGGGTGTAAATGGATCTACAAGAGAAAACTTGGACCTGATGGTAAGGTATTGACCTACAAGGCGCGATTGGTGGCGAAAGGTTATACTCAAAGACAAGGAGTTGACTATGATTAAACCTTTTCACCAGTTGCAATGTTCAAGTCCATAAGAATCCTTATTGCCATAGCTGCTTGGTATGACTATGAGATATGGCAAATGGATGTGAAGACTGCTTTTCTTAATGGAGACATTAAGAAAGAAATCTATATGACACAGCCTGAGGGGTACACATCCATGGGAAGCGAGCATAAGGTATGCAAGCTTCAGAGATCAATCTATGGTCTAAAACAAGCATTAAGAAGTTGGAACCAGAAATTTGATGAAACAATAAAGGATTTTGGTTTCATCAAGAACCCGGAGGAACCATGCGTATACAAGAAAGTAGCTAAGGATGCAGTGACATTCTTAGTACTTTATGTTGATGACATCCTACTCATTGGGAATGACGTAGGGATGTGGCAGTCAACAAAGATATGGTTATTAGGTAGATTCTCGATGAAGGATTTGGGTGAGGCATCCTATATTCTAGGGATACAGATCTATAGAGATAGATCTAAGAGAATGATAGGACTTACTCAAGCTACTTACATCGAAACCATATTGAAAGGGTTTTCAATGGATGGGTCCAAGAGAGGACATCTACCTATATGTCATGAAGTTTCTCTATCCAAGTCTATGTGTCCCAAGATTGATGAAGAGATAGAGAAAATGACACATGTACCATATGCGTCAGTCATAGGTAGTATCATGTATGGGATGATATCTACCAGACCGGATGTAGCATTTGCTCTGATTGTCACGAGCAGATATCAAGCTAATCCCGGTCAAATGCATTGGAAAGCCGTGAAGGACATTCTTAAGTACTTACGAAGGACTAAGAATATGTTCATGGTATATGGAGGAAGAGAACTAAAATTGGAAGGCTATACCGACTCTAGCTTCCAAAGTGACGTGGATGACTCGAAGTCAACCTCTGGATTTGTGTTCATGCTCAATGGCGGTGCTGTCTCTTGGAAGAGTTCCAAGAAGGACACCACAGCGGATTCCACCACTGAGACAGAATACATTGCAGCATCAGCTGCTGCTAAAGAGGCCGTTTGGATGAGGAATTTCGTCCAAGAGTTGGGCGTCATTCCTGAAGTTGTTGGTCCAGTCCCGGTGTACTGTGACAACACGGGTGCCGTTGCTCAGGCAAAGGAACCAAGGTCTCATCAAAGATCCAAACACGTACTGAGGAAATACCACATCATCCGGGAGATTGTCGAAAGAGGAGACATCACTGTCGAAAGAGTGGCCTCTGCAGACAATATCGCTGATCCACTTACTAAGCCCTTGCCAGGACCATTATTTGACAAACATCGCAAAGCAATGGGTCTACGTAGTATGACTGGTTGGCTTTAGGGCAAGTGGGAGATTGAAAGAGTGGGTGCCCGGTGAGCCAACTTGTGGCTAAGGGCTTTGATGACTCTTTGTATAAACAATCTTTTGTTTAATATAATTTACACTTTTATTAATGGCAATGACTTTATCTTTCTTCATATTGTTATATTGTGATATACTATTGTTGTTTTGATAAAGACCTTGAATATACTATAGTGTATGTAAGATGTGGTAGAACATGGAGATGTCTATCATGAAACACATCTTATAGTCACTTTGTATTCTAAACTGTTCCTAGTCGATTGAGCCGTCCGATAATAAGGATAAGGATCGCTCAAGTTTGAGACTAGCATTTGCGATGCAGAGTACCACGTTTCATTGGTAAGGAACATAGAGATGTTCGAAGCATGCAAATGGATATTCATACGATGAATGATCGAACTACCCTATCCGGACTTTCCAAGTGGTTATCGCTTATCGAGTGGATAAAGTCCGCGGTTTTGGTTGTACACCATTAGTCCTTACTACTTGAAACATCATTGAGACTCTATATGCTAGTAATGTGCTTTGACTCGTTTACCGACTCTATTGGGGTCATCAGGTGTCGGGATTGGGTACAGTTACAACACATATAGGAGTCGATGCTTTGTTGTCAAGGATTCACCACATACTTGCGAGTGTGGATATCCTATGCGATCTGAGGAGATATTAGTGTGACGAATCTCTGGCCAGAGTACATGATGTGTTTTAAGAAATGGTTTCTTAGTAACACATGCGATGTCACTATTTGATCTTCAAGATGTATTGCATAGTTATCGAATCTCGAACGACTCTCGATATACCAATGGTTGTTGATTCGATCAGGATATTTGGATGAAGGGACCGTACTGTACGCTAACCAAAATCTATTGGTTCTTGCAGGCACTATCAGTGATACCTAGGGAATCATGGGGCGATGTTGCTAGGCGCTCTTACCATGATTCGATGGGCAAGTCGGAAATTGTTGTTCCGATTCACAAGGAGTTGTGAGCCCACGGCTAGCTGTATCCCTGAACCATTGAGGGTCACACAGAGTAATGTAGGAAAAAACTGGCGGTCAGATCAATCACGATTGGTACCCGGTGCAGCGGAAGTTTAAAAATTTTTATCATGGAACAATTCCATGGTGTGGGTATCAACCATTCAACGATTAAATTATTGTGTGTGTAAAATTCAAATAACAATTAATTAAATTTTACCTTCAATCTCGAAGCGAGATTATTGGACACCACACAGATTTCTCTGCGCTTCTTGTATCTCCCAGGAACTGATGAACTCCTTCAATCAGGTCCACGAATGGGGTTTAAATCCCTCTGATAGATTGCACTAGAAAATCTATCAGAAGTTTTCTGCGAAGAGATTAAACGAATCTGATTCGTTATTCCTGACTGCGATTCAAAATCACAGACCGAAATTTCTCGGGCAGAGAACAGGGAGGGGACGGCCGAAAACTTTTGAGAGAGAGGAGGGTTTCGATTTTCTGTCTCAAAAATTATGAGCTGTTGTGTGTAATTTCTGTACTGCAATAACTTATTTATAATGCAGGCCACTAACACCTTAGGGCCCATTAGTCATAAGCTAGGGCCCGACAAGCAAAGCCCGCACGTTCAGAAATTAATATAAAATTCATCGTGACTCCGATTGATGAACCAATTTCACCAATGTGCACAGAAACCATTTCTGCACATTTTAAAGTCAAAATAAATTTTCCTGAATCCGAATTCAGTGGTTTCCAAAAATGTCCATCCCTATGTCATTTTAGGAAATCCTACTCCCTTACTCTTATTTAAGAAGTCCAACTCCTTAGTTCATTAAATTTAACTCTTTAAATTTAACTATCTCAACGGGGATTAAAACTCCATTACACTGTGTGACCCTCAATGGTTCAGGGATACAGCTAGCCGTGGGCTCACAACTCCTTGTGACTCGGAACAACACTTTCCGACTTGCCCAACGAATCAAGGTAAAGCGCCTAGCAACATCGCCCCATGATTCCCTAGGTATCACTGATAGTGCCTACAAGAACCAGTAGATTTTGGTTAGCGTACAGTGCGGTCCCTTCATCCATATATCCCGATCGAATCAACAACCATTGGTATATCGAGAGTCGCTCAAGATTCGATAACTATGCAATACATCTTGAAGATCAAATTAGTGACATCGCATGTGCTACTAAGAAACCATTTCTTAAATCACATCAAGTACTCTGGCCAGAGATTTGTCACACTAATATCTCCTCAGATCGCATAGGATATCCACACTCGCAAGTATGTGGTGAATCCTTGACAACAATGCATTGACTCCTATATGTGTCGTAACTGTACCCAATCTCGACACCTGATGACCCCCATAGAGTCGGTAAACGAGTCAAAGCACAGCACTAGCATATAGAGTCTCCATGATGTTTCAAGTCGTAAGGACTAATGGTGTACAACCAAAACCGCGGACTTTATCCACTCGATAAGTGATAACCACTTGGAAAGTCCGGATAGGGTAGTTCGATTATTCATCCTATGAATATCCATTTGCATGCTTCGAACATCTCCATGTTCCCTACCAATGAAACGTGGTACTCCGCATCGCAAATGCTAGTCTCAAACTCGAGCGATCCTTATCCTTATTATCGGACGCCTCAATCGACTAGGAACGGTTTTAGAATATACAGTGACTATAAGATGTATTTCATGATAGACATCCCCATGTTCTACCACATCTTACATACACTATGGTATATTCAAGGTCTTTATCAAAACAACAATAGTATATCACAATATAACAATATGAAGTAATATAAAGTCATTGCCATTAATAAAAGTGTAAATAATATTAAACAAAAGATTGTTTATACAAAGAGTCATCAAAGCCCATAGCCACACGGTTGGCTCACTGGGCACCCACTCTTACAATCTCCCACTTGCCCTATAGCCAACTAGTCATACTACGTAGACCCATTGCTTCGCGATGTTTGTCAAACAATGGTCCTGGCAAAGGCTTAGTAAGCGGATCAGCGATATTGTCTGCAGAGGCCACTCGTTCGACAATGATGTCTCCTCTTTCCACAATCTCCCGGATTATGTGGTATTTCCTCAGTACGTGTTTGGATCTTTGATGAGACCTTGGTTCCTTTGCTTGAGCAACGGCACCCGTGTTGTCACAGTACACCGGGACTGGACCAAAAAATTCAGGAATAACGCCCAACTCTTGGACGAACTTCCTCATCCAAACGGCCTCTTTAGCAGCAGCTGATGCTGCAATGTATTCAGCCTCAGTGGTGGAATCCGCTGTGGTGTCCTGCTTGGAACTCTTCCAAGAGACAGCACCGCCATTGAGCATGAACACAAATCCAGAGGTTGACTTCGAGTCATCCACATCACTTTGGAAGCTAGAGTCGGTATAGCCTTCCAATTTGAGATCTCGTCCTCCATACACCATGAACATATTCTTAGTCCTTCGCAAGTACTTAAGAATGTCCTTCACGGCTTTCCAATGCATTTGACCAGGATTAGACTGATATCTGCTCGTGACACTCAGAGCAAATGCTACATCTGGTCTGGTAGATATCATCCCATACATGATACTACCTATAGCTGACGCATATGGTACATGTGTCATATTCTATATCTCTGCATCAGTCTTGGGACACATAGACTTGGATAGAGAAACTCCATGACACATGGGTAGATGTCCTCTTTTGGACCCATCCATTGAAAACCGTTTCAATATGGTATCGATGTAGGTTGATTGAGTGAGTCCTATCATTCTCTTAGACCTATCTCTATAGATCTGTATCCCAAGAATGTAGGATGCCTCTCCCAAATCCTTCATCGAAAATCTACCTGATAACCATATCTTTGTTGACTGCAACATCCCTACATCATTCCCAATGAGTAGGATGTCATCAACATAAAGTAATAAGAATGTCACCGCATCCTTAACTACTTTCTTGTACACGCAAGGTTCCTCCGGGTTCTTGATGAAACCAAAATCTTTTATTGTTTCATCAAATTTCTGGTTCCAACTTCTTGATGCTTGTTTTAGACCATAAATTGATCTCTGAAGCTTGCATACCTTATGCTCGCTTCCCATGGATGTGTACCCCTCAGGCTGCTTCATATAGATTTCTTCCTTAATGTCTCCATTAAGAAAAGCAGTCTTCACATCCATTTGCCATATCTCATAGTCATACCATGCAGCTATGGCAATCAGGATTCTTATGGACTTGAACATTGCAACTGGTGAAAAGGTTTCATCATAGTCAACTCCTTGCCTTTGAGTATAACCTTTCGCCACCAATCGCGCCTTGTAGGTCAATACCTTACCATCAGGCCCAAGCTTTCTCTTGTAGATCCATTTACACCCTATTGGAACAATTCCATCGGGAGGATCTACTAAAGACCAAACTTGGTTTGTATGCATCGAATCCAATTCTGACTGCATAGCTTCAAGCCATAAATTCGAATCCGCATCAGAAATTGCTTCCTTGAAGTTTCTTGGATCACATCCAATGTAGGGTTCATCTTGATCCCCTTCAAGAAGAAGACCATATCGAACTGGAGGTCTAGAAGTCCTTTTGGATCTTCTAGGTGCAGGCGTGTCCAGCAATGGTTCCTGAGGTGTAGGATCGTTATTTTGTATTTCGGGTTCTTCTCGAACTTCTTCGAGTTCCATCATCTCGCCTTTCTTATCCAATAAGAACTCCTTCTCCAAGAAGGTGGCATTCCTAGAAACAAACACCTTTGTTTCAGCAGGATAATAGAAATAATATCCGATTGAATTCTTCGGATACCCTACAAAATAACATAAGCTGGATCGACTATCCAACTTATCTCCCACTGTCCGCTTCACGTAAGCAGGACATCCCCAAATCCTCAAGTACAAATACTTAGGAGCTTTGCCATTCCATAACTCGTATGGTGTTTTGTCCACTGCTTTAGTGTGGACGTTGTTCAACAACAATACCGCCGTTTCAAGCGCATAGCCCCAAAACGAAGGTGGAAGCTCAGTGAAGCTCATCATGGATCGAACCATGTCCAACAAAGTTCGATTACGACGCTCCGATACACCATTCAGCTGTGGTGTCATAGGAGGAGTCCACTGAGAGAGAATCCCATTCTCTTTTAGATAGTCTAAAAACTCGGTATTTAAGTATTCTCCACCTCGATCCAATCGAAGTGCTTTAATACTTTTACCTAGCTTGTTTTCTACTTCAGCCTTGAATTCTTTGAACTTTTCAAATGCTTCATACTTATATTTCATTAAATATAAATACCCATACCTTGAATAATCATCAGTAAAGGTAATGAAGTAGGTGTGGCCATGTTGAGTCCCAACTCTAAATGGACCACAAACATCTGTATGGATCAAATCCAACAGATTTTGACTACGCTCAGGTTTCCCCTTAAAAGGAGATTTAGTCATTTTCCCTTTTAGGCAGGATTCACAAGTAGGTAGAGAGTTAATATCAGACATATCAAACATGTCCTCTCCCACTAGCTTGTTCATCCTCCTTGAGGAAATATGACCTAGTCTAGCGTGCCAAAGGTTTGCCGGGTTTTGACTATCGATTTTCCTTTTGTTTGTTGTCGCCGGTTTATCAACATAATTTATTGGAACGTCTTTTAGTTTTAAGTTGTATAGATCGTTTTCAAGTTGTCCATTTCCAATCAAACATTCATTCTTGTAAATATTGCAAATCCCATTCACAAAATTGCAAGAATAACCATCTCTATCTAGCATAGAAACAGAAATAATGTTTTTAATTAAATCCGGAACAAATAAAACATCTCTTAAAAATAACTTAAAACCGTTCTGCAAAAATGTCTCCTATAGCTTTGGATTTATCTCTGGAACCATTCCCGAGCCTTGACTGGGTCTCACCCATCCTTAGCCTATTACTTCTTGTCATCATTTGCAACTCATTGCAAATATGAGATCTACATCTGGTATCCAATACCTAAGAAGTAGTATTAAGAAAACATTTTAATGTAAAACATACCCTTTGCAGTTCGCAACTGCTTGAGGTATTCCTTGCAGTTACGTTTCCAATGACCGGGTTTCTTGCAATGATGGCAAACTTGTTTAGACTTGTCCAATTTTGCATGTAACATTTGGCCTTGAGATCATGGTCCAACCATTTCTCTAGTTCGGCCAACCTTTCGGCAGTTACATCAGCCGGGGCTGTTTTCGGAGAAGCCTTTTCTAACACTTTAGAAAATCTTTTCCGAACTTAGGACAATCTTAACTTATGGAATCATTCTGTATTGTTTGCGCCAATAAGTTTGTTTTGTTGGAGAATAGAAACATGTGGATTACTGAGATGAAACAGACAATTATCGATGATTGTTTAAGCAATTTACTAAGACATAAAATAGGCGAATTTAATTTTATGAATCTCACTCCCACTATTTTAACGATTTCACTACCCTCTAGTGAAAACGGGAAACTTTTTCCTTAGTGAGAACATGGAGTCCAATTGACAAACTTATGGTCCCGAATAATATCAGCCAACCATAATTCTCAAAAGGTAGAGCCCAATTGCTTCCAAAGCAACCCCCATGTATTTACCTCATGTCCAATAAGGGCCCAATAATATGACGCCGTTTAAAGTGACATGTCAAGATGACCCATCAATATTAAGTTGTGATGGACGGTCGCCATGTGGATCCCCCAATAATATGAGCCGATCCCATGGGAGTTCCACCCAACTTACAACATTTGTCGATCCAATGTACAGCTTTCCGACGGACGGGCCCCCCCAATAATATGAGCCGGACCGTATCCGCGGGTAGCATCACATACATTGACCGTTGATGGAAGGTAGGAACATTTAAACAAATTTAAATTTCCTTTATTTATCTTGATATAAATTTTAAATCATATTTAAAATGAGGGATTTTTAATTATAAAAATATTTGTCTCATCATATTTAATTTATTGCATGCTTTCCGGATTCACGCAATTATGTCTAAACATGCATACAATCATAATATCAAATATTATATAGGATGATCGATTCCATTTCTAATTGACCCGTGGTTGCCAATCACGGGTCTTAGTCCAATCCTAGGTAATATACAGTATGCAATGCAATCCTATTACATGTGCTTCCAATTTACATTTTTTCAGTCTTTATTGTCTGCTGGGCCCACCGTCTTCAAATCTTGATCTCCCACTAAATCTAATGTATTTACAATAAATAACAATGACAAGTAGGGGATACATTTTTAGGGGTGGGAACGGGCTATAAACCAAGCCCACTTTTATTACATATGACATTCATATCGGGCCATAAACCAGGCCCATTAATAAAACCAACAACAATAAAAACAAAATGTAAATTCCTAACATACACCTACAAAATTGGTCATGGCAATCGATCATCCTTATCCAATAACATTTAATTCAAAATTAATTTATTGGATAACATGCAGTGGCAATTCAAATTTAAACAAGATAAAATCATATTTTATATATAAAATCTCATTTCACATATAAAATCATATTTTATCTCTATATCAAATAAAATCATATTTTATCTATAAAATCCAATTTTACAAATAAAATCATATTTTACTCAATATATCATAAGATCATATCTTATCATCAATTGTACCAAAATAATTGATTTCAAAATTCAATTTACGGATAAAACATTAAAATTTTCCAAAAATTCAAATTTATCCAAAATCAATTTTAAAATTTACGGACTCGAACAATTCGATCCGAAATCTCGTGAACCAATCAAAAACAATTTTTGACCGGACCAAAAATAAAATTTTATCACATTAAAATTAATTTTAAATAAAAATTTAATTTTTCCCGTGGGCCGCCTGGGACACTCCCGGGCCGGCCCGCACCCGGGGCGCGGGCCGGGGGCAGCCCGGCTGCCCCCTTAGGGCAGCGACTCTCGCTGCCCTGGCGGCGCCTGGCGCCGCCGCTGGGCGGCGCCGTGCGTCGCCCTGGGCGGCGCCGAACGCCGCCCCTGGGCGGCGCTGTGCGCCGCCCTGGGCAGCGCCGAGCGCCGCCCTGGGCAGCGCCGAGCGCCGCCCTGCGCAGCGCCCAGCGCTGCGCTGGGCAGCGCATAGCGCTGCCCTGGGCGGCGACGGGCGCCGTCCTGGGCGGCGCCGTGCGCCCCCTTAGGGCGGCGCCGTGCGCCGCCCGGGGAAGCAACAATTGCTGCCCCACCGGGCAGCGATCCAATCGCTGCCCGGGTTTTGCCCCGAAAAATTTTATTTTTATTTAAAAATATTTATTTTGTTTTCCAAAAACCGAGATTCAAAAATTTTGTACAATTGATTAATTTAATCGTTTGATCTGAGCAACCTGGCTCTGATACCACTGTAGGAAAAAACTGGCGGTCAGATCAATCACGATTGATACCCGGTGCAGCGGAAGTTTAAAAATTTTTATCATGGAACAATTCCATGGTGTGGGTATCAAACATTCAACGATTAAATTATTGTGTGTGTAAAATTCAAATAACAATTAATTAAATTTTACCTTCAATCTCGAAGCGAGATTATTGGACACCACACAGATTTCTCTGCGCTTCTTGTATCTCCCAGGAACTGATGAACTCCTTCAATCAGGTCCACGAATGGGGTTTAAATCCCTCTGATAGATTGCACTAGAAAATCTATCAGAAGTTTTCTGCGAAGAGATTAAACGAATCTGATTCGTTATTCCTGACTGCGATTCAAAATCACAGACCGAAATTTCTCGGGCAGAGAACAGGGAGGGGACGGCCGAAAACTTTTGAGAGAGAGGAGGGTTTCGATTTTCTGTCTCAAAAATTATGAGCTGTTGTGTGTAATTTCTGTACTGCAATAACTTATTTATAATGCAGGCCACTAACACCTTAGGGCCCATTAGTCATAAGCTAGGGCCCGACAAGCAAAGCCCGCACGTTCAGAAATTAATATAAAATTCATCGTGACTCCGATTGATGAACCAATTTCACCAATGTGCACAGAAACCATTTCTGCACATTTTAAAGTCAAAATAAATTTTCCTGAATCCGAATTCAGTGGTTTCCAAAAATGTCCATCCCTATGTCATTTTAGGAAATCCTACTCCCTTACTCTTATTTAAGAAGTCCAACTCCTTAGTTCATTAAATTTAACTCTTTAAATTTAACTATCTCAACGGGGATTAAAACTCCATTACACTGTGTGACCCTCAATGGTTCAGGGATACAGCTAGCCGTGGGCTCACAACTCCTTGTGACTCGGAACAACACTTTCCGACTTGCCCAACGAATCAAGGTAAAGCGCCTAGCAACATCGCCCCATGATTCCCTAGGTATCACTGATAGTGCCTACAAGAACCAGTAGATTTTGGTTAGCGTACAGTACGGTCCCTTCATCCATATATCCCGATCGAATCAACAACCATTGGTATATCGAGAGTCGCTCAAGATTCGATAACTATGCAATACATCTTGAAGATCAAATTAGTGACATCGCATGTGCTACTAAGAAACCATTTCTTAAATCACATCAAGTACTCTGGCCAGAGATTTGTCACACTAATATCTCCTCAGATCGCATAGGATATCCACACTCGCAAGTATGTGGTGAATCCTTGACAACAATGCATTGACTCCTATATGTGTCGTAACTGTACCCAATCTCGACACCTGATGACCCCCATAGAGTCGGTAAACGAGTCAAAGCACAACACTAGCATATAGAGTCTCCATGATGTTTCAAGTCGTAAGGACTAATGGTGTACAACCAAAACCGCGGACTTTATCCACTCGATAAGTGATAACCACTTGGAAAGTCCGGATAGGGTAGTTCGATTATTCATCCTATGAATATCCATTTGCATGCTTCGAACATCTCCATGTTCCCTACCAATGAAACGTGGTACTCCGCATCGCAAATGCTAGTCTCAAACTCGAGCGATCCTTATCCTTATTATCGGACGGCTCAATCGACTAGGAACGGTTTTAGAATATACAGTGACTATAAGATGTATTTCATGATAGACATCCCCATGTTCTACCACATCTTACATACACTATGGTATATTCAAGGTCTTTATCAAAACAACAATAGTATATCACAATATAACAATATGAAGTAATATAAAGTCATTGCCATTAATAAAAGTGTAAATAATATTAAACAAAAGATTGTTTATACAAAGAGTCATCAAAGCCCATAGCCACACGGTTGGCTCACTGGGCACCCACTCTTACAAGTAATGGATTTTTAATCCCCGTTGAGATAGTTAAATTTAAAGAGTTAAATTTAATGAACAAAGAAGTTGGACTTCTTATTTAAGAGTAGAGGAGTAAGGTTTCCTAAAATGACATAGGGATGGGCATTTTTGGAAATCACTGAATTCGGATTCAGAAAAATTTATCTTGACTTTAAAAGGTGCAGAAATGGTTTCTGTGCATATTGGTGAAATCGGTTTATCAATCGGAGTCATGATGAATTTTATATTAATTTCTGAACGTGCGGGCTTTGCTTGTCGGGCTTGAACTTATGACTAATAGGCCCTAAGCTGTTAGCGGCCTACATTATAAATAAGTTATTGCAGTACAGAAATTACATACAACAGGTCACAAAATTATTTTCGAAAAAACCCTATTTTTCTAAGTGTGGCCGCCGACCCCCCTCCCCTCTGCTCGGAAAAATCCAGTCTGTCAATTTTGAACTACAGTCTGGTTTAACGGATCAAATTCGTTAATTCTCTTCGTAGAAACTTCTGATAGATTTTCTAGTGCAATCTATCAGAGGGATTAAATCTCTGTTCGTGGACCTGATTGAAGAACAGTTCGTTCATCAGTTCCAGGGATATACAACCAGAGCAGAGCAATCTGTTGGTGTCCATAATCTCGATTCGAGATTGGAGGTAAAAATTTATAATTGTTATTTAATTTTTACACACACAATTTAATCGTAAAGTTTTGATACCCATCATGGAATCGTTCCATATAAAATTTTTAAACTTCCGCTGCACCGGGTATCAATTCTGATTGATCTGATCGCCGCGTTCTCCAACATATCATGAAACACATCTTATAGTCACTGTATATTCTAAACAGTTCCTAGTCGATTGAGCCGTCCATTAATAAGGATAAGGATCGCTCGAGATTGAGACTAGCATTTGCGATGCAGAGTACCACGTTTCATTGGTATGGAACATAGAGATGTTCAAAGCATGCAAATGGATATTCATACGATGAATGATCGAACTACCCTATCCGGACTTTCCAAGTGGTTATCACTTATCGAGTGGATTAAGTCCGCGGTTTTGGTTGTACACCATTAGTCCTTACTACTTGAAACATCATTGAGACTCTATATGCTAGTACTATACTTTGACTCGTTTACCGTCTCTATTGGGGTCATCAGGTGTCGGGATTGGGTATAGTTACGACACATATAGGAGTCGATGCTTTGTTGTCAAGGATTCACCACATACTTGCTAGTGTGGATATCCTATGCAATCTGAGGAGATATTAGTGTGACGAATCTCTGGCCAGAGTACATGATGTGTTTTAAGAAATGGTTTCTTAGTAGCACATGTGATGTCACTATTTGATCTTCAAGATGCATTGCATAGTTATCGAATCTCGAACGACTCTCGATTTACCAATGGTTGTTGATTCGATCTAGATATTTGGATGAAGGGACCGTACTGTACGCTAACCAAAATCTATTGGTTCTTGCAGGCACTATCAGTGATACCTAGGGAATCATGGGGCGATGTTGCTAGGCGCTCTTACCATGATTCGATGGGCAAGTCGGAAATTGTTGTTCCGAGTCACAAGGAGTTGTGAGCCCACGGCTAGCTGTATCCCTGAACCATTGAGGGTCACACAAGTAATGGATTTTTAATCCCCGTTGAGATAATTAAATTTAAAGAGTTAAATTTAGTGAATAAAGAAGTGGGACTTCTTATATCAGAGTAGAAGAGTAAGATTTCCTAAAATGACATAGGGATGGACATTTTTGGAAATCACTGAATTCGGATTCAGAAAATTTATCTTGACTTTAAAAGATGCAGAAATGGTTTCTGTGCACATTGGTGAAATTGGTTTATCAATCTGAGTCACGATGAATTTTATATTAATTTCTGAACATGCGGGCTTTGCTTGTCAGGCTTGAATCGGCCCTCGACTTCTAAAATCTCTGATTATATCAAATAAAGTCCACTAAGATAGTTTTGGGGCGTTACAATTCTCTCCCTCTAAGAATCAATTTTGTCCTCGAAATCAAACATGATCTATCACAAGGTCGAGACTTGAATCAAAGGACTGCAATAAGAATTTACAACTCGGAACTAAGTCCAGAATTTGCTTCCAATCTAACTCTGAATCGTTCGTCTCAATCAGTTCGACATCTCAATCAATCTGAGAAAGTCCGAAACTCTAGTCGATTAATTCATCAACACTCTGTCCATCTATCAAAGTCAACTCTTCCTTGTCAGCAAAATCCTTCTAATTCCAGTCACACTTCGAATCATCTTTCGTTCCAAACCAAAAGACAAAGGAAATTCATCTCAAAATTCAAATCGATCATCATCTCCTCTCCTACAACTTCTAAAAAGTACCTTCAATCAATCAACAAATTCTGTCATTGCACGAAATCTCCACAAACATCAAGAATTCTGTCAACTAGTGCTAAGTCGAGCACTACTACTCACTGCAATTCTTCTAAAGTTCGACTCATTTGATCAGGATGTCCGTCATTCTGGGGATATTGAATCGGAAGTAGTCGGAATCAATAACAAAAATCTCTTCGAAGTCTATGCCGAAAGAACAATTACATCAAGGATCTCTGTTTAGATTGACAGACTTCGACAATTAAAGACATCTGACAACCTCTGACAAGATATCAATTCTCTCCTCTTCATCATAATCATTCTGTACAGAAAACTGTAACGGATTCCATCTATCGGTCAATCAAAATCAGACAGTAGATAAAATAAGAAAACTTCCAAAATCTCAATAAGAAGAAATCCCAGCACTGAAAGATCATCAGCACTGCAATTCAGAATACAAGAGAACAGATAATCTGAAATCCCATCATCAGATAATAAGGATCGAAGAAATTAATTCGGTCCAAACCGAAATTCAAACATCGAGATTAGTCTACAACTGATTGGCGTACAATTCTAAAAAGATTGTCGAAAGCTCTGAACGATCAGTAAAATTTCATAACTAGAAAACAAGAAATTCATCAATAATAATTCGTAATTTCAACTAATACTTCTGAGATATCCGGTCAATTGAAAATTCTTCAACAATACAGGAGTATTCATCAAATCAAACGGCCTGTCAAAAGTTCAAAACGGACATACCTCAATTCGTAAACGATTCTGAGAAAGTTCTCTTCACGAACTTCCTGAAGATAAAATTCGGATCCCCATTCAGTGTCGAACTCGTTCTGACAATCAGGACCAATCTAGAAGTTCATTCCGAACAACTTTCGTCGTTCAATCACCACTGGCACATCAACCAGTTCAGGTTACAATCCAATACATCAACTGTAAAGCTTCGAGAGTTCGTTCATACTATTCTGTAACAACAGTCATTCAACAGAATAAATCAAGAATTCTTAGAATCGAGAATTCTTAATGGAAGATTCCATCACTCGATCAACGATACTCAGGTGACATCTCATCTCAGACTCAACAAAGTAGCCTTGCTACGAAAATCATCAAAATGTGATCCCAATTCCCTTCTGAATCAGAATAGACTGTACAACAGAAAATCGGATCATTCTCTCTCTGACTGTTGACAGTTCAAGACATCAGAAGCCATACTTCGAACTTCATGCTTCCTCATCCTCTATTCGATCTGATTCCTCAATTCATCAAAATTCTTCCGATCATTTGGAAGAACTCTGAATAAACTTCAAAGTGCCAATCTCCTGATACTCTGTCTCAAACCGAAACATCTGGCACAACAAAAGTTATTCGCTAATAAGGAATCAATATAAACCTGAAACTCAGATTATACCCATATCTGATCTATCTTCACCGGATTCTGAAAGGTTGAATCAGATTCCAAAGCATTCTCAATCTTCTCAATCCACTCTGGTTCGAAGTCTAATGAAGGAGTCAAGATAAATGTTCCATCTGTTCCAGACTCTATCAGAAGTGCAGCAATCATCTGTCATAGATAACAACTGAAGTAGATAAAATAAGATCAGATCATTCAGCTTAAAATCTTAGCTGTTACAATCAGTTCTCTGGATAACAATAGAATTCGCATTCAGATTAATCGTCCTCTATAACTCTCTTTCCCAACTCAAAATCAGTTCGAACTGCGAAAATCAAAACTTTTATTTTCCAAGATCAGAACAGATTACTGAAATCTTCCAAGCAAATAAAAAGATGCTAGATCTTCCCAGCAAGAAGATCTCTGTGAGACTCAAATCAGAAACTAATATTGCATCTCGAGCGTCTTCAACTTCTTCGATGCTCAAGATAACAAGGAGTTCTTCTGAACAAGAATAAGTCTCAACTCTCAATAAGAAGGAGTGCAAAGCACCGAAAGGTCATCAATATCGAAGAAGTCAATAATACTGAGGTGCTGATCAATCTCTCCTTCAATTCAATAAAAACTGGTCTCAAAGATACAAACTAAACAGAAGAACATAATCTACTGAGTAAACGTCTTCTCAACAATAAGAATTCTTCAAAGGATTCGCGATAGAATTCGCTAAATCCAAAAATCTTCAAATTCAGATAAGGACGTCTATCCAGATCAATTCATAACAGCTCTAGTCTTGAGGTATTCAATAAAATTCCATCTTCCTAGATAAAATATCGAGGAAAATACAACTCGGTCTTACAAGATTCAGACGTCAAAAGAATAGCATAATTGATCGACATGAAAATCTGCTAACAATTCTTAAAAAATCTGAAAGATCAATACAGCTCTTCGAAGGATAAGAGATTCATCGATAAGAATAATCAAGAACTCATCTACAAATCTCTGAAAGATTCGGTTCAAAGGACTCATAAACATTGCAGATGCAATTCCAATTCAATCTGTACGATTAAAATTCAAATCGGTCGTACCTCATTCCGAATTTGATTTCTGAAACCTCTTCCATTCAGATTATCAGTCAATGATGTCTGATCTAAAATTAATGTTGAACTCATCCTCTCGACTCGGAGGTAAATCTAGAATCTCAACTAGAACAACATCAGCAAACTCAACAACTCTGTTGAATCAACCAACACGGCTTATTGAAGACAACATCGGAGGAAAAATCCATTCGTCTATCATCTCGGATCCGAATCTGGAAACAATCTGAAATCAACCTCGGTTGCCCTGTACTCGGTTAATATACTACATCGATAATATAATCAAAAACTGATAACCGAATATAGTACTGTTCAGTACAATCAACTCCCATTGAAACAAAATTCACAATTTCGAACTAAACTCATCGCAACTAATTCAGATACTCAAAAGTAGAGGAAGCATCAATCTCACTTCTCTACAAGAAGAAAAGTTGCATCAATATCTAACAGCAAAATATTCAAAAGACTAAAATCAAACAGTTACCTGCTTCGTCATCGTCAGGAGCAGTTAAAGTCTGTGAATCCTCGATAAGAGCAAGTACCACAACCTTTGGATTTAAACAAACTCTATGAAACGACCAAACCTTGTTTCTCTAAGGCTTTCTTCTTCGATAACCACCAATCTTTTCGAAATGCCTTGCAGTTGGTACACAACTAACCGAATCCGTCGTTCCTCGGTGTATTCTCACGAATCAAACAATTGATCAAATTCCTCTAACCATCTTTCACACAAGAATGGCATTCCCAGAATTATTCAGAGTCAACGGTTAAAACGACTGAAACTCATCGAAAATTCTTCAATCAGTGCCGAATAGCTAACCATCTGATCAGTCGCAGTATCACTCTATCCTATCCGAATTCTATGCAGTTCAATTTTTCTTCAATATACATCAAGAACATAAATCTCATACTCAAACGAGTTAGGACACAACTACCTCGATCTTCCAACATTCGGTGTCAAAAACCTCTTTCTCGAATAATTCAACCATCTCGAGAAAAATTCGAATTCGATCCAGGAATTCAAGTAATTGATATCTCAAGTAATTCATTCTTTAAAAATTTAAATCACATAATCATGTAATTCAAATAATTCTAAAAAATAAAGCATGCTCGCATGGTATTTAAATAAATCAATTTAAATAACTCAATCACATGCGAGAGTTCAATTCATGCAAACTCGATCTACCCCGCTTACTTCTAAATTCAGTCCAAGAATCTTATCGCTCTGTTACCACTTAATGTGAGATCTCGGTTCTAAACATCAATTAAAGGAGTAATTAAAAATAAGCAAGCATTAAAAGCCAACACATTTTTTTTAAAAGGGCCCGCGCGGCCGCGTCTCATGAGGCGCGGGCGCGCACGGTGCCCTAGCTCATGCGCGGCCGCGCCCTTTCGAGGCGCGGCCGCGCATGATGCCCTGCCCAAAAAGGGGCGCGGGCGCGCGGGCGCGCGCTAGGATGTGCGGGAGCGCCTCCCTGGCTGCTCCGGTGCTAGAATCACCAAAAACAAGAACATCAAGCCATACAATACTCCGAAACATAAACATGCGTTACAAACTTGATTCCTCCATTTAAAACAGGAGTTCTGGAGTTCAACAACCAAACCAAAGTCGAGAACATGCAACAACAATATAACGATGAAGTTCGATAACTAAACATGTTCTAACATAAACTAGATTGACATGCTGGAATAGACTTCTAGACCGAGTCTCACTTCTACATCTTTCCCTCGAAGCTAAACATGCCTCTTCTGACTTGTTCCTGACCCACCTGTTGCCAAGTACACATACAAAACAAAGCAACAGCCGGATAATCCGGTGAGAATACAATTCCCAGTAAAAGAGACTAACATGCTATCAAGTAAACATATCAAATCATAATATGAACTCATTCTTCAAATAATCAATTAATCCAATCAAGAACTGAATTAAAATGATATGCGTGTCTTTAAAACTTCTGGATTATCAGAATCAGATAATCGAATGCAATTCTTCTTTCTTTCTTTCTTTATTCTGTTTGGGATCCCGAGGTTAAAATATCCAACAATCACACCGACTACCCTCTCGAGGTGGATGAGGCATATTTTAATCCTCTAGACTCCGGAGCATTATAGATAGTTATTTCCGCACATGTAGTAATTCGCCTACAAGGCCACTCAACTATAATCATCAGATCGTCTAATTCAAAACGAATAATCATTCGGCTCAATATGAATGCATATGTCATCTCATGCATTCAATCATAAATTCAATAACCAATTCAAATAAGAATTCAATCATGATTTCAACTAAGCATTCAATCATGCAAGTATGTGATTTCTTTGGAACACTCGAATCCAGTCTAATTCGAGTTAATTGTTCCATTCAAGTCTAAGTCTTCTTTTACCTTATTCGCTTCAAAGGTACTTCAATCGACTTCAATCTTCCAAACTGACCAAAGATGCTATCTCGCAACTCAGTTGACTTCACTTCAATGATAGAACAAAGCTCTCGCAGCCGTGATCGCTAATCTGCCTTCGAAAATAATTTCTAACGGGCAGATTGACCGGAAGCCGAAATCCCAAAACTTGAAAATGAAATGGGGCGGCTTCAATGGTGGATAAGGCGATGGGGGAGAGATGGAGTGGAGGAGAAGAGCCAATACATGCTTAAATATCTATTTAAGTCCAAATTTGCGTTTTAGTCCCTAAAAATTCCAAAAATTGCATTCTAGTCCCTGATCAAAATAAAATCGGCCCTCGACTTCTAAAATCTCTGATTATCTCAAATAAAGTCCACTAAGATAATTTTGGGGCGTTTCATAGATTGAGTCGCATGCATTTATAGTATTGCATGATTATGCTTTACTTGATTTAATAAATTGCTTGCGAATATAAACTACTTTTGAAAGAAATGCTTGTCTTACTGATTTATGATTTTGTTTAAAATTCTTAAAGATTTTGGTATAAGATTTCCCAGGTGATATAAGCACCCAGAAGTGAATAGAACAGTGTTCTTTGGGTGAAGTAAGCACCCCAGACTGAACAGATTGCTCAGCTGAAAGAAATTCTTTCGATTGAACATAACAGTATCTCAGAGAATCAATAGATGTTATTATAGGTAGAATTTGATTTGAAGAGCTTGATCAGTTCAAATCCTTTTGAATATGCAAATGAATGTCACATCAGATTGACTGTATACCAACTTCAATACCTAGGAAAAAGTTGGTGGATTTTGAGGAAGCAATTATGAGAGAGCATAGGTATACTGATTCTTGGCAAGTGTTTAGAACAAAATTTTCTTAGCGGTTCTTTCCGCAGTAGATAGAAAAGATGAAGAAGCAGCAGAATATAACAATCATAAGCAGATAAATTTGAATAATGAAGAATACGCTATTAAATTTTCAAGCCTATTACGATTCTTTGAATTGTTGATGATAAAGAAACTCAAGATTGAGTTGTTTATTAATGGCTTGAATTTGGAGATTATGCTTATGTAACTGTTGGCGACTGAAACATTTGGTGCCAGCCATAGACAGGGCCAAGAGAGCTGAAACTGAGTGATGAGGCAGAATGAAATTGAAGACATGCCACAGTATGTGAGATAATCACAACTTCAGCTACAATTTCCATTCCAAAGCAGATACAAAGTAAAAAAGATGAAAGTAGTTCCTTTAACTCTAGCGGATTGAGACAGATTAGTCTGAGTCTAAATGCAGAATATACTAGTGATTATTGCACTAATTGTAGAGGAGGACATCTTAGCTGCAAGCAGTGCAGAGACATTTCAAGCAGATGTGCTAGAATATGTGCTAAGAAAATCAGATTCTGAGGAAATTTTAATGCAGAACAGTCCCAGAAGTATGCAGAGGATCAGAATGAAATTGCTCCTGAGAATGAGAATTGCAGGTAACAAAGTTAATTGTTTTAACCTGTTGTTGTTACTAGTGAAAGCGATATATTGAGCTGAAAGCTGTGTTATGTCTTAACCTCGATATTAGAAAAGAGAATTTGTGAATTGAATTGAAGAATTGAACTACAGTTTTGATGAAATGAAATTGAACATTACTTTGTGGTACTTGGAATATCTGTTTATGTTGCATGATAGATGATGATGCAATAAACAAGTACAGAATACCAAAAGATTGATTTTAAGAAGCTATTAAGCGATTAGATCAACAAGAACAGAACCTGCATATGAATATGATGATATGATTTGGGATATAGAACTAAGATTCTTTTATTTCGGTTTGTCCGAAATAAGTATATTCTATGAACTACATATGTTCACGATCTAAAATAGCATTGGTAGATATGCCAATGGTTAGAAATTGCAGATATGTTCCAGATAAGCTTTTCGACTTTAGTTTAAGTTGTGAATTGGAATTCAATAGCGAATTGATGAGTTTATGAATTGAAATGAATATGGTTATTGAGAGTTATAGAATAGATGACGTTATGAAAAACAGTTATAGTTGAGTATTTTCTTTGATTATGCTGAAGATATTACAGCAATTGGAAATATGATTCTTGAATTGTTTGAGATCGATTTTGGGTTTTTTTTCTATTCAACCTCAATCGATATTGATTGGCTCTCATTCTTTATTCATAGAGCCAGAATTGATTCACTCATTTTGAGTTATATGATGCAAGTAAGTTGTTTTCACTTAGCAGAGTTCGTTATCCAGAAGATTTGATTATGGATGACCTTGATTGAGAGATTTCTCGATCTTGATTTATTTCTTTTTATTTTGAGAATTATTGATCCTTTGATGAATATTTCAGCATATTTTGAAATTTTTGGCTCGTAACTGATAGAAATTTTTTAATACTATCCAGATTATGGGTTGATTGTATGATTTGTCAGTACTTTGGACATAGAAATGAGGAATGAGATAGACATTCGATCAATTGATTACATATTTCTGAGTATTCTGGCTTGAATATTCAGACGAATGTATAACCAATCAGAATGAGTTTTGATTGGAAATGAGCCAGATTTGCTAAGAAGATGAAAGAAGCATAGAAAGTAAATCACAGCAGTTAGAATTCAGTAGAGAATGCCAGATTGAGATATGAATTGAAGTCTTAGATCAGAGTGGATGAATTCTATTGGAACTGATTATATTATTGTGCTGGATGTTCCAAAAAGAGATATCAGTTTTTGAAAGAAATGCACAACAATGAGTTCAATATTCATCCAATAGTTGTTTTATCAGAAGATAAAGAAAACAGATGTAACAACATTCGTACGTTTTAGAAGTTAAACGTATAGAGAGTTTCAGTTGAAGTTGAAAAGCATTGACCAGATGGGTTCAGTGACAATTTAATAACTTCCGAATTGGAATGAGATCATGATTTGATAGATTATTTTACTAAACTACCAAGATTAATAAGTATGCGTGATATGAACTGTGGTAGTTATGATCAGATTGATTTGAATTACTGAATAAGATGATCTGTAATTATGATCAAATCACTGATAAGTGGTCAGAATTTTTGTGAGATTGCATAGTAAGCCAAGAATTAATGTTTCAGATTGAGACATTGGGTTTATTATTGAATTGTGGTACAGAATATCAGAAGCTCTGAGTATTCTTAGATGTGAGAGTACAGTTTATTATCCTTAGATTGATGGATAGTCAGAGCAGCTGAATCAGATTTTATGAATACTCTGTATTAAATATTTGCTGTTCAGAAGTTAATGATATGATGAGATTATAGGAATTATAGGAATCAATTGTCATGATAGAGACTTTAGATTCATTTGATCGATTGTGGAATTGATTGATAAATGTTCTGAGTATTTGGTTATATGTGATTACATTATATCATTATCTGGTCGATGGATTATCTGAGCTGATTTTCCGGGTTTTGTGGATATTCTCAGAACTCTAATACCTGATTCGGTATTAGTTGAATTGATGTATTGCCATTTGAGTAGTATAATTCCTGTAACAGCTATCAGATTGATACAGTGAATGTATTTTGAAATAGTTGATGATCAGAATATCAGAAATTTTCTTGATGTAGAATGATATTTGAAAGTATCAACTATCAAACAATATATGATTTGAGAAAGAACAAGGAATATGAAGATTGATCTGTACATAATGAAAACATAGCAGAATAAACAGAGTTAACAAGTGAATGAAAGATATAACTTTTGAAGCTGGAACTAATTGGTCAGCAAGAAAGTTATTTTGAATTATCATCTGATTCAGAATAGAGAAAAAAAAACAATGTATGATATACATATTCAGAATATGAATGTTTGATACAGATCTTGAAGCTATGAACAAAATGACAAAGTATATTGGATATATGTCATATGCAGAGCATAGAATGACATAGAAAAGCTGAATTTCACTATATGAGATGTCAGACAGAGTTAGTGAATTCACTGAAAGATTTATTCTTTTTAGCTTGATATGATGGATCAGATTTGTTCCACGTATCTCAGTTATGAAGTGTCAGTTAGATTCTTCCTATGTACTTTAATCGGACGAGATGGATATTGAAAAGAGTTTGATCTAACTCAAATATTCGACAGATCTTTGATTGGGGAGAGAAACAGCTCAGAGAAACTTCTTGTCAGTAATTAAAGTACAATAGAATAGACACCACATAGACAAAGAATAGAAGAGATAATCTGACAAGAGATTAAGAGGTGAGATACGAAGTTCAGAGTTATATTTGAAGTAAGAATTACTTCAAGTGAACATTCAGTCTATCAGATTTGATATTCCGATTGAATGCGATTTCGAGAACGAAATCATTTCTTAGAAGGGAGGAATTGTAAGACTCGAAAATATTAAGTTATTAATTATGGAATTTGAGATTTAAATTCTATAATTTGGGAAAATATTAATGGAAGTATTTATGGAAATTAGAGATTTAATTTTCGAGCCGAAAATATTTAATTTGAGAATTTACGGATTTTGAGAATTAAATTCTGGGATTCTTAAATTAAAAAATAAAATATATGGATTAAATATTTATGGGATTTAATATTAAATTCCGAGATTCGAGAATTCAATAGGATTTAATTTAAAGATACGGCCCGATCAAAGATTATTTTGCAAATATTGAAGTTTCAAGGGCTAAAGAGCAATTTATCTTTTTAGTTTTTATCCGAGAACATCTAATTTGAGAATTTTGGAGTTTTGATTTAAATTCTAATATTCTTAAGTTATTTGGGATTGAAATTGAATTAAAAGGATTGGCTGAGGACTGATTTGTAATTATTGAAGAGTTCAGGGACTAACTTGCAAATAGGCTAATATATATCTATTTGACTTATCTTTCCACCATCAGTATTTCCACGTGAAGAACAGAGAAGGAAGGGAAAGATTTAAAAAATCTTGAAGACGCCATTTTCATTCTTTCCAAACCTTTGATTTTCGTTATCCACCCGATAGAATTCAAAACTGATCGTATATCCGTGATCACGACTTCGAGTGCTATGTTTTGACGTAAGCATGATGAAGTTTTACGATGTTTGAATTTTTATGATTTTGTTAGGATTGAGATATGATTGTATAAATATGTTCTCGTATAGACGACGATAGCATATCTAAGACGGATTAAGAACAGATCGTCATTTGAACATGTTTTCGAATTTTAGATGTATTTTCGAAAATCTGAATTTACGGGTTGTTGGATTTCGTGATAGAGCATCCGCTATAACATTTTCCTTCCCTAGCTTGTACTTGATAATGTAGGGAAAAGTCTCTACAAATTCCACCCACTTGGCATGTCTCTTGTTTAGCTTTTGTTGTCCTTTGAAATTCTTCAAAGATTTATGATCCATATGAATCACAAATTCTTTTGGCCTCAAATAATGCTGCAACGTTTCAAGCACACAAACCAAGGCATAGAATTCCTTGTCGTAGGTAGGATAATTCAACACTGCTCCACTTAGCTTCTCACTGAAGTATGCAATTAGCCGTACACCTTGCATCAAAACACCGTCAATTCCTACACCTAACGCATCACATTCAATTTCAAAAGTATTAGAAAAATCAGGCAATACAAGTAAATGATCATTAATTAATTTTTGCTTAATAATATCAAACGACTTCTCTTGCTCCTCGCCCCAATGGAATGGAACGTTCTTTTTGATCACCGCACTCATGGGTGCCGCCAAAGTACTGAAATCTTTTACAAATCTCCTATAAAAACTTGAAAGACCATGAAAACTTCAAACTTGACCAATAGAAGTAGGCGTTGGCCAATCTCGAATTGCACTTACCTTATCCTCATCAACTTTGACACCTTGAGCACTCACAAAAAAACCAATAAACACAAACTCGTTTGTACAAAACACACACTTTTTCAATTTAGCATACAAGTGTTCAGCTTTTAGTGTGATTAGCACAATTCTCAAATGTTCAACATGCTCATCCAAACTTTTATTATACACCAAAATATCATCAAAATATACCACAACAAATTTTCCAATATAATCACGCAAAACATGATTCATCAACCTCATAAAAGTATTAGGTGTATTAGTTAACCCAAATGGCATAACCAACCACTCATACAACCCATACTTGGTTTTGAAAGCAGTTTTTCATTCATCACCTTCTCTCATTCTAATTTGATGGTAACCACTTTTAAGATCAATTTTACTAAAAATGCTAGAACCATGAAATTCATCTAACATATAATCTAGTCTAGGAATAGTATGCCCATACTTGATGGTAATGTTATTAATGGCTCTACAATCTACACACATTCTCCACGAACTGTCTTTCTTAGGAACTAACAAAACAGGTTCAACACAAGGAGACATAGACTCATGCAAAAATCTCTTATCAAGAAGTTCACTTACCTACCTTTGTAGCTCTTTTGTTTCCTCCGGGTTACTCCTATAAACTCGATGATTCGGCAATGCACTTCCGGGTACAAGATCAATTTGATGCTCAATTCCCCTCAAAGGTGGTAATCCTTGAGGTAAATCCTCCAGAAATAATTCTTCAAATTCCTGCAAGAGAGAAATAATACTGCTCGGAAGATTTTCGGCTATATCACTTGTGTTAAGAAAAATCTTCTTATAGAAAATCAACACAAACGAAGTATGCACATGTAAAATCTCTCGCAACTTACTCGTTTGGGCCATACATATTTTTTTTCGGCCTCTTTTCTTTCAATTTTTTTTCAACTTCTTCCCTCTCATTCTTTTTTTCTAAGGCCACCTCACTTTTTTGTTCGCTCTTTTTTTCGTCCTCTTCTCTCTTTCTTTTTTTCAAATGGTCCTCCAACACTTGCTTTGGAGTCATAGGTAACAATACAACAGGCTTCTTTTTCAAGGTAAAAGAATAACGATTTTTAAAACCATCATGTATCACCCTCCTATCAAATTGCCACGGCCTACCCAACAAGATATGACAAGCTTGTATAGGAACCACATAACACAACACTTCATCTACGTACTTACCAATGGAAAAAGGTACCACCACTCGCTTATGTACTCTCACCTCCAAACTATCATTAAACCATTGCAATTTATATGATCGAGGATGCTTTATAGTTGGTAAACTCAACCTCTCCACAAGCTCATAACTTGCTACATTATTGCAACTACTACCATCAATAATAACACTACAAACTTTATTATTCACAAAACATCTAGCATGAAATAAATTTTCCCTTTGATTTTCTTCCTCCTCCTTTTGCTGCACATTCAACACTCTTCTAGTCACCAACAACTCTCCAACCACCGCATCATATCCCTAATCATCGGATCCTCCAACGCAGGCATACCATCATAATTTTCCTCCTCACTCTCCGACTCAATCTCACCACCAGCATTCATAATCATTATTTTTTATTAGGACACTGACTAGAAATATGACCAACACCTTGACATCTAAAGCATTTGATATCTCTAGAACGATTAATAGGAGTTTCAGATTTACCTTGCACTCCTTGCTTTGTTGTTTCTTGCTTGGTGTCAAATTTTGGTTTGGACATTGGCTTGACATCCTCTCGTTTAGCAACGTTTGGACGCCAAGGAGTAGAAGAACCCCCCAATCATAGGATTTCATCCCATACCTCTCCTCTTGAGTTGTTGTTCCACTTTCATGGCCAATTGCACCATCTCCTCAAGATCTACACAATGTCGATGTTCTACTTGGTCTTGAATCTTCATATTCAAACCGCATAAGAATCGAGCCACTATTGCCTCACGATCCTCCTCAATATTAGCTCGAATCATAGTAACTTCCAACTCCTTAAAGTAGTCCTCGACACTCCTCGAACCTTGCTTCAAATTCTGCAATCTCCTGAACATATCACGATAATAATAATTAGGCACAAATCTTTTTTTCATGATTTGTTTCATCTCATCCCACCTCTCAATAGGCCTCTCTCGATTCCTCCTCCTAGAGATAACAAGTTGATCCCACCAAATAAGAGCGTAATCCACAAACTCTCATCACCTTAGACAAATAATCTATTTGAGTCTTGGAAAACCATTGGCTAGAACTATCCTCTCCTTCTTTATTATAACTCATTGTACCTGCAAGAGAATGTTAGTAATAAAATTTCTCACCCAATATCTCACAAGCCACTCCAAAGAAATTCACTCAACCACTCTTTTCTTTCCACTCAAAATTTATGTAGAAGAGCTTTTTGCTTTATGATTTTGAATATCAAATCCACAAGTTCAAAAATTGTAAACACTTGCCAATTGACTCATGTAGATTGCACAAAAACAACAAAGAATTGACTTCATGAAGATTGAAATAACTTTTTACCCAAAGACTCACAAGACACAAGAACTTTGCCACAAGTTATTTTTCTTCTTCTTTTTTTTTGAAGTTTTTTTCGGTCTCTCAATATTTTTTTTTCTTTTGACCGATTTTTTTTTCTCTTTTTTTTTTGACTTTTTTGACTTTTCTCTTTTTTTGATAATAACTTGTAGCACAAGAAACGAAACTTGGGCAACAATATTGACACAGAAACGACTTAGAAATTTGAAATAGAATAGACTCAGATGAAGAACGAAAGATGAAGAACGAAGAACACGATGAACGAAAAGATATGAAGAAAGATACTTACTTGATTCAAAACCTTAGATTTGATACCAAATGATATGAATTCTTATGAATGAAAGGCAATCACGATTATAGCGAATCGCACCCTCAATTTGAATACAAAAGAAATCAAATATTTTGTCCCGACTTTTGAAAGAAGTAACAGATTTGGATCTCTACCTCTAGTTGAACCCGTAACTAGCAACAAATAATCACGATAGAAGACAATCAATAATTCAATTAGACCTTCAAAGGAACCTGTCTTTGACAACCCAATTGAAAATCGATTGAAAAACGCCACAAAGTTTTGACACTTTGATAAGTTTGATTTGAGTTAAAGCTAAAAGCCTTAAGCAAAATTCTAGAGAGAATTTTATGTATTGAATAATCAATAATCTGAAATCTTAATTGTATTTAATAATGAATGTTTGTTGTATTTATAATATAACTAGAAAAATAATAAAAGATATCGCAAAATATATCAAAAAATATAATAATATCTCCTAAAAGTTTCCTAGTAGGAAAATAATGCCAAAAATATCAAAAAGTCTCGCACACACACAAAACGCCGAACTGTGTGAAAGAGAGTGCAAGCGCGGCGTGGCGCGCATAAGGTTCTGTCTGGAAATCTTCAAAATTGCAATGATGCGCGGGCGCGCGTGGAACAAGCCACGGGCGCGCATGCTTCACAGACTATGTCACTTATTTTTGTGTTTTCTTTGACATTTTCTCCACTTTCTTGACGTCTTTGGACTTCAATAATATTGTAACATCCCTCAAAGTGATATTCAAGCATTCCAATGCCTTCTTGACAATTCATCAACAACGATTGAAGCGCATCTTTGAATCTCTTAGCTCAACCTCTCGTAATTGGTCCTCTTGGCATCTCCAATGGATCCTTAGCCACGTGGTCAACATGCGAGCTATCCATGATCGCATCAGCTTTAGTATAGTTGGGATTGGTAATTAGTTGTCAGTAAAGCAAGACATGTTTGTATTATTCCCAAAAAGGTTCCAATGCAACATAAATTGCAGTCAGTCAATCCTTCAAGATGACACTATTTTCTCAGTGTAAGCAGATTTTCTAGTTGGATTGAAGGATGGTCTGTGCTTTTGGGTTGTGATTCAATGTAGCAAATAAGAACATAGTGCAAGAGGAAACTTGTTAGTCTGTATTAATAGCCAGGAGATAGATCGTCCCTATCTTAAATAACCATGTTAAGAGCTAGTAAATTGTTTTATGGCCATGTTGACAAGATTTTAGAACTGTAGTATTATTCGTGTGTAGTGATTTTCGTCAATGACATCAGTGATTGGTTGCAACATTATTAATAAATGCAGTTACAGTACAACTACTGTCCAAGAAAAATAGAATTACAATTCAAAACAACTCCGGATGCTCGTAACGCATATGACATTCTAACTCCCAAGTTGCTTCCTTGGTGCCTCGACGCTGCCACTGGACCATGACGAGAGGATGTGTTTGTTCCAAAGTATCTTGTCCCTCGCGTCGAGAATTCAAAGTGGTATTTCCACGTACGACAAATCGTGTTCAAGGTGGACCTCTGTCGGATGCAAAATGTGTGACTCATCTGTAACATACTAACGGAGTAACGATACGTGAAAAACGTTGTGGATGCTGGAGAGGTACGATGGTAATGCCAAACAGTAAGCCACATCTCCAATTTTTTCTAGAATCTTGAACAGACCAATGAATATTGGTGCTAACTTGCCTTTCAAGCCAAACCTTATCACCCTTCAGAAAGGTGACACTCGCAGGAAAACATACTCGTCTGCTTTGAAATTCAACGGTATGCGCTTGGTATTGGCATAACTGGTCTGTCGATCCTGTACCGTATTGATCCTTCTCTTGATCAATTCAACCTTTTCTACAATCTGTTGGATCAATTCTGGTCGGTCAACCTATCGTTCCCCTACTTCGTCCCAAAATAGAGGCGTATGACAACGACGATCATAAAGAGCCTCAAATGGTGTCATGTCAATGCTACGATGATAGCTGTTGTTGTCGGCGAATTTTATCAATGGAAAGTGATCCTGCCAAGACAAACCAAATTCCATCACTGAAGTTTTCAGCATATCCTCCAACGTCTGAATAGTCCTTTGTGACTGACCGTCGGTCTCGGGGTGATACGCAATACTCAAACTCAGAGTAGTGCCCAAAGCTTGCTGAAAACTACCCCAAAACCTTGATGTAAACCTCGGATCTCTGTCACTGACTATGCTCAAAGGAACTCCGTGTAATCTCAATATCTCTTGGATGTATAAACTTGACAAAAGAGAACTCGCGGTTATACGGTAGAAAATGATCGGACTTGGACAACCTGTCCACTACAACCCAAATATCATCACACTGCTTGGAGTTCATTGGCAAGTGGGTGAAAAAATCCATTGTCACATGCTCCCACTTCCATTCAAGAATCTCCAAGCTCTGCAACAGACCGCCTGGTTGACGATTCTTAGCCTTGACCTGTTGACAAACTAGACATCGAGGGGCAACTGGTAAACACTGCGCTTCATACCTGTAGCGACCCTACCCAGATCCACTACCTAATCAGAGTTAATTAGCGCATGCAATAAATACTTAAAGCGTAAAGAGCGGATAATTTAATATACAACAAATCCAATCGTAAGAATTCAACCGATGACAAAATAGTGTATAAATACTCTTATACAACCAAATCTAAATTTCATAGGGTCATAACCCTACCGCTAACTCTCGCTGCCTCCGGCACCGGCCTCACTCCTGGTGCGAGCCTCCTGGACCATCTAGCCTCAAACCTGCCTCGCCACAAGGTACCCAAAAATACCAAACACAGGGACGTGAGCGAAAATGCTCAATATGAAAGAAATGATATATAAACTAACATGCAGCAAGAAAATGACATTAAAATCCTGGGTAAAATAGTCTGCTCAGGGCGCCACCGAATATACAGAACCTTGCCAGAGAGCTACTCCATGGGAGTACTCATATATTCACCCTATCAACTATAGCGTCTACTCCACCGTTGTGGTCGCTCCTAGTGATAGCAAAACCAGGGGCTGAGCCTCCCCAAAACCTGACCCGAATCCAAAATAGGACGCAAGGCTCACAGAGAAAATTCTAGAATTTTTTTCAGAGTTATTCTCGCTCGATCGATTGAGTTTTACCGATCGAGCAAGGATGCATGTAATGCTTTTTTTTGAGGCAGAGTTTTGTCCGCTCGATCGGTGAAGTTTTATCGATCGAGCGAGACCGATTGAGCGAGGCCTGTAGCTGAGAAAATAATTTTTTTTATGGTTATTCTTTATTTATTTGGACATTTAATTATGAATGTATGATTGTATTTATTTATGATTAGAGGATTAGAACCGAGGTCCTCACATTAAGTGGTATCAGAGCGATAAGTTTCTTGGACTGAATTAGAGTGAGCGGGGTAGATCGAGTCCGCTTGAATTGATTTCTCGCATGTGTTTGAGTTATTTAATTGATTTATTAAATACCATGCGAGCATGCTTTATTAATTGAGAATTATTTGAGTTACATGATTATGTGATTTAAATTTCTAAAGCATGGTTTACTTGAGATATCAATTGCTTGGATTCCCGGATAGAATTCGAATCTTCTCGAGATGGTTGAATTATTCGAGAAAGAGGTATTGGGATCCAAATGGAATTGATGGAATTGGATTATATGTGTCATAACTCTTGATTATCAGATTATGGGTCCTCGAAGAATGTTGAATAGGAACCCACCGCCAGTTATTCGTCCGAATTAGAATCCCCCTGCAGTCACTCCTCCGAACAAACAGGGCAGTACAGTGACAGATCAGATGGATTCCATAGCTACGCCAATAGAGACCTTATTGAAGAGGTTCCAATCTTTCCGACCCCCAATTCTGAAGGGTACGGAGAATCCAATTGACTGTGAGATGGTTGGACGATATAGATCAGCTTTTTGATTATCTCGACTATTCTAATGACCACAGAACCAAGTTGGTTATTCATCAGCTTCGGGGTGTTGCTAAGAACTGGTGGATCTCGACAAAGAGAGCCATTGAAAATCGAGGTGCAACTATTGACTGGAATCTTTTCAAATCTGAGTTTTATAAATGGTTTTTTTCTAGTTTCGTACCAAAAGGATAAGGGTGTCGAGTTTGCTAATCTGAAACAAGGGAACTTGATTATCGAGGAGTATGTTATCAATTTTGACAGCTTAATGAGGTTTGTACCGCACATTTCTGACAACGAAGAAGAAAAAGCCGATCAGTTCATCCACGGCTTGAATCCTGATACCTTTACTCTTGTGAATATTGGGAGGCCAAGTAATTTTGCGGATGCAATGGATCAGGCCAAGGGTACTGAGGCAGGACTAATGAGGCAAAGAGGGAATCAGTTTGCACCTCAGCAACTGCAGAGATAGTTTCAGGCACAACCGTCTCAATATCAGAATCAACCTCAGAGATCAGAGGGTGGTAGTAGTGGAGGAAATAGGAAGGACTATTTTTGTCCCAAGGGAATGCAGTTTAAGAAATCTGGGATCAAGCAGTATAGTTCAGGATAGAGTTCAGGATTCTCTGGAGCGGCTTGTAACATGTGTGGAGGTCGCCACTCCAGTGATCAGTGTAGAGGTGTGTCTGGGAGTTGTTATATCTATCAATAGTCTGGACACTACACGAGATTCTGTCCTCGGCGTGTTCCTGAGAGATCACAGGGTGGAAGTTTGTCGAGACCGTCAGCTCAGCCCGAGAGGCAAGCATCTGATGTACATTCCTTTCAGCCACCATAGCAGAGTCGACAGGGAGGTGGACATAAACGCGAGTCAGCCTCCTAGACAGCAGGCTAGAGTTTTTGCTTTGAATGAGGATCAAGCTCAAGCAGCACCTGATGATGTCATAGTAGGTAATTGTTCGATATTTTGTTATCCTGCTCATGTTTTGATTGATATGGGTGAGTCTCACTCTTTTATTTATGAGAAATGTTTTTTGATGCATGTCTTGCCTTGCGAGCCTTTGCCTGCTGTAGTTTCTGTTACTTCACCTTTGGGTAGAGGAATTGTTTCAGTGAGGTTAGTCAGGAACTGTGAACTGCAAATTGATGAGAATGTTATTGAATTTGATTGTGTTGTACTTGGGTTATCCGATTTCGATTGCATTGTTGGTATAGAAGCTTTGACCAAGTACAGGGCAACAGTCGATTGTTTTCAGAAGGTAGTCAGATTCAGACCGAAGATGGCCGATGAGTGGAAATTTTTTGGTAAGGGTTCTCGATCCAAAATTCCTTTAATATATGTTTTGTCTATGACTCGACTGTTACAGAGAGGAGCATAGGGATTTCTGATTTATGCAATGGATGTTTTGAAGTTTAGCCTTGGGTTGACTGACATAACAGTGGTTAGAGAGTTTCCGGACGTATTTCCGGACGAGATTCCTGGATTACTGCCTATTAGTGAGGTAGAATTCAGTATATAACTATTTTCAGGTACTCAGCCAATTTCCAAGTCTCCATATCAAATGGCTCCGATCGAATTAAAGTAATTGAAGGAGAAGTTGGAGGATTTGATTGCCAAGGGATACATCCAACATAGTGTATCGCCTTGGGGTGCTCCGGTATTTTTTGTTTGAAAGAAGGATGGTTCTATGAGACTCTGCATCGACTACCGCCAACTGAATCAAGCGACAGTGAAGAACAGGTATCCTTTACCTCGAATAGATAACCTCTTTGATCTGTAGGGTTCTTGTGTTTATTCGAAGATTGATTTGAGGTCCGGATACCATCAGCTGAGGGTTCGTGATGAAGATATTTCTAAGACTGCGTTTAGAACGAGGTATGGCCACTTCGAGTTCATTATCATGCCGTTCGGTTTGACAAACGCTCAAGAAGTCTTTATGGGTTTGATGAACCGTAACTTTAAGCGTTATTTGGATGGGTTTGTTATTATTTTCATTGATGATATCCTTATCTGTTCGAAGATCCATAATGACCACGCAGAGCACTTGAGGATCATCTTACAGGTTTTGAGGACTGAAAAATTGTTTGCCAAGTTATCAAAGTGCGAGTTCTAGTTGGACCGAGTTGTCTTTCTCGGTCACCTTATCTTTGGATATGGGTTTTCTTTTGATCCCAGCAAGATCAAAGCGGTTATGAACTGGCGTAGACCGACTTCTGTGCCTGAGATCCAAAGTTTCATGGGTTTAGCAGGTTACTATCGTAGATTCATCCAGGGTTTCTCTTCTATTGCGAAGCCGATTACCCATTTGACTCATAAGAATGCACCTTTTGTTCGGACTGAAGAGCGTGAGGCCAGTTTTATTGATCTGAAGAAGAGATTGACCAGTGCTCCGATTATTTCTATTCCATCAGGTATTGGAGGTTTTACCGTTTATTGTGATTCTTCTCTTCTAGGACTTGGTTGTGTTATTATGCAGAGGAAGCATGTGATAGCGTATGCATCGAGGCAGCTGAAGCCGCACGAGATTCGATATCCGATTCACGATCTTGAGCTCGCTGCGATCGTGTTTGCGTTGAATATTTGGCGTCACTATCTTTATGGTTAGTCCTTTGAGATTTTTTCTGACCATAAGAGCCTGAAATATTTGTTTTCACATTCCGAACTGAATATGAGACAGAGGAGATGGCTAGATTTGTTAAAAGACTTCGACTGCAAAATCAAGTATTATCCGGGGAAGTCGAATGCTGCTGCTGATGCTTTGAGCCAAAAACTTTGTTATTTATCTCTTTCTACTATCGGTGTTTCTCAGTTGATTGAGAACTGTTGCACTTCTAGTGTGAGACCTCGGTTCTAAACAACTAATCTCGGATTAAACAACAATTAATCAACCCAGAACCCAAGTTTAAAAGCAATCAAAAGTTTTTTTTTTTAAGAACGCCTCGCGCCAGCGCGAGATAGCCATCTCCCGCGCGCAGGCTGCTCAACCCGAGCCCAAACAAGGGCTCGCGCCTGCACGCGGGCCAACAAACTTGAGCCATCCAGGAAGCCACGCGCGCGCGTGAGGCATCACCTCGCTCGCGCATGGCAGACCTGGGCAAAAATGCTCAGGCTGAAAAATAAAGATTCCGCGCTTGCTTCCGACGTGCATTCAAATACAACCATTATCACAAGGTATAGAGAATACACAAAATCAAACATGCTTTCATCAAGCCTAAGAGAAACAAGAATCTAAATCGATACAACACCACATGCTTCGATTCTAGATTACAATCCGAATACAACAAATTCGAATAACAAACATAACAAGTTCGAGTTCTAACATGCTTCAATCTTAAACTAGATAAACATGTTGATTCGACTTCTAAATCGAGTCCCACTACTAACTCTCCCTCTTGCTGTTAACCAGGTCTTCGCTGACTCGATCCTGCCCCACCTGTTGCCAAGTACACATACAAAACAAAGCAACAGCCGGATAAACCGGTGAGAATGATAATCCCAGTAAAATCAACATAATAAGTAATACAACAACAAACATTCATTCAAGGTAACAACTTAACCAATATCATTGTAATGAAATGCATGTCTTTAAATCGGGATATCAATTCTGATAAACAAGGGATTGCTGTTGTGCTTTTTGGGATCCCGAGGATGAGACCATGTAACGACTCACCGACTCTCCCAATCGAGGTGGTGTCACGTATCCAAATCCCCTAGACTTCGGTGCGACTATGAGGAGTATGCTGACACTAGGTGAACTTCTACAACCCAGGCCACTCGCAACATAGCCCCCAAAAGGTCTAAACAAAAAGGGTTTTTCCGCCCGCTGAAATCAAAGTTGGCTCAAGATGAATGCATAACAAAACATAACACATAAGCCATATAACCAAACTCAATTAATCAACAAAATACGAGTTCCACATGCTAGAACAAGTATTAATGCAATTTGTGATTTTAAGGGAAACTCAAGAACCAACTGTCCCGAGTATGCTATCCCGATACGATGACTGCTTTTACGTTTCAATGCAGCAGTTCCAACTCTAGATAAGCTACAACAAAAGATTGTATCAAAGACTATACAATCTAACAACAACTACGGTTCAAGGTAAATCTCTTTACCGTTTTTCGTCCAATCTCTTGACGATCAAATGCTGTTATCACCGGGCTTGAAATACTCCAAACGAATCTGTTCATATATAAATAGAAGATCAACAACGACGATCAATACACAAGCCAAATATCAACAACTCAAAACGGTTCAAATCTCCAAAAACTTAAACCGGCGGCATAACGGCTATAACTTAACCAACCGGAAACGTAGACATCAGTTCAATATTGATATCAACCCAAATCAATACTAATACAACAATAACAAGGCAATTCCAACAAATCTCAAAACCTCATTTTTCGAAAATGGCTTCCAAAAATCATAACAATTTCGAACGTTGCTCTATTTTAAAACCGACAGATAATAAACGCTCGTAACTCTGTCAAGAACAACATACTCGAATCTCGATCGATTCTAACAACATCCTAAAAATAGAATGTATCCGATCGTAGAAAAACTTACGATACAACGAAGCTCTCGCAACCGTGATCGCTAATTTGCCTTTAGAAATAAATTCTAACGGACGGATTGTGCTCGGGGAGAAATCTGAAAGCTTGGGAATCGTTGAAGGCAGCTTCAATGGAGTCTAGGCGAGATGGGGGAGAGATGGAGTGAAAAAGATTATTAAACACTTGATTAAATATCTAACAAATCCAATATTTGCATTTTAGTCCCTGAAAAATCCGAAATTTGCAAAATGGACCCTGATCAAAATTAAGTCGGCTCTTGAATTCTGGAAACTCTGATTATCTCAAATAAGCTCAATTAAGATAAAAACGGGGCGTTACAATTCTTCCCCTCTAAGAAGAGATTTCGTTCTCGAAATCAAAAAGAATCACAACTCATAAGATAGAATAAGGAACTAAAGACAGCAAGAAGAACTCACGTCATCCGAATAACTCAGGAAAACGCTGTCTCATGTCGGATTCTGTCTCCCAAGTTGCTTCCTCGATGCCATGACGGCTCTACTTCACACTCACCAACGGAATCAACTTAGTTCTGAGTTGCTTCTCCTTCCGATCAAAGATCTGAATCGGTCGATCGAAATAGCTCAGAGTCTCGTCCAACTCGGCTTTGTCAGGCTGAAGAATATGAGAAGGATCTGGATGATAATTCCGCAGTATAGAGACGTGAAAAACATCGTGAATACCAGATAAAGATGGAGGAAGTGCAAGTCTGTAGGCAAGATCGCGGAGATAACTTTCCTATCTTCCCAAATCTAACGGTGCCTCTGAAAGGTGAAATCTTCAGAAAGACTCGGTCTCCCTGATCAAAACTCAGAGGTCTGCGTCTGATATTAGCATACTTTGCCTGTCTATCCTAAGCTGACTTCATTCTAGACTGAATGATCTTAACTTGTTCTGCCATATCTCGAAGCATATCCGGTCCCAAATCAGGTGACTCAGACAAATCATCCCAAAACAAAGGAGATCGGCACTTCTTGCCATACAAAGCCTCAAAAGGCGCCATACCGATACTCGCTTGTAAGCTGTTGTTGTAAGAGAACTCGACAAGAGGCAAGGAATCTTGCCAACTAGTGCCAAAGTCTAGCACTACCGCTCGAAGCATATCCTCTAACGTCTGGATAGTCTGCTCTGACTGTCCATCAGTCTGAGGATGATAAGCTGTACTCAGATGCAATCGAGTACCAAGTGCCTCCTGAAGACTGTGCCAAAAGTGCGACGTGAATCTAGGGTCTCTATCTGAAACGATCGACTTTGGCACCCCATGCAATCTCACAACATTGCTAACATACAACTCAGCCATCTGATCGTGACGATACGTCATCCTGTACGGAATAAAACATGCAGGCTTCGTCAATCGGTCGATCACTACCCAAATAGCATCGCATCCTCGAACAGATCGTTCGTCCATAGAAATGTGATCCCATTTCCATTTTGGAATAGATAGACTGTGCAATAGACCACACCCGGTCGCTTCCTTTCTGCTTTCACTTGCTGACAGTTCAAACACCGAGATACAAACCTCGCAACATCGCTCTTCATTCTCTTCCACCAGAACTGGTTCTTCAGATCATTGTACATCTTACGACCTCCAGGATGAACACTGAACCGACTGCAATGAGCCTCTCGGAGAATACGCTGTCTCAACTCCGAAATATCAGGCACAACAATACGGTTATTCACGAACAAAATGTCATCTCTAACCTGGAATTCAGACTGATGCCCCGATCTGACTTTCTCCACTGAAACCTGAGTGCTCGGATCAGTCTTCTGTGCTTCTTTGATCGCAATAAACAACTCCGGCTCGGCTTGAATAACAAACACTCTAATATTCTTCCTATCTGTTTCAAACTCTAAACCAGAAGTGCAACAATCATCGATCAACTGAGAAACACTAATAGTAGAAAGAGATATAGAACAAAGCTTTCGGCTCAAGGCATCTTCAACTGCATTCGACTTTCCCGGATAATATTTGATTTCACTGTCGAAATCCTTCAACAGATCTAACCATCTTCTCTGTCTCATATTCAGTTCTGCATGTGAAAACAAGTACTTAAGACTCTTATGATCAGAAAAGATCTCAAATGACTCAACGTAAAGATAGTGACGCCAGATCTTTAGAGCAAAAATAATTGCAGCTAGTTCAAGATCATTAACCGGATAACGAGTCTCGTGCGGCTTCAGCTGCCTCGATGCATACACTATCACATGCTTATGCTGCATAAGAACACAACCCAAACCTTGGTTAGAAGCATCACAATAGACTGTGAAACCTCCAGTACCTTTCAAAATAGAAAGAATCGGAGCACTGGTCAGTCTCCTCTTCAGATCAACAAAGCTAGTCTCACAATCTGTAGTCCAGATAAAAGGCGCATTCTTCTGAGTTAGCTGGGTAATAGGCTTGGAAATCGCTGAAAATCCCTCGATGAATCGACGATAATAACCAGCTAAACCCATAAAGCTTCGGATCTCAGGTACTGATGTCGGTCTAGGCCAATTCATAACCGCTTCAATCTTGCTAGGATCAACAGAAATTCCATCTCCAGAAATAATATGACCGAGAAAGACAACTCGATCCAACCAGAATTCGCATTTAGATAGTTTGGCAAACAACTGCTCAACTCGCAAAATCTGCAAGACGATTCTCAAGTGCTCTGCATGGTCAATACGGTTCTTTGAGTAGATAAGAATATCATCGATGAAGATAATGAAGAACTCAACTAAATAATGCTGAAAGATACGGTTCATCAAACCCATAAAAATCGCTGGTGCGTTAGTCAAACCGAACGACATGACTATAAACTCGAAATGACCATACCTCGTTCTGAATGCGGTCTTAGGAACATCTTCCTATCGCACTCTTAGCTGATGATAACCTGACCTCATATCAATCTTCGAATAGAAGAAGAACCCTGCAGCTGATCAAAAAGGTCATCTATTCGGGGTGAAGGATACCTGTTCTTGACTGTATCCTGATTCAATTGACGATAGTCGATACAGAGCCGCATCGAACCATCCTTCTTCCGAACAAACAAAACAGGAGCACCCCAAGGCGATACACTAGGTCTGATGTATCCCTTGGCAATCAAATCCTCAAGCTGCTCCTTCAACTCTCTAAATTCAATAGGTACCATACGATAAGGAGCTTTGGAAATAGGTTGGGTACCTGACACCAAATCGATGCTGAATTCGATCTCTCGAATAGGCGGTAATCCAGGAACATCTTTCGGAAAAACATCAGCAAAATCTCTAACCACTGGTATATCAACCAATTCAGGGCTAGATTTCAGTACATCAACTGCATAAACCAAAAATCCTTCTGCACCTCTCTGTAACAAACGAGTCATAGATAGCACTGAAATCAAAGGAATTCTAGATCGAGAACCCTTACCAAAGAATTTCCACTCGTCTGCCATTTCAGGTCTGAACCTGACAACTTTTAGAAAACAATCGACTGTTGCCCTGTACTGGGTTAAAGCATCTATACCAACAATACAGTCAAAATTTGACAGCCCAAGTACAATACAACCGAATTCTAACAAATTTCCTTCAAAACAGAGTTCACAGTTCCTGACTAATCGGACAGAAACAATTCCTCCACCCAAAGGTGAAGTAACAACTACTACAGTAGGCAACAACTCAGTAGGCAAAGCATGCAATAACACAAATTTCTCTGAGATAAAGGAATGGGAAGCACCTGTATCTATCAAAACATGAGCAGAATAACCGAAAATCGAACAGTTACCTGCTATAACATCGTCAGGTGCTGCCTAATCCTGATCCTCTGTCAGAGCAAAGAATCGTGCCTGCTGTCTCGGAGGCTGGTTCGCACTAGGGTTACCTCCATGTCTGTTCTGCTGCTGAGGCTGGAAAGAGTGAACTGCAGAAGACTGTCTCTCAGGCTGAGCTGTAAGTCTAGATGAACTCCCACTCTGAGCTCGATCTCTACTATACTGAGGGCACACTTTGGAAAAGTGTCCCGGTTGCTGGCAGGTGTTGCAGTTCCCAAAGACTCCCACACACTGATCCGATGAGTGTCTTCCCCCACACTTGCTGCAGTACATGGATGAAGATCCCGAACTCTGTCCTGAACCAAATTGTTTGGAACCACTGGAACTAGAAGAACTGTTTCCCTTCCTCTTGAACTGTTTCCCCTTTGCTTTGTACTGATCCCTTATGTTTCCCCCACTGTTTCCACCTTCATACCTCTGCTGTTGGTTCTGATACTGAGGTGGCTGATTCTGATGCTGATATGGTTGGTTCTGAGACTGCCTCTGCTGCTGAGACACCATCTGATTACCTCTCTATCTCCACAAGCCTTCTTCAGCTCCCTTTGCGTGATTCATGACATCCGCAAAGTTATCTGGCCTAGCAGTGTTCACCAATGTGAAGATGTCGGGATTCAAGCCGTTGATGAACTGATCGGCTTTGGCTTCTTCACTGTCGGCAATGTGCGGTGCAAAACTCAACAGACTATCAAACTTGGCTACGTACTCCTCAATGTTCAGATTCCCTTGCCTCAGATTGGCAAACTCTTCTCCCTTGTCCTTTCGGTACGAAACAGGGAAAACCGCTTATAAAACTCAGTTTTGAAAAGAGACCAATCGACAAGTGTACCTCTGTTCTCCAAGGATCTCTTGGTCGTGATCCACCAGTTCTTGGCCACACCACGAAGCTGATGAATGACTAACCTGGTTCGGCAGTCATCAGTATAATCAATGGAATCGAACAACTGATCAATGTCATCCAACCAACTCTCACAGTCAACTGGGTTCTCAGTACCCATCAACAACGGCGGATTAAACGACTGAAACCTCTTCAGCAAGGTTTCCATAGGAGTAGCTATAGCATCCAACTGATCAACTTCAGTGCTAGCTTGTTCAGTCGTAGGAATAACTGGCGGTGTGTTTCTGTTAATCACTCGACGAGGACCCATCTGATAATCAAAAGTTAGGACACAAGATATCTCAATCGCTACAATTCGGTGCCCTTACAACCGCTTGGAATACCAGATACCAGTCGATAACAGAAGCATTTATATCTCAAATAAGTCATGATTTATAAATTAAATCACAAAATCATGTAATTCAATTAATTCTCAAATAATAAAGCATGCTCGCATGAAATTAAATAAACAATTTAAATAATTCAAACACATGCGAGGAGCCAGTACATACGGACTCGAACTACCCCGCTCACTCTAGTTCAACCAAGAATCTTAACTCTCTGATACCACTTAATGTGAGACCTCGGTTCTAAACAACTAATCTCGGATTAAAAAACAATTAATCAACCTAGAACCCAAGTTTAAAAGCAATCAAAAGTTTTTTTTATATTTTTAAGAAAGCCTCGCGCCCGCGCGAGATAGCCATCTCGCGCGTGCGCAGGCTGCTCAACCCGAGCCCAAACGAGGGCTCGCGCCCGTGTGATGTGCCATGCTCGCGCGCGCGGGCCAACAAACTTGAGCCCTCCGGGAAGCCACGCGCACCCGCGAGGCACCACCTCACTCGCGCGCGGCAGACCTTGGCAGAAATGCTCAGGCTGAAAAATAAAGATTCCGCGCTTGCTTCCGACGTGCATTCGAATACAACCATTAACACAGGGTATAAAGAATACACAAAATCAAACATGCTTTCATCAAGCCTAAGAGAAACGAGAATCTAAATCGATACAACACCACATGCTTTGATTCTAGAGTACAATCCGAATACAACAAATTCGAATAACAAACATAACAAGTTCGAGTTCTAACATGCTTCAATCTTAAACTAGATAAACATGTTGATTCGACTTCTAAACCGAGTCCCACTACTAACTCTCCCTCTTCCTGTTAACCAGGTCTTAGCTGACTCGATCCTGCCCCACCTATTTCCAAGTACACATACAAAATAAAGCAAGAGCCGGATAAACCGGTGAGATTGATAATCCCAGTAAAAGCAACATAATAAGTAATACAACAACAAACATGCTTTCAAGGTAACAACGTAACCAATATCATTGTAATGAAATGCATGTCTTTAAATCGGGATATCAATTTTGATAAACAAGGGATTGCTGCTGTGCTTTTTGGGATCCCGAGGATGAACCACGTAACAACTCACCGACTCTCCCAATCGAGGTGGTGTCACGTATCCCAATTCCCTAGACTTCGGTGCGACTATGTGGAGTATGCTGACACTAGGTGAACTTCTACAACCCAGGACACTCGCAACATAGCCCCCAAAACATCTAAACAAAAAGGGCTGTTACGCCCGCTGAAATAAAAGTTGGCTCAAGATGAATGCATAACAAAACATAACACATAAGCCATATAACCAAACTCAATTAATCAACAAAATACGAGTTCCACATTCTAGAACAAGTATTAAAGCAATATGTGATTTTAAGGGAAACTCGTGATCCAACTGTCCCGAGTATGCTATCCCGCTACGATGACTGCTTTTACCTTTCAATGCAGCAGTTCCAACTCTGGATAAGCTAAAACAAAAGATTGTATCAAAGACTATACAATCTAACAACAACTACGGTTCAAGGTAAATCTCTTTACCGTTCTTCGTCCAATCTCTTAACGATCAAATGCTGTTTTCACTGGGCTTGACAAACTCCAAACGAATCTGTTCAGATACAAATAGAAGATCAACAACGACGATCAACACATAGGCCAAAGATCAAAAACTCAAAACGGTTCAAATCTCCAAAAACTCAAACCGGCGGCATAACGGCTATAACTGAACCAACCGGAAACGCAGACAGCAGTTCAATATTGATATCAACCCAAATCAATACTAATACAACAATAACAAGGCAATTCCAACAAATCTCAAAACCTCATTTTTCGAAAATGTCTTCCAAAAATCATAACAATTCCGAACGTTGCTCTATTTCAAAACCGACAGATAATAAACGATCATAACTCTGTCAAGAACAACATACTTGAATCTCGAACGATTCTAACAACATCCGAAAATAGAATGTATCTGATCGTAGAAAAACATACGATAGAACGAAGCTCTCGCAGCCGTGATCGCTAATTTGCCTTTAGAAATAAATTCTAACGGACGGATCGTGATCGGGGAGAAATCTGAAAGCTTGGGAATCGTTGGAGGCGGCTTCAATGGAGTCTAGGAGAGATGGGGGAGAGATGTAGTGAAAAAGATTATTCAACACTTGCTTAAATATCTAACAAATCCAATATTTGCGTTTTAGTCCCTGAAAAATCCAAAATTTGCAAAATGTACCCTGATCAAAATTAAGTCGGCTCTTGAATTCTGGAAACTCTGATTATCTCAAATAAGCTCAATTAAGATAAAAACAGGGCGTTAAATCTGGTTTTGAGTTTGAATCAGATAGGAGGTCTATCAGAGTCTGTGTTATCCAAGCCGAACCAGAATTATTTGTGTTAATCCAAGAAGCACAGAAATTCGATGCGAGTATCCAGAATTCGATAGAGAAAGTCAGATCAGGACATCAGTCTGAGTTTCAGGTCAGGGATGATATCTTCTTTGTGAATAATCGCATTGTTGTGCCTGATATTTCTGAGTTGAAACTGTAGTACCTAAAATCTAATCTACTAAATCGCATGCATTAAATTTAATAAATATTAGGATTATTATTTTTAAGTTTAATTGATTAAACTCTTTATGTGAATTACGTGTTAATAAAATATTTGTATTATTTATTCAATGATTTTATTGTACTAACTATTTAATTAATGTTTTTAATTGTTTAAGTTTATTTGTCAAAATGATTTTTTATGCAATTTAATTGTTTTAATATTTTAAAGGTTTAGGCTTGCATATTTAAATGATTTTAATTTTAATTGTTTAGTTTATTCTCTTAAACGATTTTAATTATTCAGTTTAATATTTTAAATGATTGTAACTGTTTAGCTTATTTGTTTAAATATTTTCGAGTGTCCAACTTATTTATTTTAAATAACCTAAGTTTAACGGTTAATTATTTTAAATTTTTTTAAATTCCTAGATTAATTATTTAAATGTTTTTTTTTGTCCAAATCATTTTAAAGTTTTTTTTTTATTTTCGCTTGTGTATTTATTTAAATTTCTTTTAAACGTTAGCCTATTTTGTTTAAATTTTTTTATCGCACTGATTATTATTTAAATATTTTTTCATCTCTGTGACATCAAAATATTTAAGTATTGATTTTTATTTGCCTTAAATTTCTTTAAAGTACAGTTGCTCAAATATTTTAAGATAATTATTCTTGATATTTTTGAGTTCAGTTGCTTCCGGTTCCGGCTCTCGACGAATAAAATTTAAGTATTTAATTCTTGAATTTTCAAATTTTAGTATTTGAAAAATCTGGGCCTAACACTTTTATTCGCACCATATGAAATACTGCATATTAAATAATTTATACATGCACGCTTTAAATATATATATATATATATATATATATATATATATATATATATATATATATATATATATATATGTAAGGTTCGAAAATATTAAATTATTAATTATGAGATGTGAGAATTAAATTCCATATGTTGGACAAATATTGATTTGAGAAGTTATGGAAATTATAGATTTAATTTCCTAGCCGAAAATATTTAATTTGTGAATTTTCGGATTTTGAGATTTAAATTTCGGGAATTCTGAACTTAACAGATTAAATATTCGATTTGAATATTTATGGAATTTAGGATTTAATTCCAAGGTTCGAGAATGAATATGATTTAATTCGAAGGTGAAACCCGATCAGAGACTGATTTGACATATCGAAGTTTCAAGGGCTGAAGTGCAAAAGGTCGGGATTAATTGATTTAATCAGAATTTATTTAATTTTAATCCTACTATATTTAATTTAAGAATATTTAGAGTTTTGATTAAATTTCTAATATTCTTAAATTATTTAGAATTGAAATTGAATTAAAAAGAGGACCGATGACTGAATTGCAATTTATGAAGTTTCAGGGTGGCTAAATTGCAATTTTATCTGAAGTTATCTGATTTTAATTATATTACTCAGCTTGCAACGTGTAATTCCAAATTAGAATTCAGAACAGAGAGCCGAGATCCTATTCTTTTCTTTGAATTTTTCGATTTTCGAAACCCCGTAACTTTTGATCCGATCGTCCTATTTCAATTCCGAAACATTTTCTGGAATCCTCGCAACGAGGGATTCGATCTTGTGTAAGTATTTTGATGTTTTTAATAGATTTCGAAATCAGTATGTGGGCAGAGATCAAAATTTTATGTTTCGATCATGTTCTTGAAATTCTATCGCTTATATATGCGAAACCAACTCGACGATTGATTCTTGAATGAACTTGTTATGGTTTCCAGCTTATCATTTGATATTCATAGCTGCTGATATGTTGCTATGTTGAGGAATTCTTGCTGGTTTTTGATGGTTATGACTGATATGAAGTTGGTTTTGAATTGATATCGTATCGGTTATCGATTTTCAGCCGTTACGCCGTTAGATTATGAATTGAAGCCGTTCTGCTATCTTGTTGATTGAACTGAATTAGAGTTGAGTTGATAACTGATATATCCTGATCTAAAAACTACATTTCAGATTATTGTGAAGCTTGATGAGCTTGATAATGCAAACCTGGAATCGATTAAGATCAGCTCAAGGTTTGAACTTGTTCTACCTTGAAGATTGAATGATGTTTGAATGAGCAGATTTTTGTATGAGTGTTGTACTTCCTATCCAGATGTGGAACATTGAAACTCGAGAATGACAGGTATAATACAACATCGAGAGTCAGGAACTTGTTACTCAAGGATGATACTTCTTGAGTTGTTCCGAACAAATCACATACTTTTTATTGTTGTTTATATTTTATTGATGTTGTCTATCCATCTCAGGTAGTGGATCTTTGATTTGATATGAGTTCGATTATGATATGATATTTGATAGAATTGATTCTATTGCCAAGATCTGAGGCGATCTTATTTTCAAGTCTGAGACGACTTCAATAGATGGATATCCATGTCAAGATCGGTTACGAATCTTGATGGCATCGATGATATAAGGATCAATTCCTGAGCAAGATATGCGCTATATACTCTATTGTTGAGTCGATTATCTTTAGAGTCGATATGAATTTATTTAACGCATTTATATGTTGATTATACTGGGAATTATATTCTCACCGGAGTTTATCCGGCTGTTGTTTTGTTTTGTATGTGTGCATTACAACAGTGGGGCAGAAGCTAGCCTTAGAGAACATGGGTAGCTCGAGAGAAAGTCTAGACGTGGGACTCGGGTTGTTGTGTAGCAGAATGATGTATGTTGCATTCTTGTTAAGCATTCTAGAAGAATTATTATTAGTTGTAGTTGAAGAACATATTAGCACTTTGTGTAGTTTAGTGCTTTTGATGTATTTTAAACTACTTTGTTGATGTAAGAAATACATGTAGTGTTTCTTGAGAATTGATACATGTATATATGAATATTTCCAGATTGGATATAGCTTGCTTCAAGTTGTTTAGCATGTTTAGAACAAAGTTTGACAGCACAAAAATCAGCAGCAGATTCGAGCAAATGCTAGCTCGCTCGATCGGTAGACTTGCACCGATCGAGCGAGGCCACCTTGGACTCAAACCCGAGAGTGGGTAATTTCTGCTCGCTCGATCGGTGATGTTTAACCGATCGAGCGAGGCTCAATTATAAAAAAAAATTTGTTGCTCTTGTTTTAGTTATTTTTAATTGTATGATTAATTGTGATTAATGGTTAATTGCCCTTAAGACAAGATTAGCAACCCGGGGTCCCCACAACAGGTGGTATCAGAGCGTAAGTTTCTTGGACTGAGATAGAAGTTGAGCGGTGTAGATTGAGTCTCATGCATATTTAGTATTGCATGATTATGCATTACTTGATTTTATGATTTGATGAATTGCATGTGAGCATGATCTACTCTTTTCGTATTGATTTGTAAATTCTGAATTCTTATAGATTTTGTTATAAGATTCCTCGGGTGATGTAAGCACCCAGAATTGAATAGAACAGTGTTCTTTGGGTGATGTAAGCACCCCAGACTGAACAGAACTACATGGCTCAGCTGAAAGAATTATCTCCGATTGAACATAATATTATATAAGAGAATGAATAGATGATTTTGCAGGTAGAAGTTGTCTTGAAGAACTTAATCAGGTGTTAAATACTTGAAAGATACAGATGAATGTTGTATCAGATTGATTGTATCCAACTTCGAGACTTAGCAACCAACTGATAGATTGTGATGAAGAAATTCTAAAAGAGCAGAGGTATATTGATTTGTTGGTAAGTGCTTAGAACAGAGATTGATTAATAGTTCTTTGCCACAAAAGATAGAAATGAAGAGAAACAGAAGATTATGCCAAGGAAACAAGAGATGCTCATTTGAAGGTAAGCCTTCTTAGATTCATTGAATTTTGAATGATGACAAAAACTCAAGATTAAGTTGTCTATTCATGGCTTGAATCTGAAAATTTTGTGTGAGTAAATGTTGACGATTGAAACTTTTTGCGAAAGCTTTAGAAAGGGCCAAAAGAACAGAACCTGAGTGAAGATGCAGAATGAATAAAATTGTAGACATGCCATAGTATGTGAGATACTCGCAACTTCAGCTACAATTTTCATTTTAGAGCAGATATGAGATAAAAAGATATGGAAGTGGTTCTTTAACTCTAGTGGACTAAGACAGATTGGTCTGAGTCTGAATGCAGAGTATGCTAATGATTATTATACTCATTGTGGGAGGATACATCTTAACAATCAGTGTAGAGAAATCTGGAATCAGATTTAGAGGAAAGTAGAATGAAGAACAGTTCCAGAAGTGTACAGAGGATTAGAATGAAAGGGCACCTGAAAATAAAAATTACAGGTAACCACTTTACTTTGTGTTAACCTGTTTATATTATTGGTGCAAGAGACATATTAATAACTGAAAGTTTATTACGTCTTAAACTTTGTATTAGAAAAGAGAATTTGTGAATTGAACTGAAGAAGGGATTTACTGCTTCGATGAAATGAAATTGAACATGATTTTGTTCGCTCTTGAGTTATCTGTTTATGTTGCATAATAGATGATAATGCAATAAACAAGTACTGATTATCAGAAGATTGATGTTAAGAAGTGAGTAAAGTAGATTAGCAAGAACATAATGTACATTTGAATATAATGATATGATATGGGATCTAGAAATTAAGATTCTTTGATTTCGGTTTGATCTATTGTGTTTGATTACAGAAATGTTCCAAAATAAGAATATTCTATGCACTAGATATGTTCAAGATCTAAACAAGCATTGATAGATATGTCAATGAGTAGAGATTGCAGATATGTTCCAGTAAGATTTCAACTTTAGTTTAAGTTGTGAACTGGAATTCAATAGCGAATTGATGAGTTTATGAATTGAATACTGCTTTTGAGGTTAATAGATGATGACATGAAAATCAGTTACAGTTGAGTTTTTTCTTTGATTATGCTGAATCGATTACATCAATTGGAGATATGATTCTTGAAATGTTTGATTTTGAGTGGCTCTCCTTGTTTTGTTCATAGAGCCTGAGTTGATTCACTCATTCTGATTTATGTGATGCAAGTGAGTTGTTTTCACTTCGCAGAGTTTGTTATCCAAAAGATTTGCTTTTGGATGACCTTGATTGAGAAATTTTCTCAATCTTGATTTATTCTTTCGATTTTGAGAATCATTGATCCTTTGATGGATATTTCAGTGTATTTTAAGATTTTTGGCTCGTAACTGATAGAAAGATTTGACTATTATCCATATTTTGGATTGATTGTATGATTTGTCAGTAATGTGGAAATAGAAGTGAGAAATGAAATAGACATTTGATTGATTAATTTCAGATTTCTGTGTATTCTGATTTGAATATATTCAGACGAATGCATAACCAATTAGAATGATTTTCGATTAGAAATGAACCAAATTTGTTCAGAAGATGAAAGAAACACAGAAAGTAAATCAAAGTGATTAGAATTCTGTAAAGAATGTCAGATTGAGATATCGCAGATTAGAATGGATGAATTATATTGTGATTGATTATATGATTGTGCTTGATATTTCTGAAAAGAGATATCAGATTCTGAAAGAAATGCACAACCATGAATTCAATATTCATCCAATAATTGTTTTATCCTCGGATACAACAAACAGATATTACAAAATTTGTACGTTTTAGAAGTTAAACGTGTAGAGAGAGTTTCAATTGAAGTTGAAAAGCATTGACCAGATGAGTTCAGTGACAGTTTAGAGACTCTAGAATTGGACTGAAGTCAAGATTTGATAGATTACTTTACTAAACTACCAAGATGAAGCAGTATGAATGATGTAAACTGTGGTAGTGATGATTGAATTGATTTGAATTACTGAATAATATAATATGATTATGATCAGATTGATTGAAATTACTGAATAAGATGATCTATAATCATGACCAGATCATTGATTTGTGATCAGAATTGTTATGAGATTATACAGTATGCCAAGAATTATTGTGTCATATTGAGACAGTAGGTTTACTATTGAATTATGATTCAGGGCATCTACAACTCTGAGTACTCTTTGATGTGAAAGTACAACATATTATCCTTGAATTGAAGGATAGGCAGGGCAGATGATTCGGATTTCAAGAAGAAACTATATCGAACATGATATAGATTATCAAAAGCTCTGAGTAATTTTAAATCTATGACTACAACATATTATTCTTTGATTCATGGATAGTCCGAACAGACTAATCATATTTTTCAGAATACGCTGTATGAGATGTGATACAGATATGAATAGTTAGCTGTTAAGAAGTTAATGATATGATGAGATTACATGAATTAGTGAAATCTATTGTCAAGATAGAAACTTTAGATTTCTTTGAGAGATTGTGGCATCAATTGATTGATATTCTGAGTGTTTGGTTATATATGATTGCATTATACCATTCTCTGATCGATGGATTATTTGAGTTGATTTTCCAGATTTTGAGAATATTCTCAGAACTTTAATACCTGATTCGGTATTAATTGACTTGATGTATTGCCACTTGATTATATGATTCCTGTAAAAGCTATCGAGTCGATATTGATATAGTGCTTTGATGATACAATAATAAGGAAACCAGATTTCTTTGTGTTGAAATGATATTTCAGAAGTATCTGACATCGGATCAGATGTGATTGGAAATACACAGAGAATATAAATATGAATCTGTACGAAATGAGAACAGAGAAGAAGAAACAGAGTTAGTAAGTGAATGAAAGATATAACTTTTAAAAGCTGGAACTGATCGGTCAGCGTAAAAGTTATTCGTGAAACATCTTTCGATTCAGAATAGAGAAAGAGCAGTATATGAATTACAGATTCAGAATATAATATTGGATACTGATCTTGAAGAGATGAACCGAATGATAATGTAGACTTGATATATCTTCTATGCAGAGCATAGAATGATATAGAGAAAGAAACAATTCGTCACTGAAACGGAATTTCACTGAATGAGATGTCAGATAGAATTGATGATTTTACTGAAAGAATTATTCTTTCCAACTTGATATGATGTATCAGATTTGTTCCACGTATCTAATATCAATAGATGCTTCTTATGTGCTTTAATCAGATGAAATAGATATTGAAGAGATTTTGAGTTAAGTCGAATATTTGCTAGATCATTGATTAAGGAGAGAAACAACTCAGAAAGAAGTATTTTCAGTTAATTAAAGTACGAATGAATAGATACAGAATACAAAAGAATAGACGCAGAATAGAAGAGATAATCTGATAAGAGATGAAGAGATGAGATATGAAGTTTAGAGTTATATGATTGAAGTGAGAATCACTTCAGATGGTTATTCAGTCTATCAGACTTGATATTTCCATTGAATGTGATTTCTATGTGAGAATTAAATTCCATATGTTGGGCCAATATTGATTTGAGATGTTATGGAAATTATAGATTTAATTTCCGAGCCAAAAATATTTAATTTGAGAATTTACGGATTTTGAGATTTAAATTTCGGGAATTCTGAACTTAACAGATTAAATATTCTATTTGAATATTTAAGGAATTTAAGATTTAATTCTAAGGTTCGAGAATGAATATGATTTAATTCGAAGGTGAAACCCGATCAGAGACTGATTTGACATATCAAAGTTTTAAGGGCTGAAGTGCAAAAGGCTGTGATTAATTGATTTAATCCGAATTTATTTAATTTTAATCCTAGTATATTTAATTTGAGAATATTTAGAGTTTTGATTAAATTTATAATATTCTTAAATTATTTAGGATTGAAATTGAATTAAAAAGAGGGCCGATGACTGAATTGAAATTTATGAAGTTTCAGGGGGCTAAATTGCAATTTTATCTGAAGTTATCCGATTTTAATTATATTACTCAGCTTGCAACGTGTAATTCCAAATTAAATTCATAAAATTTTGGGAATTCAGAACAGAGAGCCGAGATATTTCTTTTCTTTTCTTTGAATTTTCGATTTTCGAAACCCCGTAACTTTTGATCCGATCGTCCGATTTCAATTCCAAAAAGTGTTCTGGAATCCTTGCAATGAGGGCTTCGATCTTGTGTAAGTATTTTGATGTTTTTAATAGATTTCAAAATCAGTATGTGGGCAGAGATCAGAATTTTATGTTTCGACCATGTTCTTGAACTTCTATCGCTTATATATTCGAAACCGACTCGACGATTGATTCTTGAATGAACTTGTTATGGTTTCCGGCTTATCATTTGATATTCATAGCTGCTGATATGTTGCTATGTTGAGGAATTCTTGCTGGTTTTTGATGGTTATGGCTGATATGAATTTGGTTTTAAATTGATATCGTATCGGTTATCTATTTTCAGTCGTTACGCCGTTAGATTATGAATTGAAGCCGTTCTGCTATCTCGTTGATTGAACTGAATTAGAGTTGAGTTGATAACTGATATATCCTGATTTAAACACTGCATTTTAGATTATTGTGAAGCTTGATGAGCTTGAGAATGCAAACCTGGAATCGATTAAGTTCAGCTCAAGGTTTGAAGTTGTTCTACCTTGAAGATTGAATGATGTTTGAATGAGCAAATTTTTGTATGAATGTTGTACTTCCTATCTAGATGTGGGACATTGAAACTCGAGAATGATAGGTATAAGACAACATTGAGAGTCAGGAACTTGTTACTCAAGGATGTGAAAGAGTGGGCGCCCGGTGAGCCAACTTGTGGCTAAGGGCTTTGATGACTCTTTGTATAAACAATCTTTTGTTTAATATAATTTACACTTTTATTAATGGCAATGACTTTATCTTTCTTCATATTGTAATATTGTGATATACTATTGTTGTTTTGATAAAGACCTTGAATACACTATAGTGTATGTAAGATGTGGTAGAACATGGGGATGTCTATCATGAAACACATCTTATAGTAACTGTATATTCTAAACTGTTCCTAGTCGATTGAGCCGTCCGATAATAAGGATAAGGATCGCTCGAGCTTGAGACTAGCATTTGCGATGCAGAGTACCACGTTTCATTGGTAAGGAACATAGAGATGTTCGAAGCATGCAAATGGATATTCATATGATGAATGATCGAACTACCCTATCCGGACTTTCCAAGTGGTTATCACTTATCGAGTGGATATAGTCCGCGGTTTTGGTTGTGCACCATTAGTCCTTACTACTTGAGACATCATTGAGACTCTATATGCTAGTACTGTGTTTTGACTCGTTTACCGACTCTATTGGGGTCATCAGGTGTCGGGATTGGGTACATTTACAACACATATAGGAGTCGATTCTTTGTTGTCAAGGATTCACCACATACTTGCGAGTGTGGATATCCTATGCGATCTGAGGAGATATTAGTGTGACGAATCTCTGGCCAGAGTACATGATGTGATTTAAGAAATGGTTTCTTAGTAGCACATGCGATGTCACTATTTGATCTTCAAGATGCATTGCATAGTTATCGAATCTCGAGCGACTCTCGATATACCAATGGTTGTTGATTCGATCGGGATATATGGATGAAGGGACCGTACTGTACGCTAACCAAAATCTACTGGTTCTTGTAGGCACTATCAGTGATACCTAGGGAATCATGGGGCGATGTTGCTAGGCGCTCATACCATGATTCGATGGGCAAGTCGGAAATTGTTGTTCCGAGTCACAAGGAGTTGTGAGCCCACGGCTAGCTGTATCCCTGAACCATTGAGGGTCACACAGTGTAATGGATTTTTAATCCCCGTTGAGATAGTTAAATTTAAAGAGTTAAATTTAATGAACGAAGAAGTTGGACTTCTTATTTAAGAGTAGAGGAGTAAGATTTCCTAAAATGACATAGGGATGGCCATTTTTGGAAATCACTGAATTCGGATTCAGAAAAATTTATCTTGACTTTAAAAGGTGCAGAAATGGTTTCTGTGCACATTGGTGAAATCGGTTTATCAATCGGAGTCATGATGAATTTTATATTAATTTCTGAACATGCGGGCTTTGCTTGTCGGGCTTGAACTTATGACTAATGGGCCCTAAGCTGTTAGTGGCCTACATTATAAATAAGTTATCGCAGTACAAAAATTAGAACACAACAAGGTCACAATTTCGAAAACCTAAGTAATTTTCTAACAAGTGTGGCCGCCCCCCCTCCCTGTCTACTCGAGAAAAATCCAGCCTGTGATTTTGAATTACAGTCTGGTTTAACGGATCAAATTCGTTAATCTCTTCGTAGAAAACTTCTGATAGATTTTCTAGTGCAATCTATCAGAGGGATTAAATCTCTGTTCATGGACCTGATTGAAGAACAGTTCGTCCATCAGTTCCAGGGATATACAACAAGAGCAGAGAAATCTGTTGGTGTCCAAAATCTCGATTCGAGATTAAAGGTAAAAATTTTATAATTGTTATTTAATTTTTACACACACAATTTAATCGTAAAGATTTGATACCCAATATGGAATCGTTCCATATAATAAATATTTTTAAACTTCCGCTGCACCGGGTATCAATCTTGTTTGATCTGAAAGCCGCGTTCTCCAACAGTGGTATCAAAGCCAGGTTGCTCAGATCAAGCGATTAAATTAATCGATTGTACAAAAATTTTTTAGGCCTCGGTTTTTGAAACAAAATAAATATTTTAAAATAAAAATATTTTTTTCGGGCAAAAACCCGGGCAGCGATCGTCGCTGCCCTAGGGGCAGCCGGGCTGCCCGGCCCGGGAACGTCCCGGGCGGCCCGCGGGAAAAATTATTTTTAATTTTTTAAATTAAATTTTAATATGTTAAAATTCTATTTTTGGTCCGATCGAAAGTTGTTTTGATTGGTCCACGAGGCGTCGGATCGAATTGTTCGAGTCCGAAAATTTTAAAATTGATTTTTGGATAAATTTGAATTTTTGGAAAATTTTAATATTTTATCCTTTAATTGAATTTTGAAATTAATTAATTTTTGGTACAATTGATGATATGATCTTATGGATATATTGAGTAAAATATGATTTTATGTATAAAATTGGATTTTATAGATAAAATATGATTTTATTTGATAAAAAGATAAAATATGATTTTATATGTAAAATAAGATTTTATGTATGAGATATGATTTTATCTTTTTAAATTTAAAATGCCATTGCATGTTATCCAATAAATTAATTTTGAATTAAATGTTATTGGATAAGGATGATCGATTGCCATGACCAATTTTGTAGGTGTATGTTAGGAATTTACATTTGTTTTATTGTTGTTGGTTTTATTAATGGGCCTGGTTTATGGCCCAATATGAATGTCATATGTAATAAAAGTGGGCTTGGTTTATGGCCCGTTCCCACCCCTTAAAAATGTATCCCCTACTTGTCATTGTTATTTATTGTAAATACGTTAGATTTAGTGGGAGATCAAGATTTGAAGATGGAGGTGGGCCCAGCAGACAATAAAGACAGAAGAAATGTAAATTGGAAGCAAATGTAATAGGATTGCATTACATACTGCATATTACCTAGGATTGGACTAAGACTCGTGATTGGCAACCACGGGTCGATTAGAAATGGAATCGATCATCCTATATAATATGTGATATTATAGTTGTATGCATGTTTTAGACAAAATTGTGTGAATCCGACAAGCATACAAAATTTTAAAAATGATGAGACAAATTTTTATAATTAAAAATCCCTCATTTTAAATATGATTTAAAATTGATATCAAGATAAATAAAGGAAATTTAAATTTGTTTAAATGTTCCTACCTTCCATCAATGATCAATGTATGAGATGCTACCCGCGGATACGGTCCGGCTCATATTATTGGGGGGGCCCGTTCGTCGGAAAGCTGTACATTGGATCGACACATGTTGTAAGTTGGGTGGAACTCCCATGGGATCGGCTCATATTATTGGGGGATCCACATGGCGACCGTCCATCACAACTTAATATTGATGGGTCATCTTGACATGTCACATTAATCGGCGTCATATTATTGGGCCCTTATTGGACATGAGGTAAAAACGTGGAGGTTTCTTTGGAAGCAATTGGGCTCTACCTTTTGAAAATTATGGTTGGCTGATATTATTCGGGACTATAAGTTTGTCAATTGGACTCCATGTTCTCACTAAGGAAAACAGTTTCCCGTTTTCACTAGAGGGTAGTGAAATCGTTAAAATAGTGGGAGTGAGATTCATAAAATAAATTTCGCCTATTTTATGTCTTAGTAAATTGCTTAAACAATCACTGATATTTGTCTGTTTCTTTTCAGTATTTCATACAATGAATTCGCGTAATCCACTTTTCTCGATCCTCGAACAAAATAAGTTGACTGGCGCAAACTATACGGAATGGTTCCGTAAGTTGAAGATTGTCTTGACTTCGGAGAAGATGCTCTACGTGTTAGAGAAATCTCCTCCGAAGGAAGCACCAGCTGACGTAAGTCCGGAGGAGTTAGCCAAGCTTGATACATGGTGGGACCATGATATCAAGACCAAATGCTATATGCAAGCCTCGATGTCTGATGAACTCCAGAGGCGATTTGAGGACACCGTGAATGCTGCTGACATTCACGTTCAACTCAAGGAACTTTTTGGGGCTCAATCGAGGGCTGAAAGGTTCGCTACTGTAAAGGAGCTAATGACGTGTCGCATGCGTGAAGGGACTTCGGTCCGTGATCATGGGGTACGAGTGATTTGGCTCATACAGAAGTTGGTAACCCTTGATTTGGTGTTGGAGCATGAACTCAACGTGGACTTACTACTTCTGTCTCTTCCTTCTTCGTTTGACGGATTTGTGGTCAATTTCAATATGAACAAGATAGAGGCCTCCCTTGAAGAGATGGTCAATATGCTTGTGACATATGAATCCACATTAAAGAAGGATAAACCGGCTTTCTTGGTGGGCTCCTCTTCTTCTGCAAAGAAGGGGCCAAGTACGAAGGGTAAGAAACGTTCTGCCCCACCCAAGAAAATCGAACCCGAGAAGAAGTACAAGACAAAGGCTTCAAACATGGAAAAATCCAAGGATGTTTGCCATTACTGCAAGAAGCCCGATCATTGGAAGCGTAACTGCAAGGAATATCTAGAGCAGTTGCGAACTGCAAAGGGTATGTTCTATATTGAAATAAATGTTTCACTTAATACTACTTCTTGGGTATTGGATACCAGATGTGGATCTCACATTTGCAATGATTTGCAGGTGATGACAAGAAGTCGCAGGCTTAGGATGGGTGAGACCCAGCTGAGGCTCGGAAATGGTTCCAGAGTTGAAGCAAAAGCCGTGGGAGATGTTTATTTAATTTTGCAGAACGGTTTTAAGTTACTTTTAAGAGATGTTTTATTTGTTCCGGATTTAATTAAAAACATTATTTCTGTTTCTATGCTTGATAGAGATGGTTATTCTTGCAATTTTGTGAATGGGATTTGCAATATTTACAAGAATGAATGTTTAATTGGAAATGGACAACTTGAAAACAATCTATACAACTTAAAACTAAAAGACGTTCCAATAAATTATGTTGATAAACCGGCAACAACAAACAAAAGGAAAATCGATAGCCAAAACCCGGCAAACCTTTGGCACGCTAGGCTAGGTCATATTTCCTCAAGGAGGATGAACAAGCTAGTGGGAGAGGGCATGTTTGATATGTCTGATATTAACTCTCTACCTACTTGTGAATCCTGCCTAAAAGGAAAAATGACTAAATCTCCTTTTAAGGGAAAACCTGAGCGTAGTCAAAATCTGTTGGATTTGATCCATACAGATGTTTGTGGTCCATTTAGAGTTGGGACTCAATATGGCCACACCTACTTCATTACCTTTACTGATGATTATTCAAGGTATGGGTATTTATATTTAATGAAATATAAGTCTGAAGCATTTGAAAAGTTCAAAGAATTCAAGGCTGAAGTAGAAAACAAGCTAGGTAAAAGTATTAAAGCACTTCGATCGGATCGAGGTGGAGAATACTTGAGTACCGAGTTTTTGGACTATCTGAAAGAGAATGGGATTCTCTCTCAGTGGACTCCTCCTATGACACCACAACTGAATGGTGTATCGGAGCGTCGTAATCGAACTTTGTTGGACATGGTTCGATCCATGATGAGCTTCACTGAGCTTCCACCTTCGTTTTTGGGCTATGCGCTTGAAACGGCGGTATTGTTGTTGAACAACGTCCACACTAAAGCAGTGGACAAAACACCATACGAGTTATGGAATGGCAAAGCTCCTAAGTATTCATACTTGAGGATTTGGGGATGTCCTGCTTACGTGAAGCGGACAGTGGGAGATAAGTTGGATAGTAGATCCAGCTTATGTTATTTTGTAGGGTATCCGAAGAATTCAATCGGATATTATTTCTATTATCCTGCTGAAACAAAGGTGTTTGTTTCAAGGAATGCCACCTTCTTGGAGAAGGAGTTCTTATTGGATAAGAAAGGCGAGATGATGGAACTCGAAGAAATTCGAGAAGAACCCGAAATACAAAATAACGATCCTACACCTCAGGAACCATTGCTGGACACGCCTGCACCTAGAAGATCTGAGAGGACTTCTAGACCTCCTATTCGATATGGTCTTCTTCTTGAAGGGGATCAAGATGAACCCGATGTTGGATATGATCCAAGAAACTTCAAGGAAGCAATTTCTGATGTGGATTCAAATTTATGGCTTGAAGCTATGCAGTCGGAAATAGATTCGATGCATACAAACCAAGTTTGGTCTTTAGTAGATCCTCCCGATGGAATTGTTCCAATAGGGTGTAAATGGATCTACAAGAGAAAGCTTGGGCCTGATGGTAAGGTATTGACCTACAAGGCGCGATTGGTGGCAAAAGGTTATACTCAAAGACAAGGAGTTGACTATGATGAAACCTTTTCACCAGTTGCAATGTTCAAGTCCATAAGAATCCTTATTGCCATAGCTGCATGGTATGACTATGAGATATGGCAAATGGATGTGAAGACTGCTTTTCTTAATGGAGACATTAAGGAAGAAATCTATATGAAGCAGCCTGAGGGGTTCACATCCATGGGAAGCGAGCATAAGGTATGCAAGCTTCAGAGATCAATTTATGGTCTAAAACAAGCATCAAGAAGTTGGAACCAAAAATTTGATGAAACAATAAAAGATTTTGGTTTCATCAAGAATCCGGAGGAACCATGCATGTACAAGAAAGTAGTTAAGGATGTTGTGACGTTCTTAGTACTTTATGTTGATGACATCCTACTCATTGGAAATGATGTAGGGATGTTGCAGTCAACAAAGATATGGTTATCAGGTAGATTCTCGATGAAGGATTTGGGTGAGGCATCCTATATTCTTGGGATACAGATCTATAGAGATAGATCTAAGAGAATGATAGGACTCACTCAATCAACCTACATCGACACCATATTGAAACGGTTTTCAATGGATGGGTCCAAGAGAGGACATCTACCCATGTGTCATGGAGTTTCTCTATCCAAGTCTATGTGTCCCAAGACTGATGAAGAGATAGAGAAAATGACACATGTACCATATGCATCAGCCATAGGTAGTATCATGTATGGGATGATATCTACCAGACCGGATGTAGCATTTGCTCTGAGTGTCACGAGCAGATATCAAGATAATCCTGGTCAAATGCATTGGAAAGCCGTGAAGGACATTCTTAAGTACTTACGAAGGACTAAGAATATGTTCATGGTATATGGAGGAAGAGAACTAAAATTGGAAGGCTATACCGACTCTAGCTTCCAAAGTGACGTGGATGACTCGAAGTCAACCTCTGGATTTGTGTTCATGCTCAATGGCGGTGCTGTCTCTTGGAAGAGTTCCAAGCAGGACACCACAGCGGATTCCACCACTGAGGCTGAATACATTGCAGCATCAGCTGCTGCTAAAGAGGCCGTTTGGATGAGGAATTTCGTCCAAGAGTTGGGCGTCATTCCTGAAGTTCTTGGTCCAGTCCCGGTGTACTGTGACAACACGGGTGCCGTTGCTCAGGCAAAGGAACCAAGGTCTCATCAAAGATCCAAACACGTACTGAGGAAATACCACATCATCCGGGAGATTGTGGAAAGAGGAGACATCACTGTCGAAAGAGTGGCCTCTGCAGACAATATCGCTGATCCACTCACTAAGCCCTTGCCAGGACCATTATTTGACAAACATCGCGAAGCAATGGGTCTACGTAGTATGACTAGTTGGCTATAGGGAAAGTGGGAGATTGAAAGAGTGGGTGCCCGGTGAGCCAACTTGTGGCTAAGGGCTTTGATGACTCTTTGTATAAACAATCTTTTGTTTAATATAATTTACACTTTTATTAATGGCAATGACTTTATCTTTCTTCATATTGTAATATTGTGATATACTATTGTTGTTTTGATAAAGACCTTGAATATACTATAGTGTATGTAAGATGTGGTAGAACATGGGGATGTCTATCATGAAACACATCTTATAGTCACTGTATATTCTAAACTGTTCCTAGTCGATTGAGCCGTCCGATAATAAGGATAAGGATCGCTCGAGCTTGAGACTAGCATTTGCGATGCAGAGTACCACGTTTCATTGGTAAGGAACATAGAGATGTTCGAAGCATGCAAATGGATATTCATATGATGAATGATCGAACTACCCTATCCGGACTTTCCAAGTGGTTATCACTTATCGAGTGGATATAGTCCGCGGTTTTGGTTGTGCACCATTAGTCCTTACTACTTGAGACATCATTGAGACTCTATATGCTAGTACTGTGTTTTGACTCGTTTACCGACTCTATTGGGGTCATCAGGTGTCGGGATTGGGTACAGTTACAACACATATAGGAGTCGATGCTTTGTTGTCAAGGATTCACCACATACTTGCGAGTGTGGATATCCTATGCGATCTGAGGAGATATTAGTGTGACGAATCTCTGGCCAGAGTACATGATGTGATTTAAGAAATGGTTTCTTAGTAGCACATGCGATGTCACTATTTGATCTTCAAGATGCATTGCATAGTTATCGAATCTCGAGCGACTCTCGATATACCAATGGTTGTTGATTCGATCGGGATATATGGATGAAGGGACCGTACTGTACGCTAACCAAAATCTACTGGTTCTTGTAGGCACTATCAGTGATACCTAGGGAATCATGGGGCGATGTTGCTAGGCGCTCATACCATGATTCGATGGGCAAGTCGGAAATTGTTGTTCAGAGTCACAAGGAGTTGTGAGCCCACGGCTAGCTGTATCCCTGAACCATTGAGGGTCACACAGTGTAATGGATTTTTAATCCCCGTTGAGATAGTTAAATTTAAAGAGTTAAATTTAATGAACGAAGAAGTTGGACTTCTTATTTAAGAGTAGAGGAGTAAGATTTCCTAAAATGACATAGGGATGGCCATTTTTGAAAATCACTGAATTCGGATTCAGAAAAATTTATCTTGACTTTAAAAGGTGCAGAAATGGTTTCTGTGCACATTGGTGAAATCGGTTTATCAATCGGAGTCACGATGAATTTTATATTAATTTCTGAACATGCGGGCTTTGCTTGTCGGGCTTGAACTTATGACTAATGGGCCCTAAGCTGTTAGTGGCCTACATTATAAATAAGTTATCGCAGTACAGAAATTAGAACACAACAAGGTCACAATTTCGAAAACCTAAGTAATTTTCTAACAAGTGTGGCCGCCCCCCCCCCTGTCTACTCGAGAAAAATCCAGCCTGTGATTTTGAATTACAGTCTGGTTTAACGGATCAAATTCGTTAATCTCTTCGTAGAAAACTTCTGATAGATTTTCTAGTGCAATCTATCAGAGGGATTAAATCTCTGTTCGTGGACCTGATTGAAGAACAGTTCGTCCATCAGTTCCAGGGATATACAACAAGAGCAGAGAAATCTGTTGGTGTCCAAAATCTCGATTCGAGATTAAAGGTAAAAATTTTATAATTGTTATTTAATTTTTACACACACAATTTAATCGTAAAGATTTGATACCCAATATGGAATCGTTCCATATAATAAATATTTTTAAACTTCCGCTGCACCGGGTATCAATCTTGTTTGATCTGAAAGCCGCGTTCTCCAACAGGATGATACTTCTTGAGTTGTTCCGAACAAATCGCATACTTTTTATTGTTGTTTATATTTGATTGATGTTGTCGATCCATCTCAGGTAGTGGATCTTTGATTTGATATGAGTTCGATTATGATATGATATTGATAGAATTGATTCTATTGCCAAGATCTGAGGCGATATTATTTTCATGTCTGAGACGACTTCGATAGATGGATATCCATGTCAAGATCGGTTACGAATCTTGATTGCATCGATGATATATGAATCAATTCCTGAGCGAGATATGTGTTATTTACTCTATTGTTGAGTCGATTATCTTTAGAGTCGATATGAATTTATTTAACGCATTTATATGTTGATTATACTGGGAATTATATTCTCACCGGAGTTTATCTGGCTGTTGTTTTGTTTTGTATGTGTGCATTACAACAGGTGGGGCAAAAGCTAGCCAGAGAGAACATGGGTAGCTCGAGAGAAAGTCTAGACGTGGGACTCGGGTTGTTGTGTAGCAGAATGATGTATGTTGCATTCTTGTTAAGCATGCTAGAAGAATTATGCTTAGTTGTAGTTGAAGAACATATTAGCACTTTGTTTTGTAGCAGAATGATGTATGTTGCATTCTTGTTAAGCATGCTAGAAGAATTATGCTTAGTTGTAGTTGAAGAACATATTAGCAATTTGTGTAGTTTAGTGCTTTTGATGTATTTTAAACTACTTTGTTGATGTAAGAAATACATATAGTGTTTCTTGAGAATTGATACATGTATATATGAATATTTTCAGATGTGATATAGCTTGCTTCAAGTTGTTTAGCATGTTTAGAACAAAGTTTGACAACACAAAAATCAGCAGCAGATTCAAGCAAATGCTAGCTTGCTCGATCGGTAGACTTGCACCGATTGAGCGAGGCCACCTTGGACTCAAACCCAAGAGTGGGTAATTTCTGCTCGCTCGATCGGTGATGTTTAACCGATCGAGCGAGGCTCAATTTAAAATTTTTTTTTTTGTTGCTCTTGTTTTAGATATTCTTTAATTGTATGATTAATTGTGATTAATCGTTAATTGCCCTTAAGACAAGATTAGCATCCCGGGGTCCCCACAATATATATATATATATGGACCGGCCCAATAGGGATTTGCACTTACCCAATTTCATCGGCCATTAAAGATTTTCCACAGGCCCAATCTCGGCCCATATATACATTTCCCCTTCCCCAATACTTTAGCCGATATAGACCACCTTCCATCTCCATTTTCATTCTCTCGATGGACACTACCCCCTCATCTCCTCCAGCACCTTCGGTCACCGCCAGCTACTCTCTCTCGGCGAAATTTCCCCTCCAGGCGAGCTACACGAGTTTTACCACTCCTCTTTCAGCTCGATTTCCAATCGCCAAGCATCCCCTCCCCGCTCTTTTCTTATTTTCTGGTTAAGGAAAGATTTATGGTTTCCTTGGCCACCAAGTGGATTATTATTTTGTGTGCTTGTCTTCCTTCATGTTTACGTTTGTAGTATGATTTTCTGGGCGATTTGTGCATTTCCCCTCTTAGGCTTGACTTCCCTGTTTTCTGCATTGAGTAGTCATTCAAAGCTCCAGGTTTCCTTGTTGGTGTTGCACGTGTTTATGATTTATGTACGTTGTTTTACATGTTCTGGGCAAATGTGAGAAGCTATTTTTTTGTCATTTGGTCGCATCTGGTTCTGTCTAAAGTCCCTCCGTTTTGGGATATTTCTGATTCATTTTATGGCGTGGTCTTGGATGGTGATTTAGAGGGTGCCATGGTTGAGATGCAGCTCACATGGTAGCACTTAGGTGTGTTGAATATAGCTATCAAATGGGTTGAAAGGCTGTTGGATTGAGTCTTGAAAGGAATCGGGTTTCGAGCTGGGAATTTGCTTTAGGACAGTGGTCGGTTCTTAGGCAAGGCCGGGCTGACATCTGAGCTTGGGTGTTGGCTGGTAAGGGGTCAGCCTTTGGGGTTTGTGTGGGATTAAGAATTGGTCATGGTCTTAAGTTATAGGTTGGGAACCCGGGAATTTAAGGTTTAGGTGCCAAGAAAATGGAGATGAATTAAGACATGGGCGAGCAGAAATCTGTCAAGCATTGGGCTGTCTGGAAACGATCATTTAAGTCAGGCTTACACTCATATTTTGGTTAAGGGAACGGGTTTGGAAATATCCTAGGATTCTAGGGAAATAACATTTCAAGCGGGAATCAATTCGGTTAAGTTTTGGTTGAGTTATAGACTATTTATTGCTAAGGTGCTGATTTTAGAAGTTAAGTGTTGCTGTCCGGAAATTTTATTACCAGAAATTATTGGATAATGTTTGTACCTCGAGGATGACTTCCTAGCTAAATATAGAGTGCATGGGAACCGTGTTTTCAAGCGAAAGTTGTTTTGATTAAGAATCGAGTAAGATATAAGCCTTGCAAGTGGATTGCTCGAGATACGTCCTAAGTGCCAAATAATAAAGTCAAGATTATTAGCTATGGTTTGCCACCTTAATCACCATCCCGATCATCCTTGTGTTAGTCATATGCATGATTATTGAGTAATATTTACATTCACGTCATATTTACATATGCATGCTAAGTCCCATATTCAAGAAGGAAAAAAATATTTTGAACGAAGTGAGATGGTTGTGACTACATTTATTCACGTGTATGTGTGGGGCTGGGAGACGTTTTTGCCTCCCTTGCCAAATCATTATGGGTTTCCTTGTAGTAACCCGGAACCCATTTTAAGATAATAATATGTTAAACATGATTAAGGGTTGGTAATTGATCTATTTCGGAGTGTTATTGGACTTCGGAAGAGGAATTAGGGCTTTTGACTTTGGGCCAGATCGGAAGCTCCGATCCCAGTTCGGAAGCTCCGATCCTGACCACTTCGGAAGCAGATCGGATGCACGGGGATCGGACGTTCCGATTAGGAACGGAGGTTCCGATCTCAGCCAGCCAGCAATGCTCGATGACTCAGCCGTGAGTTTTGACAAGTGTTGATCGGGGGTTCGATCGGAAGTTCCGATCCCGGAACGGTGGTTCCGATCCCGACTTGTCGTACATGCACAGAATGAGCTGGAATTGGAAGCTCCGATCCCGAGATCGGTGGTTCCGATCGTTGCCGAGATTTTGGCTTTAAATAGGGCTCATTTGCTTCAGTTTTGAAATACGAATTCCCGCGTTTCCTTCTTCAGTTATATAGTGTGAGATATACACTTGAGGGCCCTATCGGTTAATAGTGAGGTTCTGAAATAACCACGGTGAGGTTATAGTCATTCAGGACTAGAGACTCCAAAGGGCTAACTACGGACGAAGGTATGGTCCGGGAATCTATTTAATTTTTGGGAGTACTTATTAGCTTAGTTAAGGCTTATAGAATTTATGTAGTGATACGGTGAACTTTTGAATATAGGCTTGGAACCTAGGATCCTATTATACTTGAACTAGCCTAGAGGTACGTACACATTGACTGAGATTGCCAGCGAGTATACATGTTTATATGTTGCATTTATTTGGCATTATTATATGGCATGATATATGCTTTACCGTCTTCTATACTCATATGTCATGTGCATATACACGTTGAGCCTATACCTTGTTATACCTGACTATAGAGCCGCTCAGCTCTATACTCGATAGTCTGTCACTGAGAGTACCGCGACGGCGGGGGCATTTATGTTTGTCTACTCTGGTGTACTAGACGAGTGTGGTTGCACCCAGAGGTTGATCCGTGCGGTGGCAGCACTCATATGGCGCCGGTTCTGAGCATGACTTTTCAGATGACCCTGTACCAGTCATCATGTTGCATGCATTATATACATATGTTTACTCATGTCTATGTACTGGGCGTAGCGCTCACGTCCTAGTTGTTATCTTGGACACCCTATTCCATGGGGCAGGTCGCAGGATGGACGGAGCTGGTAGTTCAAGGCAGGACTAGGGAGCAGGAGCCTTGAGGATTTTATTATACAGCAAGATTCGATATAGCTGTATAATGTTTACTGTTTAAGATTTCGATTTGGTTGTATCACTACAGATTTAAGCCTGGATTATATTACTAAGCTGATATGTAAATTATGGATTATGTTTCCGCACGTTTTTACTCTGTTAAGTATTTTGCTGTATTAAGTTTAATGCATGTTATTAGTTGCCAGTTAGTAGGTGATTCCATGCAGGGTCACTACATTTTTGGTATCAGAGCGTGCATAGATTTTGGGATTAGTACTTGGGATTTAGTTTAGTCTTGAGTAATTCTTGCGCATTTGGGATTTTAATGTGCAATTCTTTTCAGGATATGGCTGACGAGAGTCACGGTAGTGTTGGCCAGGGAGGTGGTCATCATCGTCGCCATCATCATCATGATGATCAACATCGTTCTCATGAGGATAGACGTCGCTACTCTATTAATAAATTTATGCAGGTAGGACCGAAACCCTTAGTGGGAGGCGAGAATCCTGAACAAGCTAGAAGCTAGATGTCTAAACTTGAGAGCACGTTTCGAGCTTTTGAGTGTACTGAGGAGCAGAAACTGGAAGTTCTAGAATTCGTTCTAGAGGATAGAGCACGTTTTTGGTGGGATGCCAAGGTTGCTCAGGCACGTACTGAGAGAGGACAGGTGACTTGGGGGGATTTCTGTCGGGAGTTTCAGAAATTATATTTTCCTCCGGCTGTTCGCCAAGCACGATCTATGGAGTTGCTTACTCTGAGGCAAGGATCAATGACTATTGATCAGTATCAACAGCGATTTCTTGATTTTCTACCTTTCAGTCCCCATATCAATGAGAGTGATGCGTCGAAATATGATATCTTTCTGCAAGGCCTGAACCAAGATATCTACTCTCAGGTTGTCGTCTGTGATGACCCGGTATCTTATGAGACTTTGGTGAACCGTTGCCGTCTTGTGGAGACCAGCAACAGGCGTGGACAGTTGATGATGTCAGCACAGCCTAGTGGATTTATTGAGCCTCGAGCTCAATCTGTTGTGTCATCTGTACCTACGTCTTCTTCTACTCCTACTACTTCATCTGGATCTCATGGTTCACGAGGTATGTTCCGTTTTGGGAAGAAGAAGAAGAAGGAGGAGTTTTGTAGCCACTGTGGTGGGAAGCATCCTGCAGCTTCATGTCGGAGAGCTACTGGGGCTTGTTATATTTGTGGTCAGCAGGGACATCTGCGGAGAGATTGTCCTCAGCGTATGAGTTCTGCTAGTGGATCGGGATCACAAGTTGGATCTCAAGCTTCTACTTTTCCACGTCAGCAGCCAGCACCACAGAGTTCTTCTGGTTATCGTCCCCAGACTCAAGGGCAAGTGTTTGCTCTGTCTCAGGAGCAGGCTACTGAGGGAAGCGATCGCATGTTGGCAGGTAACTTCTTGTTATGTGGTATTCCTGCACTTGTATTAATTGATACTGGAGCATCGCATTCCTTTATTTCTAGTCGCTTCGTTAAGAGACATAGATTACCTTATGTATCATTAGATATGGATTTAGTTGTATCTACTCCGTTGGAGCAAGAGATAGTAACTAAGCGTCTAGTGATGGGTTGCCTTCTGGAGTTTGAGGGTAATGTGTTATCGGCTAATTTGATGATATTAGCGATGATGGATTTTGACTGTATCTTGGGAATAGATATGCTGACTTTGTATCACGCTACTGTGGATTGTTATCAGCGTCTGGTACGGTTTCATCCCGTTGAGGGTGATAGTTGGTACTTTTATGGTGAGGGTGCGCGACCTCCGATGCCACTTGTTTCGGCTCTGAAGGCATGTCATGTCTTGGAGTCAGGTGGGGAGGGCTACCTCATCTATGCAGTTGATATGTCCATGAGTAGTACGGGTATTGATCAGCTACCGGTTGTCAGCGAGTTTCCTGACGTATTCCCTGATGAGATTCCTGGTTTTCCTCCGGTTCGAGAGGTTGAATTTGGTATTGATCTAGTACCAGGAACTACGCCTATATCCCGAGCACCTTATCGTCTGGCACTGTTAGAGATGAGGGAATTGAAACAGCAGTTACAGGATCTGCTTGACAAGGGATATATTCGTCCGAGTGTTTCTCCGTGGGGAGCACCTGTTTTGTTTGTCAAGAAGAAGGATGGATCGATGCGATTATGTATTGATTACAGGCAGTTGAATCGTGTCACCATCAAGAATAAGTATCCTTTGCCGCGGATTGATGATCTGTTCGATCAACTACAGGGTACTTCTGTTTATTCTAAGATAGATCTGAGATCTGGATACCATCAGATGCGGGTACGAGACTCAGATATATCTACGACTGCTTTCAGGACCAGATACGGGCATTATGAGTTTCTGGTGATGCCATTCGGTTTGACGAATGCACCGGCAGTCTTTATGAATCTGATGAATCAGATATTTCGAGATTATCTGGATAGATTTGTCATCGTCTCATAGATGATATTCTTGTTTATTCTCATGACAAGGATGAGCATGCACAGCATTTGAGAATTGTTCTACAGACGTTACGAGATAAGCAGCTATATGCGAAATTGAGCAAGTGTGAATTCTGGCTTGATCGGGTAGTATTTCTCGGTCATGTGATTTCTAATGAAGGGATATCTGTTGATCCTAGTAAGATAGAGGCAGTGCTGAACTGGTCTCGACCGACGACGGTTGCTGAGATTCGTAGTTTCTTGGGTCTAGCGGGATATTACCGTCGGTTCATCGAGAATTTTTCACAGTTGGCCAGGCCTTTGACTCAGCTTACACGGAAAGATGTTACCTTCATTTGGTCCTCGGATTGTGAGGAGTCATTTCACGAGCTGCGTAGACGTCTTACTACTGCACCTGTGCTAGCTCTACCTTCTGGATCAGGAGGTTATGTTGTCTATACTGATGCCTCTGGTCAGGGGTTAGGATGTGTTTTGACACAACATGGACATGTTATTGCCTATGCTTCTCGACAATTGAAGTTGCATGAGAGTAACTATCCAGTGCATGATCTCGAGTTAGCCGCCATTGTATTTGCGCTCAAGATTTGGAGACATTATCTTTATGGCGAGAAATTTGAGATATTTACGGATCACAAGAGTTTGAAGTATTTATTCACTCAGGCAGAGTTGAATATGCGACAGAGACGCTGGATGGATCTCCTGAAGGATTATGATTGTGAAATCAAATATCATCCAAGTTCTGCTAATCTTACTGTTGATGCCTTGAGTCGGCAGGTGAGACTGTCTGCACTTCAGACTAATGAAATATCTCATATGATTCAAGAATGCTGTTCATTGAGTTTTACGCTCAAGCACAAGAAAGGGAGGAATGGGATTCGTTTGTATACTATTCTATCTGAGCCGGTATTGTATTCTCGGATCAGAGATGCTCAGATATCTGATGTTAAGACTCAGCGATTGGCACGTCTAGCCAATGGAGTTAATACATCTGGATTCCATTTTCAGGCAGATGGTTTATTGTGCCTATCCAATAGAGTGGTTGTACCTAATGTTGCGGAGCTCAGGAATGATATTCTATCTCAAGCTCACATGAGTCGATTATCAGTTCATCCTGGAAGTATGAAAATGTATAAGGACTTGCGAACTAGATTCTGGTGGAAGGGAATGAAGCGAAGTGTTTATCAGTTTGTTTCGAGATGTTTGATTTGTCAACAGGTCAAGGCTGAACATCGACGACCAGGTGGATTACTGCAGAATCTTGAGATTCCCAAATGGAAGTGGGAGCACGTAACTATGGATTTTGTCACCCACTTACCTATGACGTCACGTCAGTGTGATGCTATCTGGGTCGTTGTTGACCGTTTGACGAAATCAGCACACTTTATTCCTTATAACCGGGAGTATTCTTATGATCGCATGGCACACTTATATATTCAGGAGATTGTGCGATTACATGGGATTCCAGTGAGTATCATCAGTGATAGAGATCCGCGATTTAATTCACGTTTTTGGGGTAGTTTTCAGCAGGCGTTGGGTACCACTCTGAGTTTGAGCACTGCGTATCATCCGGAGACTGACGGGTAGTCAGAGCGCACTATTCGTACGCTGGAGGATATGCTACGTTCTTCTGTCATGGACTTTGGTTTATCTTGGCAGGATCAGTTACCTTTGATTGAATTTGCCTACAATAACAGTTATCATCATAGTATTGATATGGCACCTTTCGAGGCATTGTATGGTCGACGGTGTCGTACTCCGTTATTCTGGGATGAAGTCGGGGAACGGCAAGTCGAGGGTCCTGAATTGGTGCAGTAGATTGTAGACAAGGTAGATTTGATCAAGCATAGGATCAAAGTTGCTCAAGATAGACAAGTCAGTTATGCGAATATTCGCCGCAGGCCACTTCAGTTTGAGCCTGGTGAATATATTTTTCTACGAGTATCACCTTTCAGGAAGGTGATGAGATTTGGTGTGAAAGGAAAGTTGTCTCCTCGTTATGTTGGGCCTTTCCAGATACTGGAGAAGATCGGAGATGTTGCTTATCGTTTGGCTTTACCGCCATCTCTTTCCAGTATACACAATGTTTTTCATTTGTCGTTGCTTCGACAGTACATAGCTGATGAATCTCATGTGATTCAATCTACTGATATTCAGCTAGAACCAGATCTGTCTTTTGTTGAACGACCAATCTGTATCCTAGACAGGAAGGAGAAAGTTCTTCGGAACAAGACTATACCACTTGTGATGGTACAGTGGCAGCGCCGAGGCGTTGAAGAAGCAACTTGGGAAACTGAGAGTCGTATGCGAGCAGAATATCCTGAGTTGTTTGCTTTGTATTTTTGATTACCATATAAGATGTAATTACCGTTGTTGTAATAAGACATGGTTTGTTGTTTCATATTGTTATCTTGATTTATCTTTAGATGTTATTTCGCGGACGAAATATCTAAAGGTGGGGAGAATGTAGTAACCCGGAACCCATTTTAAGATAATAATATGTTAAACTTGATTAAGGGTTGGTAATTGATCTATTTCGGAGTGTTATTGGACTTCGGAAGAGGAATTAAGGCTTTTGACTTTGGGCCAGATCGGAAGCTCCGATCCCAGTTCGGAAGCTCCGATCCTGACCACTTCGGAAGCAGATCGGATGCACGGGGATCGGACGTTCCGATTAGGAACGGAGGTTCCGATCTCAGCCAGCCAGCAATGCTCGATGACTCAGCCGTGAGTTTTGACAAGTGTTGATCGGGGGTTCGATCGGAAGTTCCGATCCCGGAACGGTGGTTCCGATCCCGACGTGTCGGACATGCACAGAATGAGCTGGAATCGGAAGCTCCGATCCCGAGATCGGTGGTTCCGATCGTTGCCGAGATTTTGGCTATAAATAGGGCTCATTTGCTTCAGTTTTGAAATACGAATTCCCGCGTTTCCTTCTTCAGTTATATAGTGTGAGATATACACTTGAGGGCCCTATCGGTTAATAGTGAGGTTCTGAAATAACCACGTTGAGGTTATAGTCATTCAGGACTAGCGACTCCAAAGGGCTAACTACGGACGAAGGTATGGTCCGGGAATCTATTTAATTTTTGGGAGTACTTATTAGCTTAGTTAAGGCTTATAGAATTTATGTAGTGATACGGTGAACTTTTGAATATAGGCTTGGAACCTAGGATCCTATTATACTTGAACTAGCCTAGAGGTACGTACACATTGACTGAGATTGCCAGCGAGTATACATGTTTATATGTTGCATTTATTTGGCATTATTATATGGCATGATATATGCTTTACCGTCTTCTATACTCATATGTCATGTGCATATACACGTTGAGCCTATACCTTGTTATACCTGACTATAGAGCCGCTCAGCTCTATACTCGATAGTCTGTCACTGAGAGTACCGCGACGGCGGGGGCATTTATGTCTGTCTACTCTGGTGTACTAGACGAGTGTGGTTGCACCCAGAGGTTGATCCGTGCGGTGGCAGCACTCATATGGCGCCGGTTCTGAGCATGACTTTTCAGATGACCCTGTACCAGTCATCATGTTGCATGCATTATATACATATGTTTACTCATGTCTATGTACTGGGCGTAGCGCTCACGTCCTAATTGTTATCTTGGACACCCTATTCCATGGGGCAGGTCGCAGGATGGACGGAGCTGGTAGTTCAAGGCAGGACTAGGGAGCAGGAGCCTTGAGGATTTTATTATACAGCAGGATTCAATATAGCTGTATAATGTTTACTGTTTAAGATTTCGATTTGGTTGTATCACTACAGATTTAAGCCTGGATTATATTACTAAACTGATATGTAAATTATGGATTATGTTTCCGCACGTTTTTACTCTGTTAAGTATTTTGCTGTATTAAGTTTAATGCATGTTATTAGTTGCCAGTTAGTAGGTGATTCCATGCAGGGTCACTACATTCCTTACCTTAGCATGTCTTCATGTGGGGCTGAGAGATATCTTGGCCTCCCTTATCAATTCAGGGAAAGATTGGTTGGGTTTTATCTTGACCTCCTTGCGGCATAGTGCACTGCAGCCATGATTATGATCGAAATCACAGAGTCACTGTAACGCCCTGTTTTTATCTTAAATGATTTTATTTGAGTTAATCAGAGTTCGCAGAGTTCACGAGCCGATTTGATTTTGATTAGGGTCCTTTTTGCAAATTTTGGAAATTTCAGGGACTAAAATGCAAATATTGATTTTTATATATTATCTACACTTGAAATTGATTTCTAAAGTCTTCCTCCTCCTCCACACAACCGAGAGACCCCATGGAAGCGCCCCTTTTGGATTTCAAGCTTCCAGATTTCCTCCCGAGCTCGATCCGGCCGTTAGAAATTATTTCTGAAGGCAGATTATCGATCACTGCAGTGAGAGCTCTGTTCTACCGTAAGTATTTCTCCGATCAGATATGTTTTGTTTTTCAGAGGTTGTTAGAATCGATCTAGATTCTAGTATGTTGTTCTTGGCGGAGTTCAGATCGTTTATTATCTGTCGGTTTTGAATTAGAGCGACGTTCGGATTTGTTGTGATTTTTGGAAGCCATTTTCGAAAGTTTGAGTTTTGAGATTTGTTGGGATTGCCTTGTTGTTGTTGTTGTATTAGAATTGTTATGAGATCATATCGATATTGAACTGCTGTCTGCATTTCCGGTTTGTTCAGTTTTTAGCCGTTATGCCGTCGGTTTGAGTTTTGGGATTTCGAACCGTTTTTGAGTGTTGAACTTGGCTTGTAAGTTGATCATGGTTATTGATCTTTGATTTGTATCTGAACAGATTCGTTTGGAGTTTGTCAAGCCCAGGGTTAACAACATTTGTTCGTTTCAGAGATTTGGACGAAGAACGGTATAGATAATTACCTTGAGCCTTGTTGTTGTTTAGATTGGTTAGACTTTGATATAATCTTTTGTTGTAGCTTCCCAGAAGTTGGAACTACTGTCTTGAAAGGTAAAAGCAGTCATCGATAGCGGGATAGCATACTCGGGACAGTTGGTTCTCGAGTTTCCCTTAAAAGCACATACTTGCATCTACACTTGTTCTAGCATGAGGAACTTGTGTCTTGTTGAATTGCTTGAGCTTTTATTATATGGCTATGTTTTATATTCTGTTATGCATTCATATTGAGCCAACTTTGATTTCAGCGGGCAGAATAGCCCTTTTTGTTTAGACGTTTGGGAACTATAATTGAGTGGCCTAGGTCGTAGTCATTTCGCCTAGTGCTAGCATACTCATTATAGTTGCTCAAAGTATAGAGGAGTGGGATACGTGACACCACCTCGATTGGGAGAGTCGGTGAGTGGTTACGTGATCTCATCCTCGGGATCCCAAAAGCACAGCAGAAACCCTCGTTTATCAGATTTGATATCCCGGTTTAAAGACATGCATTTCATTACGATGTTATTGATTTCGTTGTTGTTTTGAAAGCATGTTTGTTGTTGTATTACTTGTATGTTGCTTTTACTGGGATTATCATTCTCACCGGTTATCCGGCTGTTGCTTTGTTTTGTATGTGTACTTGGCAACAGGTGGGGCAGGATCAAGTCAGAAGAGGCATGGTTAGCTCTAAGGGAATGATGTAGAAGTGAGACTCGGTTTAGAAGTCTTGTTAGCATGACAATCTATTTTATGTTTTGAAGCATGTTAAGAAATAGAACTTGGATTGGAAGTGGTCTTGCTTGTGGTTAGAACTCTTGTATTCTGTATTCGGCTTGTAATAGCTAGCATCGATGCGTGTTCTTCACTTTTATGTATTTAAATGCTATGGTTGGATATATATTAGTTGGATCATGTTAGAGTTCTTTTGGTTATGTTATTGCACTTTTGGAGGCTTGTTTTGAGCCAATTCAGCAGACCATGCGCGCCCGCACCTCGGGTGGCGCGCCCGCTCATCCCGCACTTCGTTTTGGAAGTTTTGGGCAGAGCTTCAGGCACGCCCATGCCTCGGGTTGCGCGCCCGCGCGAGGGCTTGGGCAGGACGCCATGCGCGCCCGCGCCTCGAGCTGCGCGCCCGCGCGTCCCCTTTTATAAAAAAAAAATGCTCTTGGCTTTTAATTGCTTACTTATTGAATTACTCCTTTAATTGTTGTTTAGAACCTAGGTCTCACATTAAGTGGTATCAGAGCATTTAGATTCTTGGTCGAACTAGAGTGAGCGGGTAGATCGAGTCTGCGTGTATTGGCTCCTCGCATGTGTTTGAATTATTTTAACTGTGTACTTAATTCCATGCGAGCATGCTTTATTATTGAGAATTATTGAATTACATGGTTATGTGATTTAATTTATAAAGCATAATCTACTTGAAATATAACTGTTTTTGTTATCAACTGGTTTCCGGTATTCCAAGCGGTTGTAAGGGCACTGATTGTAGCGATTGAGATATCTCGTGTCCTAACCTTTGATTATCAGATGGGTCCTCGTCGAGTGATAAACAAAAACACACCGCCAGTTATCCCTGCGACTGAGCAAGCTAGCACTGAAGTTGATCAGTTGGATGCTTCAGCAACGCCTATGGAAACCTTGTTGAAGAGGTTTCAGTCGTTCAATCCGCCATTATTGATAGGTTCAGAAAATCCAGTTGACTGCGAGAGTTGGTTGGATGATATTGATCAGCTATTCGATTCCATTGATTACACAGATGACCGCAGAATCAGGTTAGTCATTCATCAGCTACGTGGGGTTGCTAAGAGCTGGTGGATCATGACAAAGAAAGCAATAGAGAATAGAGGTACGGAAGTTACTTGGACTCTTTTTAAATCTGAATTCTATAAGCGGTTTTTCCCTATCTCGTACCGTAAGGACAAGGGAGCAGAATTTTCCAATTTGAGACAAGGGAATCTGAACTTCGAAGAGTACGTTGCCAAGTTTGATAGTCTGTTGCGTTTTGCACCATTAATTGCCGGAGATGAAGAAGCTAAGGCAGATCACTTCATAAATGGCTTGAATCCTGACATCTTCACTTTGGTAAACACTGCTAGGCCAGACAACTTTGCGGATGCCATGAATCACGCAAAGGGAGCAGAAGCAGGCTTGTGGAGGCAAAGAGGTAATCAGGTAGTGTTGGAAAAAAACTGGCGGTCAGATCAATCACGATTGATACCCGGTGCAGCGGAAGTTTAAAATTTTTATCATGGAACAATTCCATGGTGTGGGTATCAACCATTCAACGATTAAATTATTGTGTGTGTAAAATTCAAATAACAATTAATTAAATTTTACCTTCAATCTCGAAGCGAGATTAATGGACACCAACAGAATTAATCTGCTCTTGTTGTCTCTCCCAGGAACCGATGAACTCCTTCAATCAGGTCCACGAATAGGGTTTAAATCCCTCTGATAGATTGCACTAGAAAATCTTTCAGAAGTTTTCTGCGAAGAGATTAAACGAATCTGATTCGTTATTCCTGACTGCAATTAAAAATCACAGACCGGAATTTCTCGGGCAGAGGGGGAGGGTTCGGCCGATTTCTTTTGAGAGGAGGCTAGGGTTTCGAAAATCCTGTCTCAAAAATTATGACCTGTTCTGTCTAATTTCTGTACTGCAATAACTTATTTATAATGCAGGCCACTAACACCTTAGGGCCCATTAGTCATAAGCTAGGGCCCGACAAGCAAAGCCCGCTCGTTCAGAAATTAATATAAAATTCATCGTGACTCCGATTGATAAACCGATTTTACCAATGTGCACAGAAACCATTTCTGCACATTTTAAAGTCAAAATAAATTTTCCTGAATCCGAATTCAGTGGTTTCCTAAAATGTCCATCCCTATGTCATTTTAGGAAATCCTACTCCCTTACTCTTATTTAAGAAGTCCAACTCCTTAGTTCATTAAATTTAACTCTTTAAATTTAACTATCTCAACGGGGATTAAAACTCCATTACACTGTGTGACCCTCAATGGTTCAGGGATACAGCTAGCCGTGGGCTCACAACTCCTTGTGACTCGGAACAACAATTTCCGACTTGCCCAACGAATCATGGTAAAGCGCCTAGCAACATCGCCCCATGATTCCCTAGGTATCACTGATAGTGCCTACAAGAACCAGTAGATTTTGGTTAGCGTACAGTACGGTCCCTTCATCCATATATCCCGATCGAATCAACAACCATTGGTATATCGAGAGTCGCTCAAGATTCGATAACTATGCAATGCATCTTGAAGATCAAATTAGTGACATCGCATGTGCTACTAAGAAACCATTTCTTAAATCACATCAAGTACTCTGGCCAGAGATTTGTCACACTAATATCTCCTCAGATCGCATAGGATATCCACACTCGCAAGTATGTGGTGAATCCTTGACAACAATGCATTGACTCCTATATGTGTCGTAACTGTACCCAATCTCGACACCTGATGACCCCCATAGAGTCGGTAAACGAGTCAAAGCACAGCACTAGCATATAGAGTCTCCATGATGTTTCAAGTCGTAAGGACTAATGGTGTACAACCAAAACCGCGGACTTTATCCACTCGATAAGTGATAACCACTTGGAAAGTCCGGATAGGGTAGTTCGATTATTCATCCTATGAATATCCATTTGCATGCTTCGAACATCTCCATGTTCCCTACCAATGAAACGTGGTACTCCGCATCGCAAATGCTAGTCTCAAACTCGAGCGATCCTTATCCTTATTATCGGACGGCTCAATCGACTAGGAACGGTTTTAGAATATACAGTGACTATAAGATGTATTTCATGATAGACATCCCCATGTTCTACCACATCTTACATACACTATAGTATATTCAAGGTCTTTATCAAAACAACAATAGTATATCACAATATAACAATATGAAGTAATATAAAGTCATTGCCATTAATAAAAGTGTAAATAATATTAAACAAAAGATTGTTTATACAAAGAGTCATCAAAGCCCATAGCCACACAGTTGGCTCAAAGGGCACCTACTCTTACAGGTAGCACCTCAGCAGCAGAGGCAGTATCAGAACCAACCATCTCAGTATCAGAATCAGCCACCTCAGTATCAGAACCAGCAGCAGAGGTATGAAGGTGTTAACAGTGGGGGAAACAGAAAGGATAAGTACAAGGCAATAGGTAAACAGTTCAAGAGGCAGGGGAACAGTTCGTCCAGTTCCAGTGGTTCGAAGCAATTCGGTTCAGGACCGAGTTCTGGTTCATCATCCTTGTACTGCAGCAAGTGTGGAGGAAGACACTCACCGGATCAGTGTGTGGGAGTCTTCGGCAATTGTAACACATGTCAGCAACCGGGACACTTCTCTAAGGTGTGCCCTCAGCGTAATAGAGATAGAGATCAGAGTGGGAGTTTGTCTAGACCTGCAGCTCAGCCTGAGAGGCAGTCTTCTGCAGTGCACTCTTTCCAGCCTCAGCAGCAGAATAGACAGGGAGGTAACTCTAGTGCAAATCAGCCTCCGAGACAGCAGGCACGAGTCTTTTCATTGACAGAGGATCAGGCTCAGGCAGCACTTGACAATGTCATAGCAGGTAACTGTTCAATTTTTGGTTATTCTGCTCATGTCTTGATAGATACAGGTGCTTCCCGTTCCTTTATCTCTGAGAAATTTGTGTTATTACATGCTTTGCCTACTGAATTGTTGCCTACAGTAGTAGCTGTTACTTCACCTTTGGGTGGAGGAATTGTTTCTGTCAGATTAGTCAGGAGCTGTGAACTGTGTTTTGAAGGAAATTTGTTAGAATTCGACTGTATTGTACTTGGACTATCAGATTTTGATTGTATTGTCGGGATAGATGCTTTAACCAAGTACAGGGCGACAGTCGATTGTTTCCAGAAAGTTGTCAGGTTCAGACCTGAAATGGCAGACGAGTGGAAATTCTTTGGTAAGGGTTCTCGATCTAGAATTCCTTTGATTTCAGTGTTATCTATGACTCGTTTGCTACAGAGAGGTGCAGAAGGATTTTTGGTTTATGCGGTTGATGTACTGAAATCTAGCCCAGCTTTGGTAGATTTACCAGTGGTTAGATAATTTGCTGATGTGTTCCCGGAAGATGTTCCTGGTTTGCCACCTATTCGAGAAATCGAATTCAGCATTGACTTAGTGCCAGGCACTCAACCTATTTCAAAAGCTCCTTATCGTATGGCACTTGTTGAATTGAGAGAGTTGAAGGAGCAGCTTGAGGATTTGATTGCCAAGGGATACATCAGACCTAGTGTATCGCCTTGGGGTGCTCCTGTTCTATTCGTTCGGAAGAAGGATGGTTCTATGCGGCTCTGTATCGACTACCGTCAATTGAATCAGGCTACAGTTAAGAACAGGTATCCTTTACCCCGAATAGATGACTTGTTTGATCAACTGCAGGGTTCTTCTGTCTACTCTAAGATTGATCTGAGGTCAGGTTATCACCAGTTGAGAGTGCGAGAGGAAGACGTTCCTAAGACCGCATTCAGAACAAGGTATGGTCATTTTGAGTTTATAGTCATGCCATTTGGTTTGACTAACGCCCCAACGGTTTTTATGGGTTTGATGAACCGTATCTTTCAGCGTTATTTAGATGAGTTCATCATTATCTTTATCGATGATATTCTTATCTACTCGAAGAACCGTACTGACCATGCAGAGCACTTGAGGACCGTTTTGCAGATTTTCCGAGTTGATCAGCTGTTTGCCAAGCTGTCGAAATGCGAATTTTGGTTAGATCGAGTTGTCTTTCTCGGTCATATTATTTCTGAAGATGGGATTTCTATCGATCCCGGCAAGATTGAAGCGGTTATGAATTGGCCTAGACCTACTTCAGTGCCGGAGATCCGAAGCTTCATGGGTTTAGCTGGTTATTACCGTCGTTTCATCGAGGGTTTCTCATCTATTGCCAAGCCTATTACCCAGCTGACTCAGAATAATGCGCCTTTTGTTTGGACTCCAGATTGTGAGGCTAGCTTTGTTGATCTGAAGAGGAGACTGACCAGTGCTCCAATTCTTTCTATTCCGAAGAGGTTTCACAGTCTATTGTGATGCTTCTAACCGAGGCTTGGGTTGTGTTCTTATGCTGCATAAGCATGTGATAGCGTATGCATCAAGGCAGCTGAAACCACACGAGACTCATTATCCGGTCCATGATCTTGAACTAGCTGCGATCGTCTTTGCTCTGAAGATCTGGCGTCACTATCTTTATGGTGAGTCTTTCGAGATCTTTTCTGACCATAAGAGCCTTAAGTACTTGTTTTCACAGGCAGAGTTAAATATGAGACAGAGAAGATGGTTAGATCTGTTGAAGGATTTCGACTGTGAAATCAAGTACTATCCGGGGAAGTCTAATGCAGTTGCAGATGCCTTGAGCCGAAAGCTTGGTTCTTTATCTCTTGCTACTATCGGTGTTTCTCAGTTGATCGATGATTTTTGCAATTCTGGTTTAGAGTTTGAAACAGATAGGGAGACTATCAGAGTGTTTGCTATTCAAGCCGAGCCAGAGTTGTTTGTTGCAATCAGAGAAGCACAGAAGTCTGAGCCGAGCATCCATATTTCAGTAGAGAAAGTCAGATCGGGTCATCAGTCTGAATTCCAGGTTAGAGATGATGTTTTGTTCGTGAATAACCGTATTGTTGTGCCTGATATTTTGGAGTTGAGACAGCGTATTCTCCGAGAGGCTCATTGCAATCGGTTTAGTATTCATCCTGGAGGTCGTAAGATGTACAACGATCTGAAGAACCAGTTCTGGTGGAAGAGAATGAAGAGCGACATAGCGAGGTTTGTATCTCGGTGTTTGAATTGTCAACAGGTGAAAGAAGAACGGAAGTGACCAGGAGGTCTGTTGCACAGTCTATCTATTCTTGAATGGAAGTGGGATCACATTTCCATGGATTTCGTCACGAAGCTACCACGATCCGTTCGAGGATGCGATGCCATTTGGGTAGTGATCGACCGATTGACGAAGTCTGCGTGTTTTATTCCGTACAGGATGACGTATCGTCATGATCAGATGGCTGAGTTGTATGTTAGCAATGTTGTGAGATTGCATGGTGTGCCGAAGTCGATCGTTTCAGACAGAGATCCTAGATTCACTTCTCACTTCTGGCACAGTCTTCAGGGGGCACTTGGTACTCGATTGCATCTGAGTACAGCTTATCATCCTCAGACCGATGGACAGTCAGAGCGGACTATCCAAACGTTAGAGGATATGCTGCGAGCAGTAGTGCTAGACTTTGGCACTAGTTGGCAGGATTCTTTGCCTCTTGTCGAGTTTTCTTACAACAACAGCTTCCAAGCGAGTATCGGTATGGCGCCTTTTGAGGCCTTGTATGGTGAGAAATGCCGATCTCCGTTTTTTTGGGATGACTTGTCCGAGTCACCAGATTTGGGACCAGATATGCTTAGAGATATGGCAGAGCAGGTTAAGATCATTCAGACCAGAATGAAGTCAGCTCAAGATAGACAGGCGAAGTATGCGAATGTCAGGCGTATACCTTTGAGTTTTGATCAGGGAGACCGAGTCTTTCTGAAGATTTCTCCGTTCAGAGGCACTGTCAGATTCGGTAAGAGAGGGAAATTATCTCCGAGATTCATCGGGCCGTACGAGATTCTCGAGAAGGTAGGCGATCTTGCCTACAGGATTGCACTTCCTCCGTCTTTATCTGGTATTCATGACGTTTTTCACGTCTCTATGCTGCGAAATTATCATCCAGATCCTTCTCATATCCTTCAGCCTGACAAAGCCGAGTTAGACAAGACTCTGAGCTACTTTGAGCGACCGATTCAGATCCTTGATCGGAAGGAGAAACAACTCAGGACCAAGTCGATTCCGTTAGTGAAAGTGCAGTGGAGCCGTCACGGCGTCGAGGAAGCGACTTGGGAGACAGAGTCTGGCATGAGCCAGCGTTTTCCGGAGTTATTCAGATGACGTGAGTTCTTCTTACTGTCTCTAGTTCTTCTTTCTATCTTATGAGTTGTGGTTCTCGTTGATTTTGAGGACGAAATCTTTTCTTAGTGGGGAGAGTTGTAACGCCCTGTTTTTATTTTAAATGAGTTTATTTGAGTTAATCAGAGTTTGCAGAGTTCACGAGCCGATTTGATTTTGATTAGGGTCCTTTTTGCATATTTTGGAAATTTCAGGGACTAAAATGCAAATATTGATTTTTATATATTATCTACACTTGAAATTGATTTCTAAAGTCTTCCTCCTCCTCCACACAACCGAGAGACCCCATTGAAGCGCCCCTTTTGGATTTCAAGCTTCCAGATTTCCTCCCGAGCTCGATCCGGCCGTTAGAAATTATTTCTGAAGGCAGATTATCGATCACTGCAGTGAGAGCTCTGTTATACCGTAAGTATTTCTCAGATCAGATATGTTTTGTTTTTTGGAGGTTGTTAGAATCGATCTAGATTCTAGTATATTGTTCTTGGCGGAGTTCAGATCGTTTATTATCTGTCGGTTTTTGAATTAGAGCGACGTTCGGATTTGTTGTGATTTTTGGAAGGCATTTTCGAAAGTTTGAGTTTTGAGATTTTTTGGGATTGCCTTGTTGTTGTTGTATTAGCATTGTTATGAGATTTTATCGGTATTGAACTGCTGCCTGCGTTTCCGGTTTGTTCAGTTTTTAGCCGTTATGCCGTCGGTTTGAGTTTTGGGATTTCGAACCGTTTTTGAGTGTTGAACTTGGCTTGTAAGTTGATCATGGTTATTGATCTTTGATTTGTATCTGAACAGATTCGTTTGGAGTTTGTCAAGCCCAGGGTTAACAGCATTTGTTCGTTTCAGAGATTTGGACGAAGAATGGTATAGATAATTACCTTGAGCCGTGTTGTTGTTTAGATTGGTTAGACTTTGATACAATCTTTTGTTATAGCTTCCCAGAAGTTGGAACTACTGCCTTGAAGGGTCAAAGCAGTAATCGATAGTGGGATAACATACTCAGGACAGTTGGTTCTCGAGTTTCCCTTAAAAGCACATACTTGCATCTACACTTGTTCTAGCATGAGGAACTTGTGTCTTGTTGAATTGCTTGAGCTTTTATTATATGGCTATGTTTTATATTCTGTTATGCATTCATCTTGAGCCAACTTTGATTTCAGCGGGCAGAATAGCCCTTTTTGTTTAGACGTTTGGGAACTATAATTGAGTGGCCTAGGTCGTAGTCATTTCGCCTAGTGCTAGCATACTCATTATAGTTGCTCAAAGTCTAGAGGAGTGGGATACGTGGCACCACCTCGATTGGGAGAGTCGGTGAGTGGTTACGTGATCTCATCCTTGGGATCCCAAAAGCAAAGCAGAAATCCCTCGTTTATCAGATTTGATATCCCGGTTTAAAGACATGAATTTCATTACGATGTTATTGATTTCGTTGTTGTTTTGAAAGCATGTTTGTTGTTGTATTACTTGTATGTTTCTTTTACTGGGATTATCATTCTCACCGGTTATCCGGCTGTTGCTTTGTTTTGTATATGTACTTGGCAACAGGTGGGGCAGGATCAAGTCAGAAGAGGCATGGTTAGCTCTGAGGGAATGATGTAGAAGTGAAACTCGGTTTAGAAGTCTTGTTAGCATGACAATCTAGTTTATGTTTTGAAGCATGTTAAGAACTGGAACTTGGATTGGAAGTGGTCTTGCTTGTGGTTAGAACTCTTGTATTCTGTATTCGGCTTGTAATAGCTAGCATCGATGCGTGTTCTTCACTTTTATGTATTTAAATGCTATGGTTGGATATATATTAGTTGGATCATGTTAGAGTTCTTTTGGTTATGTTATTGCACTTTTGGAGGCTTGTTTTGAGCCAATTCAGCAGGCCATGCGCGCCCGCGCGTCCCGCACTTCGTTTTGGAAGTTTTGGGCAGAGCTTCAGGCGCGCCCGCGCGAGGGCTTGGGCAGGACGCCATGCGCGCCCGCGCCTCGAGCTGCGCTCCCGCACCTCGAGCTGCGCGCCCGCGCGTCCCCTTTTAAAAAAAATAAAAATAAAAAATGCTCTTGGCTTTTAATTGCTTACTTATTGAATTACTCCTTTAATTGTTGTTTAGAACCGAGGTCTCAAAGTCACAATTCAAGGATCTAAGTTCACAATTTCAGTTCAAATCATTTATGACCATGTCTCAGTTCAGATTATTCAGTTAAATTTCTCATGATAGACTTAGCCATGCATATGTTTCATTCATATTCACTTCATTCTTTTATAAATAATTTGTTTAAGTTAAGGGCACAAAAGTATTTTTAGTACAAGCTATTCTTAATATGCGTTTGCATGTATTTATGTAGTACTCGTTATTTTTCCCATATTCTTGTTGGGCCCCTAGGCTGACTACATCTATTTGGTACAGGTTAATTTATTGTAGAGATCGAGGGGCAAGACTATCGAGTGGATTGCGATGCGGGCCCGGCACATCCCTCTGACCATGGCAGTCTTTCGCAAAAGTTTATTGTATTACTTTAAAGTCTTTTATCTAGTTAATTTAGAAAATGTAAATGGAAAGATATTATTGTCATAATTATTTGTGGGCTTGTAACTATCAAATTGTTTATCTTTTGATGCTCGATATGTCGAATATTTTTCTCTGGTTTTCATTTCTTTATCGGTCTAGTTTGTTTAGTGTTGTTGGTTGTATTTTTTTTTTGATGCTGTCTGTGACAGGCTGGTTTGAATATTAATGGATAGGTCATGCCAAAAATTTTTAAAGTCCGCATTTTCATTATTAATTAATTTAAAATAGAGGTAAGAGTGGTTTCAGTTTGTATCAAAGCATGGTTCTGGTTGGGTTGTGCTTACTTCCGGTTGCAAGAAACTCGAAAAATCTCGCCTCTAAGTCTGTAAGTTTTAAGGAATTTTATATGTTAGTCATGCTTAAATTAAAACTCTAGATGTTTTGATGTCATTATTTTCAAAATATTTTCAAAACTAGATGTTTATTTTATTTAAGTGTGTAGATTAGTGTTTATTTTTGTTTAAAATTTCTTTTAGTAGTTTAAAGTGTACTATTTGACAGTTTATTTTATAGCATGCGAAATCAAGATTAAACGGAGTTGGTGTACCAATATTCCTTCCAGTTTTGGACAGTACCTGGTTGTTGTTTGTGTTATTATGTAGTGTTATCAATTTGGATAAGACTGTAGGAGTTTGTTGGGAAACATTAAACTTGCGTATTAGGAGGTATTATTTGATCTGTCCTTCTCGTAATTTATTTTCTTAGGGATGAAATTTAGTCGGATAAAACTAAGTGAATAGTTTGATTAGAAATTGATAGATGTATTAAGTTTATAAATGGAACTCGTGTGAAGACTTGAAATGCGTACTTTGTTTTATATTAGTATGGATAGTTTGAGTTTTTCTTTTGTTATTTGGGCAAATATGATTTTGAGGATTAGTGAGTCGGTTACTATGAGGCTTTAAATTTTGTGAACTATTATTCCTCTCATTATTTTCTTATTCTTTAATCATGCTTGTATCTATTGCAACATATAATTTTGAGTATTCGAAATTTCTTTGCTTATCCTTTGTTCATTTTTGGGATTCGTATGACATTAATCAGTGTTGAATTATGCCACTTTGACATTGGTTGAACTTCTTAGTAGAATTTTGTTAATGTTTCACACTTCTTGAAATTTTATTTGGTACTAGAGCCAAATGTTGATGTGAGTAAGATTCACTGTCTTTCTTTTTGGTAGTCTACTCATGTTGTACGACTGACATCTGATTTTAATTTGAGACCGTTGTTTTCCCTGATTATTAACTTGCGTGGACTTCTTTCGACTGAAGTCACATCGATTGCTCTTAATTGTTCTTTGATTGTTTGAACATCATTTCATTACCCACAGATGAATGATTACGAGATCTGGATCTTGTTGGCCCATGTTCATTATTAATGGAGCCTCCATTATTATTCATTCACCCCTAGAATTGAATTATGAGTGAGTTGTTTTCACTTATCTAGAACTTTATTGTCAGCTCTTTTGTTTGTAATGCTTGCATTATTTTATATCACATTAAGCAACATTACTTGTATGTCTGTTTCCTTTCATGATCCATCATGATGAGGATTTGGGTGGATCATGATTTCAATTATTATTTCAAATTCTTGTGTAGAGAATTGGCTCATGGCCACTTAGTAAGCGTTTAGACTGTTGGAATTTAACATTTATACTAGATAAAATCCTAAGTTATTGTTGTGATCCTATGAGTGGCCACTATCAATTATTTCTAGTTCTAGAGAGTAGACTGCAAGGTAGTAAATTAATTGAATGGGTTGTTTCAAATTTTAAACAAGATCGCTAAGAGTAAACAGATGATTTTTGGTAATCTGAATGACTGGTCAGTCGTGAGATAGGGAAATAGAGCTTTCCCTAGAATACTTTTGAGTATTTTACATTTGACTTCTAAGATTTTGTGAATGTCTACCAGTAAGACTAATACACTAACTATGGGCATAGGATGACGAATAGAATATTAAGGTAATTTTCAGGAAAAACTGTAGATTTATTTACCGGTGAAATGCTAAGGTACTTGAGGAACAATGAGAAAGCATTTTCAATCGAATTACAAACTCTGCGAGGTGTCCAATTGTATACTAAGTTCTAGAAATATGAATTCAGGTTGTAATTAAATAATTTGGGAATTGTTGGATTTTCAGACTTGCTGTCAAGTTGAATTTGGGATTTGAGATATGTCTTCAGGCATATGTGTGAATTGTTTGGTACTTAGAGACCATCTAACCCAATAAGTGGATAACAGCTCATGGTATATTTTGACTTGAAGTGTAAATATAGATTTCTTAGTCGATGCATCTGAGATAGGAAAGGTGGATAAATCCGTTGGAAGATTTTAATTAAGAATTGAACTTTTGGTAGAATCAAAGACGCCCGAGATGAACGCATTAATTGGCGAATGGATAATTGGGATCTGTTTAGTCACCTATTCGGATTCTCTATGTTATTGGTTAATACCTTATACTGAACAACAATGGATATTATGGTTATATTCACTTATCAAGGATTAGATTTATTTATTTATAGAAATTGGTTAGATATATCTCGTATTTTGAGGTCTAGCGAGATAGAATTGTATAGTTCCTTTAGCTATCCTATTTAGAAAATTTTAGTGTTAGTTGCTAAATATTTTTAGGACTTGTGAATTTCTTAAGAGATCAAGTTGTATATTATATGAGTTAAGTTTAATTGGTAAATAAACATTAAGCATAGCTTTGTTAGAAAGTTTTTAAGTTATGGTCGAGGTCGACATAAATTATTTATTGGTTATATGGGCTCTCTTTCTTGGAATTTCGGCGTAGAATATAAGGTTAGCAAGACGTAAGTTGTGAAATAACTTAAAGATCTAAGAATTTGTAGGATAGAGAACTTATCAGTTGCAGTAATATGACGTTTATGAATTTGTAAATTTAGATTGGAGGTAAATTGAAGAGTGATAAAATTGAGAATAAGACCACTTGGGAAGATGCAAAAATTATAAATTTTATATCGCAATAAGAGTTAGTAAGATCCTTGATGATATAGTTATCAGTAAGCATCAGAGTGCGCAGCGAAAACTGATTTGTTCCAACTCATGTGGGTGAAAAGTTAGAAAATTTAGTGTTGATCTGGTCTAAGGTATTTCAACCTAGTTAGTAAGTCCTGAATTTCGAGGACAAAATTCCATTTAAGGGGGGAAGAAATTGTAGTACCTAAAATCTAATCTACTAAATCGCATGCATTAAATTAAATAAATATTAGGATTATTATTTTTAAGTTTAATTGATTAAACTCTTTATGTGAATTACGTGTTAATAAAATATTTTTATTATTTATTCAATGATTTTATTGTAAAAACTATTTAATTAATGTTTTTAATTTTTTATGTTTATTTGTCAAAATGATTTTTTATGCAATTTAATTGTTTTAATATTTTAAAGGTTTAGGCTTGCATATTTAAATGATTTTAATTTTAATTGTTTAGTTTATTCTCTTAAACGATTCTAATTGTCCATTTTATTCTTTTAAATAATTTTAAATGTTTAGCTTATTTGTTTAAGTATTTTCGAGTGTCCAACTTATTTATTTTAAATAACCTAAGTTTAACGGTTAGTTATTTTAAATATTTTAAATTATTTTAAATTCCTAGATTAATTATTTAAATGTTTTTTTATTGTCCAAATCATTTTAAAGTTTTTTTTATTTCCGCTTGTGTATTTATTTAAATTTATTTTAAACGTTAGCCTAGTTTATTTAATTTTTTTTAATCGCCGAGCTTCCCCTCCCCGTTCTTTTCTGATTTTCTGGTTAAGGCAAGATTTATGGTTTCCTTGGCCACCAAGTGGATTATTATTTTGTGTGCTTGTCTTCCTTCATGTTTACGTTTGTAGTATGATTTTCTGGGCGGGGCGATTTGTGCATTTCTCCTCTTAGCCTTGACCTCCCTGTTTTTTGCATTGAGTAGTCGTTCAAAGCTTCAGGTTTCCTTGTTGGTGTTGCACGTGTTTATGATTTATATACGTTGTTTTACATGTTCTGGGCAAATGTGAGAAGATATTTTTTTGTCATTTGGTCGCTTCTGGTTCTGTCTAAAGTCCCTCCGTTTTGGGATTTTTCTGATTCGTTTTATGGCGTGGTCTTGGATGGTGATTTAGATGGTGCCATGGTTGAGATTCAGCTCACATGGTAGCACTTAGGTGTGTTGAATATAGCTGTAAAATGGGTTGAAAGGCTGTTGGATTGAGTCTTGAAAGGAATCGGGTTTCGAGCTTGGAATTTGCTTTAGGACAGTGGTCGGTTCTTAGGCAGGGCCGGGCTAACATCTGAGCTTGGGTGTTGGGTGGTAAGGGGTCAGCCTTTGGGGTTTGTGTGGGACTATGAATTGGTCATGGTCTTAAGTTATAGGTTGGGAACCCGGGAATTTAATGTTTAGGTGCCAAGAAAAGGGAGATGAATTAAGACATGGGCGAGCAAAAATCTGTCAAGCATTGGGCTTTCCGGAAATGATCATTTAATTCAGGCTTGCACTCATGTTTTGGTTAAGGGCACGGGTTTGGGAATAGCCTAGGATGCTAGAGAAATGTCGTTTCAAGAGGGAATCAATTCGGTTAAGATTTGGTTGAGTTATAGGTTATTTATTGCTAGGGTACTGATTTTAGAAGTTAAGTGTTGCTGTCCAGAAATTTTATTACCAAAAATTATTGGATAAGGTTTGTACTTCGAGGATGACTGCCTTGCAAGTGGATTGCTCGGGAAACGTCCTAAGTGCCAAATAATAAAGTCTAGATTCTTAGCTATGGTTTGCCACCTAAATCACCATCCCGATCATCTTTGTGTGAGTCATATGCATGATTATTGAGTAATATTTACATTCACGTCATATTTACATATGCATTCTAAGTCCCATATTCATGAAGAAAAGAAAATATTTTGAACAAAGTGAGATGGTTGTGACTACATTTATTCACGAGTATGTGTGGGGCTGGGAGACGTTTTTGCCTCCTTTACCAAATCATTATGGGTTTCCTTACCTTAGCATGTGTTCGTGTGGGGCTGAGAGATATCTTGGCCTCCCTTACCAATTCAGGGCAAGATTGGGTTGGGTTTTATTTTGACCTCATTGCGGCATAGTGCACTGCAGCCATGATCATGATCGAAATCACAGAGTCACAATTCAAGGATCTAAGTTCACAGTTTCAGTTCAAATCATTTATGACCATGCCTCAATTCAGATTATTCAGTTACATTTCTCATGATAGACTTAGCCATGCATATGTTTCATTCATATTCACTTCATTCTTTTATAAATCATTTGTTTAAGTTAAGGACACAAAAGTATTTTTAGTACAAGCTATTTTTAATATGCGTGTGCATGTATTTATGTAGTACTCGTTATTTTCCTAATATTCTTGTTGGGCCCCTAGTCTGACTATATCTATTTGGTGCAGGTTAATTTATTGTAGAGATCGAGTGGCAAGACTATCGAGTGGACTGCGATGCGGGCACGACACATCCCTCTGACCATGGCAGTCTTCCGTAAAAGTTTATTGTATTACTTTAAAGTCTTTTATCTAGTTAATTTAGAAAATGTAAATGGAAAGATATTATTGTCAGAATTATTTGTGGACTTTTAACTATCAAATTGTTTATCTTTTAATGTTCGATATGTCGAATATTTTTCTCTGTTTTTAATTTCTTTATCGGTCTAGTTTTTTTAGTGTTGTTGGTTGTATTTTTTTTTGTTGTTTTCTGTGACAGGCTGATTTGAATATGAATGGATAGGTCATGCCAAAAATTTTTAAAATTCGCATTTTCATTATTAATTAATTTTAAATAGAGGTAAGAGTCATTTCTGTTGGTATCAAATCATGGTTCTGGTTGGGTTGTGCCAACTTTCGGTTGCAAGAAACTCGAAAAATATCGCCTCAAAGTTTGTATGTTTTAAGGAATTTTATATGTTAGTCATGCTTAAACTAATACTCTAGATGTTTTGATTTCATTCTTTTCAAAATACTTTGAAAACTAGATGTTTAATTTATTTAAGTGTGTAGATTAGTGTTTATTTTCGTTTAAAATTTCTTTTAGTAGTTTAAAGTGTACCATTTGACTGTTTATTTTATAGCTTGAAATTTCAAGATTAAACGGAGTTGGTGTACCAATATTCCTTCCAGTTTTGGACAGTACGTGGCTGTTTTTTGTGTTATTAGGTAGTGTTATCAATTTTGATGAGATTATAGGAGTTTGTTGGGAAACATTAAACTTGCGTATTAGGAGGTATTATTTGATCTGTCCTTGTCGTAATTTATTTTCTTAGGGATGAAATTTAGTCGGATAAAACTAAGTGATTAGTTTGATTAGAAATTGATAGATGAAGTTTATGAATCAAACTCGTGTGAAGACTTGGAATGCGTACTTTGTTTTATATTATTATGGATATTTTGAGTTTTACTTTTGTTATTTGGGCAAATATGATTTCGAGGATTAGTGAGTCGGTTACTATGAGCCTTTCAATTTTGTGAAGTATTATTCCTTTCATTATTTTCTTATTCTTCAATCGTGCTTGTATCTATTGCAACATATACTTTTGAGTATTCGAAATTTCTTTGTTTATCCTTTGTTCATTTTTGGGATTCGTATGACATTAATCAGTGTTGAATTCTGCCACTTTGGCATTGGTTGAACTTCTTAGTAGAATTTTGTTAATATTTCACACTTCTTGAAATTTTATTCGGTACTAGAGCCACATGTTTATGTGAGTAAGATTCACTGTCTTTCTTTTTGGTAATCTACTCATGTATTACGACTGACATCTGATTTTAATTTGAGACCATTGTTTTCCTGATCATTAACTTGTGTGGACTTCTTTCGGCTGAAGTCACACCGATTGCTCTTAATTGTGCTTTGATTGTTTGAACATCATTTCATTACCCACGGATGAATTATTACGAGATCTGCATCTTGTTGGCCCATGTTCATTATACATGGAGCCTTCATTATTATTCATTCACCTCTAGAATTGAATTATGAGTGAGTTGTTTTCACTTATCTAGAACTTTATTGTCAGCTTGTTTTTTTGTAATGCTTGCATTATTTCATATCACATTAAGCAGCATTACTTGTATGTCCGTTTTCTTTCATGATCCATCATGATGAGGATTTGGGTGGATCATGATTTCAATTATTATTTCAAATTCTTGTGTAGAGAATTGGCTTGTGGCCGCTTAGTAAGCGTTTAGACTGTTGGAATTTAGCATTTATACTAGATAAAATCCTAAGTTATTGTTGTGATCCTAGGAGTGGCCACTATCAATTATATCCAGTTCTAGCGAGTAGACTGCTAGGTAGTAAATTAATTGAATGAGTTGTTTCAAATTTTAAACAGGATCGTTAAGAGTAAACAGATGATTTTTGGTAAGCTGAATGACTGGTCAGTCGTGATATAGGGAAATAGAACATTCCCTAGAATACTTTTGAGTACTTTACATTTGCATTCTAAGATTTTGTGAATGTCAACCGGTAAGACTAATACACTAACTATGGGCATAGGATGACGAATAGAATATTCAGGTAGTTTTCCGGATAAGCTGTACATTTATTTACCGGTTAAATGCTAAGGTACTTGAGGAACTATGAGAAAGCATTTTCAATCGAATTACAAACTCTGCGAGGTGTCCAATTGTATACTAAGTTCTTGAAATATGAATTCAGGTTGTAATTAAATAATTTGGGAATTGTTGGATTTTCAGATTTGCTGTCAAGTTGAATTTGAGATTTGAGATATGTCTTCAGGAGATATGTGAGAATTGTTTGGCAGTTAGAGACCATCTAACCCAATAAGTGGATAACAGCTCATGGTATATTTTGACTTGAAGTGTAAATATGGATTTCTTAGTCGATGCATCTGAGATAGGAAAGGTGGATAAATCCGTTGGAAGATTTTAATTAAGAATTGAACTTTCGGTAGTATCAAAGATGCCAGAGATGAACATATTAATTGGCGAATGGAAAATTGAGATCTGTTTACTCAACTATTTGGATTATCTATGTTATCGGTTAATACCTTAGGACTGAACAAAAATGGATATTATGGTTATATTCACTTATCAAGGATTAGATTTATTTGTTTATAGAAATGGGTCAGATCTATCTCGTATTTTGAGGTCTAACGAGGTAGAATTGTATAGTTCCTTTAGCTATCCTATTTAGAAAAGTTTAGTGTTAGTTGCTAAATATTTTGAAGACTTGTGAATTTCTTAAGAGCTCAAGTTGTATATTATATGAATTAAATTTAATTGGAAAATAAACATTAAACATAGCTTTGTTGTTAGAAAGTTTTTAAGTTATGGTCGAGGTCGACATAAATTATTTATTGTTTATATGGGCTCTGTTGCTTGGAATTCCGGCGTAGAATATAAGGTTAGCAAGACGTAAGTTGTGCAATAACTAAAAGATCTAAGAATTTGTTGAATGAAGAACTTATCAGTTGCAGTAATATGACGTTTCTGAATTTGTAAATTTAGATTGGAGGTATATTGAGTAGTGATAAAATTGAGAATAAGACCACTTGGGAAGATGTAAGAATTATAATTTTATATCGCAATAAGAGTTAGCAAGATCCTTGATGATAAAGTTATCAGTAAGCATCAGAGTGCGCAGCGAAAACTAATTTGTTCCAACTCATGTGGGTGCAAAGTTAGAAAATTTAGTGTTGATCTGGTCTAAGGTATTCGAACATAGTTAGTAAGTCTTGAATTTCGAGGACGAAATTCCATTTAAGGGGGGAAGGAATTGTAGTACCTAAAATCTAATCTACTAAATCGCATGCATTAAATTTAATAAATATTAGGATTATTATTTTTAAGTTTAATTGATTAAACTCTATATGTGAATTACGTGTTAATAAAATATTTTTATTATTTATTCAATGATTTTATTGTACTAACTATTTAATTAATGTTTTTAATTGTTTAAATTTATTTGTCAAAATGATTTTTTATGCAATTTAATTGTTTTAATATTTTAAAGGTTTAGGCTTGCTTATTTAAATGATTTTAATTTTAATTGTTTAGTTTATTCTCTTAAACGATTCTAATTGTCCAGTTTATTCTTTTAAATGATTTTAACTTTTTATCTTATTTGTTTAAGTATTTTCGAGTGTCCAACTTATTTATTTTAAATAACTTAAGTTTAACGGTTAGTTATTTTAAATTATTTTAAATTCCTAGATTAATTATTTAAATGTTTTTTTATTGTCCAAATCATTTCAAAGTTTTTTTTATTTCCGCTTGTGTATTTATTTAAATTTCTTTTTAACGTTAGCCTAGTTTGTTTAAATTTTTTTTTATCGCACTGAATATTATTTAAATATTTTATTCATCTTTGTGACATCAAAATATTTAAGTATTGATTTTTATTTGCCTTAAATTCCTTTAAAGTACAGTTGCTCAAATATTTTAAGTTAATTATTCTTGGGATTTTCGAGTTCAATTGCTTTCGGTTCCGGCTCTCGGCCAATAAAATTTAAGTATTTAATTCTTGAATTTTCAAATTTAAGTATTTGCAAAATCTGGGCCTAACACTTTTATTCGCACCATATGAAATACTGCATATTATATAATTTATACCTGCACGCTTTATATATATATGGACCGGCCCAATAGGGATTTGCACTTACCCAATTTCATCGGCCATTAAAGATTTTCCACAGGCCCAATCTCGGCCAATATATACATTTCCCCTTCCCCAATACTTTAGCCGATACAGACCTCCTTCCATCTCCATTTTCATTCTCTCGATGGACACTTCCCCCTCATCTCCTCCAGCACCTTCGGTCGCCGCCAGCTACTCTCTCTCGACGAAATTTCCCCTCCAGGCGAGCTACACAAGTTTCACCTCTCCTCCTTCAGCTTGATTTCTAGTCGCCGAGCTTCCCCTCCCCGCTCTTTTCTGATTTTCTGGTTAAGGAAAGATTTATGGTTTCCTTGGCCACCAAGTGGATTATTATTTTGTGTGCTTGTCTTCCTTCATGTTTACGTTTGTAGTATGATTTTCTGGGCGATTTGTGCATTTCCCCTCTTAGCCTTGACTTCCCTGTTTTCTGCATTGAGTATTCGTTCAAAGATTTAGGTTTTCTTGTTGGTGTTTCACGTGTTTATGTTTTATATACGTTGTTTTACATGTTCTGGGCAAATGTGAGAAGCTATTTTTTTGTCATTTGGTCGCATCTGGTTCTGTCTAAAGTCCCTCCATTTTGGGATTTTTCTGATTCGTTTTATGGCGTGGTCTTGGATGGTGATTTAGAGGGTGCCATGGTTGAGATGCAGCTCACATGGTAGCACTTAGGTGTGTTGAATATAGCTATCAAATGGGTTGAAAGGCTGTTGGATTGAGTCTTGAAAGGAATCGGGTTTCGAGCTGGGAATTTGCTTTAGGATAGTGGTCGGTTCTTAGGCAGGGCCGGGCCGGGCTGACATCTGAGCTTGGGTGTTGGCTGGTAAGGGGTCAGCCTTTGGGCTTTGTGTGGGACTAAGAATTGGTCATGGCCATAAGTTATAGTTTTGGAACCCGGGAATTTAATGTTTAGGTGCCAAGAAAAGGGAGATGAATTAAGACATGTGCGAGCAGAAATCTGTCAATCATTGGGCTGTTCGGAAATGATCATTTAAATCAGGCTTACACTCATGTTTTGGTTAAGGGCACGGGTTTGGGAATAGCTTAGGATGCTAGGGAAATGTCGTTTCAAGCGGAAATCAATTCGGTTAAGTTTGGTTGAGTTATAGGTTATTTATTGCTAAGGTGCTGATTTTAGAAGTTAAGTGTTGCCGTCCGGAAATTTTATTGCCCAAAATTATTGGATAAGGTTTGTACCTCGAGGATGACTTCCTAGCTATATATAGAGTGCATGGGAACCGTGTTTTCAAGCGGAAGTCGTTTTGATTAAGAATCGAGTAAGATATAAGCCTTGCAAGTGGATTGCTCGGGATACGTCCTAAGTGCCAAATAATAAAGTCTAGATTTTTAGCTATGGTTTACCACTTAATCATCATCCCGATCATCCTTGTGTGAGTCATGAGCATGATTATTGAGTAATATTTACATTCTTGTCATATTTACATATTCATGCTAAGTCCTATATTCATGAAGGAAAAAAAATATTTTGAACGAAGTGAGATGATTGTGACTACATTTATTCACGTGTATGTGTGGGGCTGGGAGACGTTTTGGCCTCCCTCACTAAATCATTATGGGTTTCCTTACCTTAGCATGTGTTCATGTGGGGCTGAGAGATATCTTGTCCTCCCTTGCCAATTCAGGGCAAAATTGGGTTGGGTTTTATCTTGACCTCCTTGCGGCATAGCGCACTGCAGCCATGATCATGATCGAAATCACAGAGTCAAAATTCAAGGATCTAAGTTCACAGTTTCAGTTCAAATCATTTATGACCATGTCTCAGTTCAGATTATTCAGTTACATTGCTCATGATAGACTTATCCATGCATATGTTTCCTTCATATTCACTTCATTCTTTTATAAATCATTTGTTTAAGTTAAGGGCACAAAAGTATTTTTAGTCCAAGCTATTTTTAATATGTGTGTGCATGTATTTATGTAGTACTCGTTATTTCCCCCATATTCTTGTTGGGCCCCTAGGCTGACTATATCTATTTGGTGCATGTTAATTTATTGTAGAGATCGAGAGGCAAGACTATCGAGTGGACTGCGATGTGGGTACAACACATCCCTCTGACCATGACAGTCTTCCGCAAAAGTTTATTGTATTACTTTAAAGTCTTTTATCTAGTTAATTTAGAAAATGTAAATGAAAAGATATTATTGTCAGAATTATTTGTGGGCTTGTAACTATCAAATTGTTTATCTTTTGATGTTCGATATGTCGAATCTTTTTCTCTGGTTTTCATTTCTTTATCGGTCTAGTTTGTTTAGTGTTGTTGGTTATATTTTGTTTTGTTGCTGTCTGTGACAGGCTGGTTTGAATATGAATGGATAGGTCATGCCGATAATTTTTAAAATCTGCATTTTCATTATTAATTAATTTAAAATAGATGTAAGAGTCGTTTCAGAAATAGCGTATTCTTCGAGAGGCCCATTGAAGTCGATTTAGTGTTCATACTAGTGGCCGAAAGATGTATAACAATCTGAGGAGTCAGTTTTGGTGGAAGAAGATGAAGAGCTATGTTACGAAGTTTGTATCCCGATGTTTGAACTGTCAACAGGTGAAAGTAGAGAGGAAGCGACCGGGTGGTCTATTGCACAGTTTATCCGTTCCAAAATGGAAGTGGGATCACATCTCAACGGATTTCTTTACGAAGCTACCGCGATCAATCCATGGATGTTATGCTATCTGGGTAGTAATTAACCGACTGACGAAATCTGCCTGTTTTATTCCGTAGAGGATGACTTATCCTCATGATCAGATTGCCGAGTTGTATGTCAGGGAGATTGTTAGATTTCACGGTGTGCCGAGGTCGATAGTTTCTGACCGAGATCCTCGGTTTACTTCTCACTTATGGCACAGTCTACAGGAGGAACTTGGTACTCGTTTGCACTTGAGTACAACATATCACCCTTAGACCGACGGTCAGTCTGAGCGGATGATTCAGACTTTTGAGGACATGCTACGAGCCGTAATGTTCAACTTTGGAACTAGTTGACAGGATTCATTGCCTCTTGTCGAATTTTTGTACAACAACAGTTATCAGACGAGCATCGGTATGACACCTTTTGAAGCGTTGTACGGAAAGAAGTGCAGATCTCCTTTGTACTGGGATGAGATTTCTGAGTTTCCTGACTTGGGACCAGATATGATTTGTGACATGTTTGAGCAGGTAAAGATTATTCGATTGAGAATGAAGATGACACAAGACAGACAGGCGAATTATGCGAATATCAGATGCAGACCTCTGGATTTTGATCTGGGAGACCAAGTTTTTCTTAAGATTTCACCTTTCAGAGGCACTCTTTGATTCGGGAAGCGAGGGAAATTGTCACCGAGATTCATTGGTCCGTACGAGATTCTGGAGAAGATAGGCGATCTTTCCTACAAATTAGCTCTTCCTCCTTCTTTATCTGGTATTCACGACATTTTTCACGACTCTATGTTGCGGAAATATCAACCAGATCCTTCGCATATTCTTCAGCCTGACGAAGCTTAACTGGATGAAACCCTGAGCTACTTCGAGGGACAGATTCAGATCCTTGACAGAAAGGAGAAACAGTTCAGAACTAAGTCGATTCCATTGTTGAAGGTTCAGTGGAGTATTCATGGAGTCGAAGAAGCGACTCGGGAGACAAAATCTGATATGCGACAGAGATTTACGGACTTATTTATCTGATGTGAGTCCTTATTCAGTTTCTTGATTCTTGATTCTTTATCTTATGTGTTGATTTTATCTGATTGCGAGGACGAAATCTATTCTTAGAGGGGGAGAATTGTAACACCCCAAATTTATCTTATTTGAGTTTATTTGAGATAATCGGAGATTATAAAATTCTAGGATCGATTTAATTTTGATCAGTGACTATTTTTAAATTTTTGAATTTTTCAGGGACTAAAACGCTAAAATGGAATTTGTTATATTATTTGGACTTGGAATTATATTGACTTAGTCTCCTTAGCTTCTTCTTCATCCTCTCCAACATTTCTCTCCATTGAGAGCTCCGTTCTGAAGTAATTTTCTCTTATTTCTACGATGTTTGGATTTTTGAAGGTTGTTAGAATCGATTGATTTTTGGAGATGTCGTGCTTGAGATAGCTTGTATCGTTTATTTTCAGTCAGATCAAAAATAGAATGTCGTTCGGAATTTTTATGATTTTTGAGGCATAATTCAAAAATTGGAGTTTTGAGATTTGATGGGTTCGAGTCTTTATTGATGATTTGGTATTGATTTGAGTTGGTTTCGATATTATATTGTTGTCTGTGTTTCCGGTTTGATCATAGTATAGCCGTTATTACACCGGTTTGAGATTATAGATTTTGGGGAAATTGTTGTGAGTTTTGGATTGGTTTTGGATTGATTGATGTTGATGTTCTTAATTATCTTCTTTTAGACTTGTTGGAGCATCGCTGGACTCGGAGTTCATAGAGTTCGAATCATCGAAGAGTCGATCAAGGTTTGGTATCGAGTTTACCTTTTTCGTTGAATTGATATTCATTTGGATTGTGATGGGAATTCTTGTCTTTGTAGCAATCTAGTTTGGAAAAACATTTGATTCGAGAAAGGTATAAGACGACATTGGATGGAATAGGAAGATTAACTCGAATCCGGATTGATTCGAGTGTCCTAGAGAAATCACATACTTGCATGTCTATCTGAATTACTTGAATTATATGATTGAATGTTTTAGTTTTACATATGCATTCATATTGAGCCAAATGTTTCGTTTCATTTGAATTAGACGATATGGGGATTATAGTCGAGTGGCACTGGTAGGTGATTTACTACAGTGACCGATCAACTCTCTATTGAATGCCCCGGAGTCTGGAGGATTGATGTATACATTATCCACCTTGAAAGGGGAAGTCGGTGTGATTGTTGTGATATTTCATCCTTGGGATCCCAACCAAAGAATAGAGGAACCGATTTACCTTTTTATTATCCGGATTGATAATCTGGACTTTTGAAGTCATGCATTCATTTACTCTCATTTTGAATATCTGAAAGTTGATGTATTTCATTTTGAGATGCCTATTTGTTATAGCATGTTTGTCTCTTTTACTAGGAATATTATTCTCACATGTTATTCGGCTGTTGTCTTGTCTTTGTATGTGTGTTTGGCAACAGGTGGGGTAGGACCGAGTCAGAGATCGCATGGCTAGGTGGTTGTGATGATAGAAGTTAGGATCGGTTTTAGGAGTTGAATTTGTAATTCGAACTCGTTATGTATTGTATTGTATTGAATAAACTAGACTGAAGCATGTTCTAATAGTTTGAATATTGTATAACTCTAGAACTACCTTGTATTGGATTATGCATGTTGATTGGAGTGAGTTGTGCATGTTGAGTTGTTATTGTATTGGAGTTAAGAACTAGAGCAAATTCTGGAATTTTTTTCAGAGTTATTCTCGCTCTATCGGTTGAGTTTTACCAATTGAGCGAGGATGCCTATAATGCTTTTTTTTAAGCAGAGTTTTGTCCACTCGATTGGTGAAGTTTTGTCGATCGAGCGAGAGGTCCTGGAAAGCTTGGGCAGGGATTTTCTCGCTCGATCGGTAAGTCTCGCTCGAGCGAGCAATCTTCTGTCTCGATTGTCACTCTTTCTCTCGCTCGAGCGGGCATAGCCTCTCGCTCGAACGAGCAATATTCTGGAAAAATAATGTTATCTCGATCTCACTCGAGCGAGAATAACCCTTCGCTCGAGCGTGTGAAGCTCTGTCCAAAAACCAAAATTTTGCTGAGTTTCCCTACAAAACGGACCAGGAAGAGTATTATGCAGATAGATGAATTAAACATGCTAAAACTAAATAAAACAACAACAATAACATATGAATGCATGCAAAACTAACACCAAAAATATGCATATGAAACACAGTTAACAACTTTCCCGATCGAGCGAGGCCTGTAGCTGAGAAAATAAATTTTTTTTATTTTATGCTTCTTCTTTATTTCTTTGGATCTTTAATTACCGATGTATGATTTTATTTATTCAATATTAGAGGATTAGAACCGAGGTCCTCACACATTCAAACACATAATACATGCATACTCAATCTAGATATCTCGAATAATACTTTCGTACCTTACTAAGGCAGATCCTAGAAGCTTCCTCCTAGATCCAAGCCTACCATGCAGCACTACAATGCATAAATACCATGCATTATCTAACATGCCAAACATTACCTACTAGGCTCTAAAAACCTTAATTAAACTATAGCCTACTCCCTATTTACTATAGGGAATCAGAACAATACCTTCGTCCCTCGTCAGCCCGCTGATGACGCATGCCCAGAGCCTGGGCATAGCCTAGCTACGACCCCTGGACACCTCGCTAGAGCTCCATAGCTCGGCCGCTACTACGTACACTGTCCGCTATAAAAATACTAATTCCAACTCCAACTCTTAAAGAAAGAGTCCCAAAGTCCTTAAAATAAAGGCATAATGGGAGAGGAGAGGTAATTTGGCAATTCAAAAGTGAGCCCTAGGTCCTCTATTTATAGGCAAAGTTTGGACGCTTCGAACCCCTCTTCGGACGGTCGTAACTGCATGCTATGACACATCTCATGCATGTGTAGTTCGGCCGCTCCGAACCCTAGTTCAGACCCCCCGAACTGTTGCGTGTTCGAACGTCAATGACACCTTATTGCATGCATGGCCAGCTCGAGATCGGACCCTCCGATCATGTTTGGACTCTCTGAACCCAACATGAGCTTCTGAATTCCTTCGTTGCCTCCGAACTGTACTAGTTCGGATCCTCCAAACTGCCCGAGCCCAATAAGCCCATTACCATTTTTCGGGCATTCTGGACCCAAATCCTTGGTCCGTTTGATTAAATTAAATTCCTTAATCATGTTTTATTAAATCTGAACATGATTAGTAACTTAATCTAGTAAAATGTAACTGGGCTACTACAAACGCAGTGCAATTATATCTTCAGAAACTCCATTAATTTTTACCGTATCTGTTATCTCCAGGAATGTCCTCAAGTGAAGGTGAGGATCGACAATAGCACTTCCATTGAACTGGTTCTGTTGAACAATGTTGATCAAAGCAGGCTTTAGCTCATAATTGTTAGCATTGATGGTTCCATGAGCTATTCCAGAGTAGTGAGCCTGGACTACGACCTGAAGTGATCTCTAATTGACACCAAGGGAGGTGGATTATTTTCAGCCATATCTTTCTCTTCTTCTCTTCTTGCTTTTCTCAAAGCTCTTGCAGTTCATTCAATCTTCGGATCAAATAGTAGAGAATCGACGCTTTGAGATCTTTGCATAAACTGCATTTCAAAAAAATAAAAATAAATCAATAACTAAAAATAAAATAAATAAAACTATAAATTAAAATCTAGACTAATTGGTAACAAGACTAATATAAATTCAATATAAATACTCCCCGGCAACGACGCCAAAAACTTGTTGCGTAATTTCTTTCTTGCAAGCACACGATTGTCAAGTTTTAATATATGATAAGTAGAGTATCGTTCATACAAGGAGTATGCTTGAAAATTATATCAATACTTGTAATTAAAATAGGCTAAAATTTATTTAGAAAATTAAATAGAGAATTTTTCATTCAAAATTAAATAATTAATAGAAACTAGCAAGCCAACCACACAATTTAGAGGATTATCAATGAGAGAAAAATGTCTAGAGGATTTGATTTCACTTGGTTTCTACAACGACTACTTCTAATTAATTAATGCTCATGAATTACTTTTATTTAATAGTCAAGAACACTTAATTGTTTTTATTTCTGTCTCCCGATCAACAAATAAAATTTATCAATTAAGATTAGATTTCAATATCCCCATTAAAAATCTAGCCTTAATGATATGTGATAAACTATGTTCTTTCAAAATCTCTGTTAAAATTATACACTCTCCTGAGCTATATAAAAATTAACAGCATATTTTCTAATGGTCCTATTCAAAATCCCCTCTCCCGAAAAATGATTTGAAATAAATATGTCCATTCAATTATTGATCAAGTAATTAAAAGACAAAAAATTTTAGAAAACACAATTAAATTAAGATAATTCAATCCAATAAATTAAAACGTCTTAGAAGTCGTCTCTACCAACCTACATCATCCTCTAGACTTAAGAAATTTAGTTCATAATTAAAATAGTGCAAAAACAATTCATGTTCTTTGAACTAAACATCAATTCAGAATTTAAGAAGAAATGATAAAGAGAAACAAAGTCGAAGTAGCGTGCGCGTCCTTTGTCTTTGAAGTTTTCTCTTCCGAATTTCTTATCCTTCATGCGCAGCTCTTTTCTCCCCCAATATCCTTCACGATTGTGCTGTGATTTTTTGTGTTGTTGTGTGGCTGCTTCCCCTTCCAATTTGTGTCCTTGAAGTCCATTTTATTTGTGCTCGAAGCCTGCCGAATAAAAGCCCACAAGTAAACACAAGTTTCCATCTTTTAAAATTCTGAAATTCCTTATCTCGGCGGCGTAGGGGCGCTAGGAAAGAGTCGCAGGTACACTTTCGCTTTGTAATTTTTTTTTCATTTGCACAGTTGAAGCGCTGAGGCGCTACCTGCATGTGTCAAGCGCACAACATTATTGTAAAAATCATATCTCAAGTTTCATCCTTCGGATCGAGCTAAAATTTTGACAACAACTTTAAAACATCATAGAGTCAATTTTAACGGTGGAGATTGGATTTGAATGTCTTTAACATCTCCAGTAATTTTTTAAACTTGTAGCTCCGTAATTCCTTCTTTCCGGCTCTTATTGGAACTTAACTTCCAATCCTTGGATCTCACAAAAACAAAAACAAATAGGCATAAAATCTAGTTGATACATCACAAAATTCAAGTAAAATCAAATCATATGTAAATTAAGTGCATAAATTGCACTTATCAGTTTTCATGGAATGATGTTCAAGTTTTGAAGTTAGAACGGAAAAAACGACTCACGTGGATTGATTTAGCTATATAATGCATCTATATGCACTTTATTCATCACGAATGTTATGTTTATTATGAAATCATGAAGTTTATGAATGCAAATTTAATTTAGTCATTTCTTTCAAATAGCATAATTTTCAGGCATGAAATATTTTAAAGGAATGAACTGTTTATGAAAGTGATGAGAATGTTTTGAGATTTTCATGATGATGATGTTTATGAGAAGGTGATGAATGTTGTTATGTATGCATGTAAATATTTTGATGTCTTTTGTGGACTTGTGGTGGCAAATACTAGATTGGTGCCCCGAGATGAGTTTCGGGGAGAGCCTTTCTAAAAGAATGAAAGTTTAACGTGCATATTGACATAAGGCTGGTATATGAATGTACACATATTGACACAAGACTGGTATGTGATGTACCATAGTATATGCTTGTTGTACAACGACCATGATCATGGGATCCAAAAGCTTTAATGGTTTCCACATTTAAACATATTGCATCACCCCAAAATGAAGTAGTTGATTTTATTTTCTATGCATGATTATCTTGTTAGACACGTCCAACTAAAGTTTTAAGATTTTGATTATGTACATTTTACTACATATGTATGCTTGTTGAATCTTTAGACTAACTATACCTGAATGGTGCAGATGAAAAAAAAGAAGTTAATGATTTAAAAAGTTGATCATGGGGCTGAGTAGTCGAGGAGGCGTGAAGGATTCGCATGGCACGGATGTCCGAGAATCTTACGCCAAGCATGACCACGAAAGATTATGCATTTTATTATCGTTATGAATTTTTATTTGAACTAATGTCTTAGCATGTCATTTTAAGATCAAATCATGCTTTAAATACATTACTTAGTGAATGCAAATTTTATAGTTTTAATTTTTTCATGTATGAGGAATTTTTGGCATTTTTATATGAATAGCATCATTTTGTTCAAATTAAAGATATTTTATACAAGTTTTGAGTCATGAGATTTGAAGTAGTTTGATTGAACTTGATTTTTATGCACGGTTTATGATACTTACGAGCACGATACATGTTTTATATAAAAAAGAAAAATAGTATTCTGTATTTTCCGCATTTCATATTTTCATAAGCATGTGTGAAAAATACGGGACGTCACAGTTGGTATCAGAGGGGTTGGTTCTGATGGACAATACGCGCATGCAATCTCGAAGACTCAAATGCTTCTGCCTCCATGTTTGTAAGATTTATGTTCTAGAGTTAAAGTATTGAGTTTATTTATGTTTATGATTACGTATTGAATGAAAAATCGTGAGTTGGTGATGTGGGCGGATTATTGGATTTGTGATTGTAAGGCGTAACTAGTTTATCTAGGAATTTATTTTTTATGAAAGGATGATGGAAGAAATAATTTAAAGGTGAATTTAGTTAAGATATATTTGTTTATGTAATAGCAATATAATTTTTGCTAGATAGGAAAGTAGGATTCATTTCAAGGAAGATTAATCGGGATTTGTATCATTTCCCATTGGATGAATTTAAAATGTTACTTATGGTGACTAGTTTATTTGTTTTGGGATTTAAGTCAACATTTTTCAAATTATTTTAGTTTGGGTTCACGGATCTCATACTATCATAGATTTACTATTAATAATTTGCCTTTGGCAATGAAGTCATGATCATTTTTTTTATCTTTGAGATCACACTTGCATCGTAAGGATCGTGGATGATAATTTATTGTTCTCTCGCACACTTTTATGTATATGATGTATAAGTTGATGATAAATGTGTTTTGTGTTAAGTTTTTGAATCTTTGGGAAAAAGAATAGTTGTGGATCAGTTTTGGTAAAGAACTTGTATGATCTTTGATATGATTTAAGGGTTCGCACAGTTAGGTGTTACCATGTTCAGACTATGTTGGATCGTTGTTTGAGTCAATATGTGTAGTGACCCTTACCGAGATCACCTACTAAACAGAAACTTATGCATGCAATTAACTTAAACAAATAGTAAACCAGAATAAATTACGGAAACGATAAATAATATACAATCCCAAGGAAAGGAATCTGTAAATACCCAAAAAGTTATACAACCAAATCGAATGATGTATCAACCTAATACAAGAAGATAAAATCCATAGGCAAAGTGTAACGCCCCGTTTTTATCTTAATTGATGTTATTTGAGATAAACAGTGATTTCAGAATTCAAGAGCCGACTTTTTAGAGATCAGGGTCTAATTTGCAGTTTTCGGAATTTTCAGGGACTGAAATGCAAATTTGGGATTTGTTATATTATCTACTTGACTTAGTCATTCTTTTTCATTCCATCTTCTTCCTCCAACTCGTTTACAGCCATGGAAGGCGTGAGAAAGCTTTTTAAGCTTTTGTGATTTCTTTTCTAGCTCGATTCGTCCGGTAGAATTGAATTCTGACTTGATATCTACGATCACAGCTTCGAGTGCTCCGTTTGGAAGTAAGTTTTTCTCCGATCAGATATGTTTCATTTTTTGGATGTTTTTTGATTTGATTGAGATTTGAGTATGTGTTCGTGGCGGAGTTCTGATCATTTATTCTCTGTCGGTTTTGAGTTTGAGCGACGAATGAAATTGTTATGATTTTTCTTGCCTCTTTCGAAAATCTGATTTTTGGGATGTGATGGGTTTGAGTTTGAATGGTTGAATGATGATTGAGATGAGTTGTTTAGATTGATATCTTGCTATCTGCATTTCCGGTTTGATCATTTTATAGCCATTATGCCGTCAGTTTGAGTTTTGGATATCATTTCGATGTTTTGATCGTATTGAGTTTTGATTGAGTTTTGATATCGATTTTGATCCGTGACTTCTTCTGATAGATTGATTGGGATTCCTTGAAGTTGCTAGAGTTGCAACTTTTGGCAAGTTTGGAAGAGTTGAGTCGGTATAGTATCGATGTCTTTCTATATCGATTAATGAACTTGATTGGATAGTTTTTGAATTGAGAATTGTTGTTTTCAGATTGAAGTTTGGAACGACAAAGAAGAGGTATAAGACGACTTCGTAATGGAATGGGACGATTAACTCGAATCAGGATTGACTCGAGTGTCCTAGAAGAAATCACATATTGCATGTTTTGATTTCTTATTTGATTATATGATTGAATTTATATTGAGTGCATTAGATTACATTGCATTCATATTGAGCCTTGATTTGTTCAATTTGAATTAGACGATCTAGGGATTGTAGTTGAGTAGCTTGGTAGGCGATTTACTACCTTGTCGTGTAGCTCACTATAATGCTCTTGAGTCTAGAGGATTAAAGCATGCCATGTCCACCTCGAGAGGGGAGTCGGTGTGATTGTGGATGTTTTAGCCTCGGGATCCCAAACCGAAGAAAGAAAGAATGGAAGAAATTCATTGATTGTCTAAGTCTGATAATCCAGAATTTTAAAGACATGCATATCATTTTAAATACAGTACTTGATTGGATTACTTGATTATATGGGTAACGAGTTTTTATATGACTTGATATGTTAATTTGATTTCATGTCAGTCTCTTTTACTGGGAATATTATTCTCACCGGATTATCCGGCTGTTGTCTTTGTTTGTATGTGTATTTGGCAACAGGTGGGGCAGGAACGATTCAGAGACAACATGGCTAGAGGATTGAGAGGATAGAGTGAGGCTTGGATGTTAGGAGTCACTTTGTAATTGAACTCCTTCTTGTATTGAATAAGTCCGAACTAGATGGACCTTATTATGCATGTTTTATTTTGTGAGGTTTGTATAACTCATTACATAAATGTTGCATCTTGTTGAATGGGATTTTGATGTTGTTATTGTGGATTGAATGGAATTGAAAATTGGAGAAGAAAACCAGAATTTTTCTTGGCAGAGGGTCTCGCTCGATCGGCGAATTCTTGCAGATCGAGCGAGCAACTTTAGTAGCGAGGCAGTGTATTTGAATTTTGTGCTCGCTCGATCGGTAAGATTTTACCGATCGAGCGAGGGGTCCTGATCCTTGGACAGAGAACTTGAATCTTTGGCCCGCTCGATCGGTAAGATTTTACCGATCGAGCGAGCACCACCTTTAAAAAAAAATAAAAGTTTTCCTTGAATTCTTTAATCCTATTCTTTTAATGGAGTTGATTAATTTAATTACCCTGAGATTGCATGATTAGAATCTAGGCCTCACATTAAGTGGTATAAAAGAGATAAGTTCCTAGATTTGTTCTAGAAGTGAGCGGGGTAGACCGAGTCCGCTTGAACTTTATTTCTCGCATGTGATTGATTAATTCTATGATTAAAGAATATGCGAGCATGCTTTATGAATTGAAAATTTATTTGAATTACGTGACTTGGAGATTCAAATTGTTAAAGCATGATTTGATTGAGATATGAACTGTATTCATGCATTGATCTGAGTTCCATCTATCGTATTGGTAAGACGACCAGAGGTTTCTTAACACTGAAATGGTGAGATGTGAATTGAATTATCCGTGTTCTAACCCCTGTCAATTTAGATGGGTACTCGAAGAAGGCTAGACATGAATACTCCACCAATTGTTCCTACTACAGAAACTCCTCCGGTTATGACTCCTCCGGTGGTACAGATGGATGAAACGATCACGCCTATGGAAGCCTTACTGAAAAGATTCAAATCCTTCAGGCCACCGTATTTGAATGGGAAAGAGAATCCGATAGATTGTGAGAGTTGGTTTGATGATATAGACCAGCTCTTCGATTCGCTCGACTACTCTGACGACCGCAGGGTTAGATTGGTTATTCATCAACTGCAGGGAGTGGCAAAAAGTTGGTGGATGACAACCAAGAAAGCCAAAGAGAACAGAGGTACGGAAATCACTTGGGCACTTTTTAAATCTGAATTCTATAAAAGATTTTTCCCAGTTTCCTATCGAAAGGACAAAGGTGCCGAGTTTGCAAATTTGAAGCAAGGGAATATGAGTATCGAGGACTATGTTGTGAAATTTGCAGTTTACTGAGGTTCACCCCGCATATTGCCGACAATGAGGAGGCAAAAGCAGACCAATTCATTAATGGTTTGCACCCTGAAATCTTTATTCTGGTGAATACTGGGAGGCCAGATAACTTTTCAGATGCGATGGATCAGGCCAAGGGGACAGAAGCGGGAATGTTAAGGAAGAGGGAGAATCAGTACCAGCCTCAACAGCAATAGCAGAGGCAGTATCAAAATCAGCCGCAGATGAATGAGGGTGGTAACAGTGGTGGTGGCAAGAAGAACTATTTCTGTCCCAAAGGAAAGCAGTTCAAGAAGTCTGGAAGCAGTTCTTCGAGCTCGAGTGGTTCGAGACAGTTCAGTTTTGGTCAGGGTTTAGGATCTTCTAGAGCTTTGTGTAGCAAGTGCGGAGGACGAAACTCCAGCGACCAGTGTAGGGGAATCTTTGGGAACTGCTACATCTGCCAGCAGACGGGACATTATGCCAGACAGTGTCCTCAGAAGGGTTCTGACCAGACTCAGAGTGGGAATACCTCTTGACAATCTTCTCAGCCTGGGAGACAGGCTACTGCAGTTCACTCCTTCCAACCACAACAGCAGAATCGTCAGGGAGGTAATCAAAGTTCGAATCAATCTTCCCGACCTCAGGCTAGAGTGTTTGCTCTGAACGAAGATGAGGCTCAAGCTGCACCGAATGATGTGATTACAGGTAACTGTAAGATTTTTGGTTATCCTGTATTTATTCTGATAGATACAGGTGCTTCTCACTCTTTCCTATCTGAGAAATTTGTGTCGATGCATGCCTTGCCTTTTGAGCCTTTGCCTGCTGTAGTTTCTGTTACTTCACCTTTGGGTGGAGGAATTGTTTTGAAGAATTTCGTTAGAAATTGTGGTTTGAGTTTTGAAGGAAATTTGATCGAGTTCGACTGTATTGTACTTGGGTTGTCTGACTTTGAGTGCATAGTTGGCATAGATGTTTTGACTAAGTACAGGGCTAAAGTAGATTGTTTTCAGAAGATAGTACGTTTCTGACCAGAGATGGCAGATGAATGGAGATTCTTCGGTAAGGGTTCTCATTCTAAAATTCCTTTGATATCTATCTTATCTATGAGTAGATTATTACAGAGAGGAGCCGAAGGATTTCTTGTTTATGTAATCGATATTCTGAAGTTTAGCCCTGAGCTGAATGATATACCAGTGGTTAGAGAATTCCCTGATGTGTTTGCAGATGAGATTCCGGGATTACCACCTATTCGTGAGATTGAATTTTGCATCGAACTGACGTCAGGTACTCAACCAATTTCGAAAGATCCATACAGAATGGCTCCGATCGAATTGAAGGAACTGAAGGAGCAGTTGGAAGACCTGATTGCCAAGGGATACATCCGACCCACTGTATCGCCTTGGGGTGCTCCTGTCCTGTTTGTTAGAAAGAAAGATGGCTCTATGCGTCTCTGCATTGACTACCGCCAACTAAATCAGGCGACAGTGAAGAACAGGTATCCTTTACCGCATATAGATGATCTTTTTGATCAATTTCAGGGTTCGTGTATCTATTAGAAGATAGATTTGAGGTCTGGGTATCACCAGCTGAGAGTTCGTGAAGAGGATGTCCCTAAGACGGCGTTTCGAACGAGGTATGGCCATTTTGAATTTCTTGTCATGCCGTTCCGTTTGACGAAGGCCCAGCGGTCTTTATGGGGTTGATGAACCGAATCTTTCAGCGTTTTCTTAATGAGTTTGTGATTATTTTCATTGACGATATCTTTATCTATTCTAAGAGTCGTACCGAGCATGCAGAACATTTGAGAACTGTGTTGCAGATTTTGAGGACAGAAAAGTTATTCGCCAAGCTTTCGAAGTGTGAATTTTGGCTTGACAAAATTGTCTTTCTGGGGCACATTATTTCAGGAGATGGGATTGCTGTGGATCCCATCAAGATAGAAGCAGTGACGAACTGGCGCAGGCCGACTTCTGTGCTAGAAATCCGCAGTTTTATGGGTTTGGCGGGTTACTATCGTAGATTTATTCAGGGTTTCTCTTCTATTGCGAAGCCTATCACCCAGCTGACTCAGAAGAATGCTCCTTTTCTGTGGACAGATGATTGTGAAGCCAGTTTTGTTGAGTTGAAGAAGAGATTAACCAATGCTCCGATTCTTTCTATTCCATCTGGTACTGGAGGTTTCACAGTTTATTGCGATGCTTCTCATCTTGGTCTCAGATGTATTCTTATGTAGAAGAAGCACGTGATAGCATATGTGGTAGCGCTTATCGCGTACGCCCAAATTACCCGACTCAATCAGATAAACAAATTAATGTAGTAGTGTGAGTAGGGATCGTTTCCACGAGAAAAGGAAAATTTAAAAAATGTTCTTTAAAATAAAAAGGGGGTTTTCAAGTTCGGATTAACTACTAAGAAATTTAAACAACTAAAATTCACTGGCATGCAAAAATTAAATAAAGATTGGGGAAATTCAATAAGAGACAAGCCTTGGTTTCGGTTAACTACACCCTTGATTTCATTCGTTCGATCATCGATTATCTAAAAATCTTTAATCACGTAGAATATTCATCATTGGAAATTAAATTCCTGTTTTACCTAAATCTTAGTTAACTAGACACAAGCGTTCTAAGATAACCCTTATCAATGAATCAACCCAATACAAGCGATTAGATTTAAACTCACGATAGCATGCAAACTAGTAAAACTGATAAATCTAGACAACTCATACACAAACGGATGAATTTAGCCTAGTCAATTATTATCCCTACAATTCCTAACCTCACAAGAGGACGATTATTAATTGTAGTTGCTTCGCAAATTAGATAATTCGAACAATTACGGATTCAAACTCTAATTTAGCAGTAGATTATATATAAGAATTATCAGTGATCAATCTAATAATCAAACATACAATCATGAAATAAATAAGAATAATACTTTATACTCAACAATAATCAAAATCTGTAAAACATGAATATCTCGAATAAATTAATCAAGGGCTTCGTCTTCCTTAACCAAGTATTAAAAACTAGCCAACACAATTCATGAAGAACAAAGTAAAAATAATAAGAAGAGATGGAATTCTAGAATTCTTAGAAAAAACCTAGTCTCTTTTTTTACGTTTCCTCCCCTCTCTTCGACAATCAAAACTCTCCTTCTTGATAACAAATCGTCCAAAGATAAGCCTAGGAATTAAAACCAGAGTTTCCAAAACATAAAATTCTTTCAAAAATAAGTCTGTGCGACCGACGGCGTGGATGCTCCATATAGTGGCGCGCGCGCTCAACCTCTACGCTCTTTCATTCCTCAGAATGGCGCGCGCGCCCATTGTTCCTGCGCGGGCGCTCAATGTCTACGCATTTTCTCCTCTTTTCTTCTCAGCAATGGCGCGGGCGCGCCTTAGTATAGAGCGGGCGCTCAATGCTCACGCAAAAATTCCATATTCCTCTAGATCATCGCGCGAGCGCGTCACTCAGCAGGGCGGGCGCTCCTCGCTCTCGAATTTCTCCTTTTCTTCAATTCCTTAAGCCTTCAATTCTTGATCTTTTCTTCCCTCTTTTGCACTTATATCCATCAACTCGATTCCCACGCCTTGTTTCCTTCATATAACAAAAACAACAGAAAAGCTCATAAAATCGACCAATAAAACACAAGAGTCAAGCACAATACTAACAATAGAAGCGCATAAAATGCACTTATCAAATTCCCCCAAACTTAAACTCTTGTTCGTCCCGAACAAAACCAACCGTCTAAAAAGAAACTTACACAACACCCCAGCATCATCAAGAATTATCGTGTATCAATAACCTCAGCAATGAAATCAAAAATTTTTAAATCCAATCACATCACATCCTCCTAACATTGAAAAATTGTTTAAGCAAGAAACATAGCTCAACCTTATAGGCTTTTAGACTCCGCAACTCACGTTCACAACATTCTCCCCCAAACTCAATGCAAACATCTATAGATCATGAGGACTTTTAAGGAAACTCGGGATCAACACACAAGACATTCAATCAAAAACGCTAACAATAAAATTAGTTCAAGAAAGAAGAAAGTGTGTGCGTGTTTTGATCAAAATGCATATTCATCAAAAATGTCAATCGACAATCCATACGCTAAACTCTCACAACCCCTCTCCACTAGTATATTAGGAGACTGTGACTTGGTCCATAGGTCTTATTCGGCTTATAATGTACAGCTGGGCTTATGGCTACAAACGAAGGCAAGAATTCAAAAAGGGAGTAAAATATGATTTTATCTCTTAAATCCACTCCTCTTCATTCACACGACAACTTTTTCATTCTTTTCAACTCCATTTTTTTTTCTTTGCATTTTCATCCCGTTTTTTTTTTAAAAAATTACTACACTTCTGTCGATTTTTCATTGCAATTCTCAACACACTATCCATTTTAAGTATTTAAATCAAGAGTATAAAAATCAAACATGCAATTACTCCCTAAAGGTATGAAATAGTGTTTAAGCTGCAGGTAGTAATTGTAGAACCTTGGAATAATACCAAATGGTGTTTTATCACATGTTTTCACGCATGCCATTCGTTTTCAATTAGCTCAAAAGGGGTACTAGGGACATAATGTATTCAGGGTGGCTTGAAAGGCTCAATCGAATTAGAAAAATTGCCTATCTCATTCCTAAGTCAAAGTGTACCCATATTGCGCCTCGAGGGATGTTCAAGCTAGTTCTAGATTAATCTCTCTCCACAATTAACTCATATGAACTCGACCAGTGCAGAAAAAAAAGAAATCACCAACAGTAAACGGTGATTTTGCACAACAAAAACTCAGCAACTGCACCTCTTGTGCTCATGTATATGTGACAGCTCAAAGGGCAACTATGGACAATGCATGAATAAATAAGTAAAGGCCCAATTGATCCAAACAACGCCTCAATCCTTTCTAATATTGTCCGTTTCAAATTCAGGGTCAAACGAAATTCACAGAGTATATAAGAGTTTCAAGTCCACTTGGTCGAAGTTTCAAAAAAAATTTGTTTGTCAGGAGGCAGACATTCAAGGACTCAATTTCCCAATTAAAAAACTAAACATTGGTTATCTTACCATTGTTCTCAAAAGTGTTGCAACTCATACAACTCACACAAAAACCACTAATCAATAAATTAACAAACTAAACATGGACACACAAACACAACTAATGCTCAATTAAACAAAGTAAAACAAAGCAACACCTAGCATCCTACGGAACTCCCCCCAAACTTAGGTACATACATTTTCCTCAATGATATGACAGTATAAAAGAACAGAACTAGGACATGTACCTCGGGTGATGACCGTCAGTGGTCACCACCATCACCTTCAGGATGTGGATCAGCAGGAGGGTCAGTCAGGCCAAACATTGGAGGCCACTGTGGTCGCGGGGGCAGGAAGCTGGAATCATCAGGAAAGTAGTGTGGGAGAACAGCTGCAGAGAGGTCCATCATGTAATTCAAAAAGATTCCAGACGTCTGCTGCATAGTGCGAATCTCCTCTCTCTGCTGCTGCTGCTCCTGTCGTGATAGGCGCACCTCCTCCTTGAGTCTAGCCAATCGATCAGTCATAGAAGGATCCAACTGATGCTGGGGTGCCTGTGCTCGACGTCCTGCAGCTCTCTCTTCTCTCGCTCGCTGCACCGCTGGAGGTATCAAGCGGGTGTGACAGTCAAATGCAATGGCGGTGATGGGCTTCAAAATATCCTCCGTGGGTCTCCATTCCACCCCGACCTCCTCACAAAGATCAGAAATAATGACAGGCAATGCAAGACCACCACTCGTCTTGCCGCCTAATACGTTCAGAATCGTCTCTTGACAAATGAGTCCCAAATCAATGGACTTCCCCTCCACAATGCAATAGAGCAATAAAGCGCGATCCCGTGTAACCTCGTGCTCATGGTCGGTCGGCTTCAGACGAGCACAAATAAAATTATACCACAGATTGACCTCATATTGTAGCTCAGTCTTCTTTAACTTGGATGGCATACCATCTTGCCCATAGCGCCACTCAGCCCCCGGTCGACAGATGCGACGAATAACAGCGTCGTAATCAATGTCACTGTTTTTGAATTCTTGATATTCGTCGTGATACACCGGAGGAATCTTAAATAGAGTATTAATGGTGTGGGAGTCGAATGGAACCATTTTCCCACGCACGAGTACCTTCAACTGAACATGTTTCACCTTGAGATTGGCGTAGAAATCTTTAACCAAAGGAACAACTGTGTCCTGAGGTTGCTTTGCAAACTCCTGCCATTGTCGGGCAACAATTTCCCAACCAACACTCGTCATATGAGTACTAGGGTCAAAACCAATAGATGTGTCGAATCCTCGTTCGGCGAGGATATTCTTCCCAAGCCATTCTTGATAAATTGCAGCCGCCTGGGCGTTCCAGAAATGCTTACTATCTGCGGAAGGGGCGGGAGTAGAAGAAGAAGAGGCCCCAAACTTAGTTTTCTTCGTGGGCGCCATATAACAAACACGTGGTGTGCACTCCTGAAAATTCACAAAAACCACAATACCACACCCTTCTTCCCTCTAGCTTCAACAATACACCCACGGCACGACTCCACCCCAATCACCAAACAACCAATGCAGAAATAATATGCCCCCCCAAACTTCAACAAAATTCACTTCACAACTTCACAATATGAATATCGGCTTGAAGGAAAGCTTCAAACCCAAAGAGGAAAACCAACACTTACCCAATATAAGAACGAACTCGATGTCCGACTTGAAAAGCTCCAAACAACTCCTACTAACAATGTGAGCAATCCGACCAAAATCCACGCTTCTTCGATGGGTTAAGAGAAATTGGGGAAAGGATTTTTGAGATTGTAGTAGACAAATCGCTCCAAAGAAGGGATTTGGTGCATGAAATCGATCTCGTGAGATTAGGGATTTAGGGATTTAGAGAAGGTTTCAAAAGTTGGGAGAGAAAGTGAGACAACAAACTCGAAAAAGTGTATTATATATCCCGTCGCGCGCGCGCTTAATGTTGTGGGGCGCGCACGCATAAGCTTCGCACAATTTATCTCTCGAGATGGCAGATCGTGCGGGCGCGCATGAAAGTGGGGCGCGCGCTCATGTGCTTTGCATTTGCAAGACTGGGTGCCCAGGGATTGCGCGGGCGCTCAATGTTGTGGGGCGCGCGCTCTTGGGCTACACAAAAATAAAATTTCCTGACTTTAAAGCTGCGCGGGCGCGCGTTAGAGTGGGGCGCGTGCTCTTGGCCTACGCAAAAATATAAATCTTCTGATACAGAGGTGGCGCGGCCGCGCAATATAATGGGGCGCACGCTCTATGGCTTCGAATTGTCCAATTTTTTGCGACAAAACCTGTGGGAAAGTAAAACCATATCAGCTCTTAAGTTACGCAAAATTAATAAAGTAAAAACTAAGATCAAATGACAAAAGGAATGAATGAAACAGAGGTGTAAAGACGAGAAAAAGAATAAAAATTTGGGTTGCCTCCCAAAAGCGCTTGGTTTATAGTCGTCAGCCCGACTGGATGCTGTGAGTTAATCAATCTGTGGCGGATCATCGAGTGTGAGATCATGTGCATCCTCTTCCTCATTCGCTTGGACCCCTTCAAAGTAATGCTTCAGGCGTTGGCCATTCACCTTGAATATTTTTGACGTTTCCAAGCTCTTTATCTCTACTGCACCATGAGGAAAAACATTAGTGATAACAAATGGGCCAATCCATCTAGAACGCAACTTACCTGGGAATAATCGAAGTCGTGAGTGATATAACAAAACTTTTTGACCGGCTTCAAAGACCCTTCTAGAAATTATCTTGTCGTGGAATGCCTTTGTCTTTTCCTTATAAATTTTTGAGCTCGCATATGCATCATTGCGTATCTCTTCTAATTCTTTCAACTGCAGTTTCCTGTGCGCTCCACTCTCATCCATCCGGATGTTGAAATTTTTAATAGCCCAGTAGGCTCGATGCTCCAATTAGACAGGCAGATGGCATGGTTTCCCAAAAATCAACCGATATGGGGACATCCCAATCGGTGTCTTGAACGCGGTTCTGTATGCCCACAGTGCATCATCCAAGCGCAAACTCCAGTATTTTCTAGTAGGATTCACTGTCTTCTCCAAAACGGATTTGATTTATCGATTTGAGACCTCATCTTGGCCATTCGATTGCGGGTGATACGCAGTGGAGAGTTTGTGTGTCACATGATATCTCTTCAATAAACTAGCCACAGTCCAGTTGCAGAAGTGCGTTCCTCTATCACTAATGAGGGCTCTTGGGATTCCAAACCTAGAAAAAATATTGTGTTGAATGAAATCTGCAACCACTTTTGAATCGTCAGTACGGGTGGCCTTGGCTTCTACCCATTTCGAGACATAATCCACATCAAGTAATATATAAATAAATCCGTACGAACTAGGAAAAGGACCCATGAAGTCGATACCCCATACATCAAAGATTTCACATATTAAAATGGGTTGTTGAGGCATCTCCTTATGCTGAGATATATTACCTGTCTTTTGGCATTGAGCACATGACTTACAAAACATGTAAGCATCTCGAAATATGGATGGCCAGAAAAATCCACAGTCCAATATCTTCCTAGCAGTTCTTTTTTCTCCAAAATGGCCACCACAAGCATATGAGTGACAAAATGTGAGAATTGGGATTACCTCGCTTGCAGATACACATCATCGTATGACTTGATCAGCGCAGTGCTTCCACAAGTATGGATCATCCCACACATAATATTTAGCATCACTTCGGACCTTATTTTTTTGTGCCTTAGAGAATTCAGACGGAAATCCATTAGTAACTAAATAATTCACAATATTTGCGTACCATGGTAATTCCGTGCTGACTGAGAATAACTTCTCATCGGGAAATTCTTCTCGCAACTTCAGCTCTACTTCAACGTGAACTAGCCGACTCAAGTGGTCAGCCACACGATTTTCAGTTCCTCTCTTATCCTTAATCTCCACATCAAATTCGCTCAGCAGTAGTATCCATCTTATTAGCCTCGGCTTTGCCTCCTTCTTCGCCATTAGAAAACGAAGAGCTGCATGATCAGAATAGACAATAACTTTAGCACCAAGTAAATATAAACGAAATTTTTCTAAAGCAAAAACGACTGCTAAAAGCTCCTTTTCTGTAGTGGAGTAGTTTCGTTGGGCATCGTTCAGAATGCGCGAAGCGTAGTAAATAGCGTGCGATGCTTTCCCAACTTTTTGTCCCAATACTGCTCCTACAGCATAATCACTGGCGTCACACATGATTTCAAATGGCTTAGTCCAATCCGGTGGTTGGATGATTGGCGCTGAAGTCAATGAGCCCTTGAGTTTATCAAAAGCAGTTTTGCATGACTCATTGAATTCAAACGTCACATCCTTCTGCAGCAGTTTGCACATAGGAGATGCAATCTTGGCAAAATCCTGAATATACCTCCTGTAAAAACCTGCATGGCCAAGAAAAGAGCGCACCTCCCGCACACTTACGGGGTAAGGTAGAGACTGAATAATATCAATTTTTGCTTTATCTAACTCTATCCCCTTAGATGAGACGACATGACCCAACACTATACCTTGCCCAACCATAAAATGACATTTTTCAGAATTAAGAACCAGGTTGGTTTAGACACACCTCTTAAGAACTAGAGCAAGATTAGACAGACAATCTTCAAATGAGTCACCATAGACAGTAAAATCATCCATGAAGACTTCTAATATGTTCTCTACAAAATCAGAAAATATACTAACCATACACCGTTGGAATGTAGCCGGTGCATTGCATAGTCCAAAGGGCATGCGGCGGTATGCAAAAGTTCCGAATGGGCATGTGAATGTTGTTTTCTCCTGATCTTCCGGTGCAATTGCAATCTGAAAATAACCAGAATAACCATCAAGAAAACAATATTAACGATGACATGCTAACCTCTCAATCATTTGATCAATAAAGGGGAGAGGGAAGTGGTCCTTTCGGGTTCCTGCATTAAGCTTCCTATAATCAATACAAACCCTCCACCCATTTTGAATGCGGGTTGGAACCAATTCGTCGTCCTTATTTTTCACCACTATAATTCCAGTTTTCTTGGGTACCACATGTACCGGACTGACCCACTGACTGTCAGAAATTGGGTAGATGACCCCAACTTCAAGTAGCTTCAGAATTTCAGCTTTTACCACCTCCATCATAGGTGGATTCAACTTCCTCTGCGGTTGCCGTGAGGGACTTGCACCATCTTCCATCAGAATTCGGTGCATGCATGTGGAAGGGCTAATTCCCTTGATATCTGCTATGGTCCACCCAATAGCAGTTTTATTCTCTTTTAGAACCTTGACCAGTTGTTCTTCTTGCTCGGCTTCCAAGCTACTGGATATGATGACAGGTAGTGTTTCTCCTTCTCCAAGGAACACATACTTAAGGTGGGTTGGAAGCATTTTCAGCTCAACCACTGGTGCCTGCAAAATAGATGGAAGGCGCCGAGTGTTAGAGATCGGTAAAGACAAATAAGATACATCACCTGACTGTGGTAGCTCAGGAGCACTGTTCAGAATATCCTCAATTTCATCCACTTCGCGGCTGCATCTAATTCCTTCTTCCGTCTTCATAGTGGGTGCTGTAATAGCCACCTCTAGCTCATTTTTTCCTGTATGCTCAAAAACATCTTGGGCCAAGAAATCCACAATATCAACAGAAAATATACAATCATCACTATCAGGAAATTTCATAGCATCATAGATATTAAATTTCACAACCTCGCCATCAAATTCCATAGTGAGTGTGCCACTGTGAACATCAATTTTATTCATGGATGTTTTCAAAAATGGTCTGCCTAATAAAATAGGACTATTATGATCACCGTTTTCCATGTCTAGCACATAAAAATCTGCAGGAAAAACTAACTCATTTACTTGCACCAGCACATCTTCCACCACGCCTCTAGGATATGCATTAGACCTATCAGCTAATTGTATAACAATTCCAGTCTTATTCAGTGGACCAAGTTTCAAGGATTCATAAATAGAGTATGGCATGACATTGATCGATGCTCCTAGATCTAACATGGCCTTTTCAAGTCTAATATTTCCTATAGTGCATGGGATGGAGAACATACCTGGATCCTTGCATTTGGCGGGTAATTTTCTTTGGATCACTGCAGATACATTCTCACCTAACTCCACTTTCTGACAACCCTTCAAAGTCTGTTTCCTCTTAGCTGTGCACAATTCCTTCAAAAACTTTGCGTATTGAGGTACCTGCTTAATGGCATCTAGCAATGGAATGTTAACCTCACATCTACGAAAAGTTTCATATAACTCCTTAATTCCCTCACCTTTCATAGAGTCCTTAAGAGCTAAGGGGAAAGGGGCAACAGGCTTATATTCAGATAGAGGAGGAAACTTACCTCTTGGCGAATCATCCTTGGATGATTTTTCCTCACTTACCTTTTGCTCTTCTTCGTGTAGCTTTTCTTTGGGCTCAACCTCCACTTCCTTCTCCTTCATTTTCAACTCCTTCCCAGTTCTTAAAGTTATTGCACTGGCATTCTCTCTTGGATTTACCACAGTTTGAGATGGCAGACTGTTTGAATTTTGTGCTTCTAGCTTGTTGATTGCTGTAGCGAGCTGTCCCATTTGAGTAGTTAAGTTTTGGATACTTGCTCGGGTGTCCTGTTGAAAAGATGCAGTATTAGTTGCAAGTTCCTTAACTATATTTTTGAGAAACTCACCTGGTGTTGGTATCTGTGGTCTCTGCTGCTGCTGTGGAAAGGGTGGCCTAAAAGCTTGATTTGGCGGTGGAGCCTGAGGTCCATGTTGATTTGCCTGCTGATTCCCGTATCTAAAATTGGGATGATCCTTCCAACCAGGATTGTACGTGTTGGAATACGGATCATACTTCCGTTGTGGTGGTCCAGGAAATCCTCCAGTAGCGTTTACCTGCTCAATTGATTCCTCTTGAAGTGTAGGACACATATCAGTGGCGTGTCCTATTGCAGCGCAGATGCCACAAGCCTTCGCAGTCTACCCATTCCCTACAGCCATCTGACGCACAAGAGTGGTTAATTCAATTAATTGCTGTTCAAGGGAAGAGACATTCACCTCATTGTTTCTCCTCGGTGCATGATCAGTTCTGTTGGTGCCAAATTGCTGAGAATTGGCAGCCATATTCTCTATTAAGTTCCTTGCTTGCACCGGAGTTTTATCCACAAAAACTCCTCCACTAGCAGCATCTAGCATACTCTTGTTATGAGGTAGCAAACCTGTAGCACCAAGAACTTCTAAAATTTGAAAATCATGCCTAAAATTATTTTCAGTATTTATATTTTAAATTTCTTGAAGTTAATTGTTTAAGTTTCAGTTAAAGTTAGCCTTGCTTGACTTATTTGAATTAAATGCCTTGAACTGTTTAGTTAGTAATTTTTATCCAGGCAGGCGACGACGGTGGGCTTCGGAGGTTTATTTTCAAGATTTTTAATTTTAAGATTTTAAGTTAGAGGTAAAAGGGGGGTTTTGGCCAAAAATGCAAATTTTGAACTTTTAGGGGTCAAAAAGCAATTTTATCATTTTCTTGGGTTATTTCCTAAATTTTCCATAAAATAGGATTTTATTAAATCCGGGTTAGTGGAATTTCAATCAAAATATTGTGAGTTGAAATTTTAAATTTAGAAGTTTGAAAATAGCAAAAAGTTTGAGGTAAAAAGTTTTAATAGTACAAGTAGTACTTTTGCTAGTACAAGTAAAATTTTAAAACACTACACACAATACACTACACTTTTAATTTACACTATCATTAAAACATTTCAATTAAAAAAAAAAAATCAAAACACAAACCCTAACTCCCAAACCCTAGCCCTAGCCGCCCACTTCTCCCCTCTCCCTTGAAGAAGCTGTCCAACCCCTCCAGCCGCCGCCCAGCCACCGTCCGCCGCCGCCTGCCGCCGTCCCAGCCACCAGAGAAGCTCCCCTAGGTGCTTAGCTTGGTGTTTGGTTGAAGTTCCACTCTCATCTCCTCTTCTTGTTCGAAATTTGTTGGTAGATTGGTGAAGGCAAGTGTAACTATTTCTTTGGGCTAACATTCAAGCAATATCTACCCCCACCCTTAAGACTTCTTGCAATAATTTCAAAAATGCATGATGTTGTGATGTTAGGGTTTCGAATTTGGGCATTTAAGGGGCTGATTTTGCTAAATGTGTTATGGGGTTGAGTTTATGTGATTTAATGTTGAGTATATGTGCAATGACATGGATTTATATGGATGTTCTTGCCAAAATTCGAATTTTCAGAATGTATAAGGACCTAAATTTCGAAATTTTGCATGTGTAGGGGCTGAAATTTAATTGATGTTGAAGTATTTAATGGTCTTGCATTGGTCTTGATTGATTGTTCAACATTTTGGAGTTTTGATGGTTAATTCTTGATATTCTTGATATGTGTTGTGAAAGTGTGGATTGAGTGTAGCCCAAGTGTTTGGGAAAAGTCCTAAGAGAGGTTATTTGAGGTGTTTGGGTGTTTGGTGTGGAGATAAGTTGAGGAAAATGGGCTAAGTGTTTGAATTGTTGGAATTGGAGGTGTGTGAGTGTGCAGGGCAGCACTGTTCACGGGGCAGGGCAGGGTCGTGGCTGAGGTCTGGGCAAGGGTTAGGCTATTCCATGGTAAAGTTCATGACGTTGTGGTCGCGTCGATATAAAATGGGCTCGATCCGGATAAGAATTGAGTGAGTTATGGATTTTTCAAAATTGGGTGCAAGTGCAGATTTTTCCTTTGAATAGGGGCTGTCCGATTTTTGTGTTTTGTAAATTTGCTCTTTTGATCTTTTGATGATACCACCTATTTCTTGGGATGATTTGGAGTGTTTGTTGAGTGTCGGTTCAAGCGGGACGGGTTTTGGATAAGGCATGACAAAGTTAAGGGCTTTTCGGTTTACTTGCTCGAGTTAAGTCAAGTTTGAGGATTTTGTTGGGTAAGTTGTCTTCTTTGGACTTAGGGGCAGCCACTCATCCACCTTAAACTCACATTTTCGAGTCGAGTCTCATGTCTTAAAGATTGCTTATTCGTATGCATTTGACGTGTTCTTGAGTTTAATAAAGAAAAAGGAAGTTTACTTGTTTGCATGCCATTTAATGTATGAGTTGAGTCTTTATAAATGAAAAGGGAAAAGAAAGCAAATATTTTTGAATGAAGTGATCTGTTTGTGACAAGAGGGGTGTTGCTAGGCCGGGGGATGCCTCAGTCTACTCACCAAGAGGTTATAGAGGTTAGGCAAGGAGCAAGAGACATCTTGTTTACCCTTGCCACAGAGGGGCAATGTGGGATCGGGAGGCATCTCGGTCTCCTTGCCATAGAGGGGTTAAGTTCGTCGGGAGAAATCTCATCGTCTTGCCGACATAGTGCACTGCAGCCATGATCATGATCGAAACAGAGGGTTACAAGTCAGGGATCGGATTTCTAAGAGGAAAAAGTAAAGAAAAGTTTAAAAGTTAAAGTTTCACAATTTTAGTTGACTCGTTTTGCATTGATGTTAGTCTTTCAGTTATGCATGAGTCTAAGTTGAATGTTATGAAAGTTAAAGTTTATCATAGTGTGAGTTCATTAATGCATGATTTCTATATCTTTCTAGTTTCATGCATATTACAGTTTAAGTTGAGTTTTTGCATCACGTATTTTAAACCCTTGTTATTATCCTAGTTATGCTTGTTGAGTCTTTAGACTCACTATGCTTGAATGTTTGCAGGTGAGGATTTTGTGGAGGAGACGGAGGGGCGTGATCTACTGGGATGAGGCCATCGGTAGTGCAAGGCCCAGTGACCGTTGCTTCCTTTTAGTTTATGTTTTTCCGCACAGTTATCGAATTTGTAATAATGAAGTATTATTTGAGATCTTGTAGTATTTATAGCCAGGATGTGCATTCCCTATGCTACAGCTTATGTTTTGAAGTACGTTTTCCACTTTTGCAAGTTTATGATTATCGTTGGAATTAATTTTAAATGATTTAGTTTACTTTATGCTGTAACCGGGAGGTGGTTACTAGGATTGCATGTTTATGTTTAACGCACTTAAGTTTTGAAGTCAATTTTCTTTCCTTATTTAAATTGCTGTTTGAGTCTTGATGGCTTATTTGTTTTACAAATAGGTCATGGCAAAATTTTTAAAAATCCGTAATTTTCCTTTATTTTAATTATAGTCTAGTAGCGAGTAGTTAGGGTCGTTTTAGTTGGTATCAGAGCACGGTCTTGGTTTGGGCTGAGCCTACTGCCGGTTGCTGAAACTCAGGGGATCTCGCCTCAAAGTCTGTAAGATTTATGTTTAATGTCTCTATCTGTTTAAGTTTTGATGTATTAGTTTCTTGAGTTATTGAGAAGTTTAAATTTGAAGTAAAAATATTTTCTAAGGCATGAATTTTGAAAGTTGGATTTTCTCAATGCGTTTAGATGGCTCGTCGTCATGATCCGCGTGCAGTTACGCCTCCACCGCCTCCACCGGCGCCGCAGGTGGATATAGGAGGGCAGGTGCTAGCAGGATTGGCCCGTATCCTCGAGCGTCATGTGGATGCTCCTGTTGCTAGATCGGAGACTACTTATGAGCAGTTTCGGAAGATGAATCCGAAGGACTTCGCTCGCACCACTGATCCGTTGATAGCGGAGGGTTGGATCCGCTCCCTTGAGGTGATCTTTTGCTATATGCAGATGGGAGATCCAGATAGAGTGAGATGTGCTGTGTTTCTCCTCCAGGATAATGCCGCCCTCTGGTGGGAGGGTATGGAGAAGATTGTGAACCCAGCTACTCTACCTTGGGCTGAGTTCAAGAAGTTGTTCTTTGAGAAGTACTTTACTGCTGATGTGAGAGCCCGTTTGAAGACGGAGTTTATGAGCTTGAGGCAGGGTGATCTGTCGGTAGCCCAGTTCGTGGTGAAGTTTGAGAGAGGCTGCCATTTCGTGCCGTTGATTGGAGATGATGAGAAAGAGAAGCTGGAGCACTTTCTTGTAGGTCTTCGACCTACCATCCGTAGGGATGTGCTGATGGCTGAGCCATCTGATTATGCTTCAGCACTGAGGCGTGCCTTGAGGTCCGAGCAGACGCTGAGAGATATTAGCGCGGAGGCGCATGGCAAGAGGCCCTTCCCTCATCAGGGCCACTCTCAGCAGCAGCAGCACGGCAAGAAGCCGTATCATGGGCCCCCAAGACAACAGGGACAGCAGGCACCGCAGGGGCGTCAGGCCCAGAGACAGGTTCCTCCCAAGGCTGGGGAGAAGCCTATTTGTCAGTTTTGCCATCGTCCGCATTTTGGGAAGTGTTTGAAGGATTCTGGAGTTTGCTTCAAGTGCAAGAAGCCAGGACATATGTCTACCCATTTTCCAGAGCTGAGGAGGCCCGTGCAGGGCAGAGTGTTCGTGATGGAGGCCGAGCAGGCCGACCCAGACACTACTCTTCTCACAGGTAATATCTTAACTTTTGGGTTAGAGCAGTTAAAGATTTTTTTTTTTTGATGCATGCGACTCTAAATCTTTGCTTGTTTGAGGTTTTACTCTAGTAACTTGTTGCATGCCTTAGGACCTTTGACTGTTTAGCATGAATAGTATCTTGTTTGGGAATTGTTGAATTAGAATGAGCCTAAGTAGAACTCGTGGTTTTAACTTCAACCTTTCGTCATTGTAACTACTGCTATGCAGGTAGAATTGTTGTGGCAGGCGTAGCCACGAGGGCCTTATTAGACTCAGGGGCTACCCATTCCTTTATATCGGAGTCTTTTGCCCTTGAGAGGGGCATTCAGAGCGAGGAATTGGAGGTTGGATTCTCAGTTACTATCCCCTCAGGGGAAGAGCTATCCACCAGGAGCTTGGTGAGAGACCTTGTATTGCTTTTGCAGGGTCAGTCAGTGGTAGCAGACCTCATAGTGCTACCTTTGCGAGAGTTTGACCTGATTCTTGGGATGGATTGGATGACGAAGAATGCGGTGATGATAGATTTTCAGCAGAGGTCAGTACTAGTCAGGCCTGAGGGCGAGGAACCGTTTTGGTTTGAGGCTGCTAAGAGCTTGAGGAAGACTCGAGTCATTTCTACTTTGCAAGCTCAGAGGCTTGTACTTAGTGGGTGCGAGTCATTTCTAGCCAGTTTATCTTTGACAGAGCTGCCAGAGCGACCAGTTATTTCTGATGTGGCTATCGTCAGGGAGTTTGAGGATGTGTTCCCTAGCGATGTTGTGGGAATTCCGCCCGATAGAGAAGTGGAGTTCTCTATATATTTGATTCCTGGTACTGTGCCTATCTCCAAGGCACCGTACAGATTGGCTCCTACCGAAATGAAGGAGTTAAAAGAGCAGATTCAAGAGTTGCTTGACAAGGGATTCATACGCCCTAGTTTCTCCCCATGGGGCGCACCAGTTCTCTTCGTTAAGAAGAAGGACGGTAGTCTAAGATTGTGCATAGACTACCGAGGTTTGAACGGAGTGACTGTGAAGAACAAGTACCCATTAACTAGGATCGAGGACCTCTTCGATCAATTGCAAGGTGCATGCGTCTTTTCGAAGATTGATCTTCGTTCAGGTTATCACCAGTTGAAGGTAAAGGAGTCAGATGTGGCGAAGACAGCTTTTATGACTCGTTACGGTCATTACGAGTTCCTTGTGATGCCGTTTGGGATGACGAATGCGCCCGCGGTTTTCATGGATATTATGAACCGCGTGTTTCAGCCTTACTTGGACCGCTTTGTCATTGTTTTCATCGATGACATCCTCATTTATTCGAAGGATAGAGTGGAGCATGAACAGCATTTGAGGACCGTTCTTGAGGTGCTTCGAGAGCACGAGTTGTTGGCCAAGTTTGATAAGTGTGAATTCTGGTTGGATAAAGTTGCTTTCTTGGGTCATATTATTTCTAAGAGCGGTGTGGAAGTAGACCCTTCAAAGGTTCAAGCAGTGAAGGAGTGGTCTATACCGAGGAGCGCGTCTGAGATTCGCAGTTTTCTTGGATTAGCCGGTTATTACCGAAAATTTATCAAGGGTTTTTCCTCCATTGCTGTGCCTATGACAGCGTTGACTAAGAAGAACGCCAAGTTTGTTTGGAGTGCCGAGTGTCAAAGGAGCTTTGATACTTTGAAGGAAGCTCTTACGACAGCGCCAGTGTTGACCATGCCATCCGGGCAAGGTGATTTTGTGGTGTATACTGATGCTTCCAAGTTGGGATTGGGAGCAGTTCTGATGCAGCGAGACAGAGTTATTGCCTATGCTTCTAGGCAATTGAAGGAGCACGAGAAGAACTACCCTACTCATGACTTAGAGTTGGCAGCGGTAGTGTTTGCTCTTAAGATTTGGAGACACTATCTTTACGGAGAGAAGAGTCAGATCTTCACAGACCACAAAAGCCTCAAGTACTTCTTCACCCAGAAGGAGTTGAATATGAGGCAGCGTAGGTGGTTAGAGTTGGTGAAGGACTATGACTGCAATATTAGCTACCACCCTGGTAAAGCTAATGTGGTTGCAGATGCTTTGAGCAGGAAGACTGCAGTGATTACCTCCTTGTCAGTGTCTAGACCGTTGCAGGTTGAGATTCAGAGGTATGGTCTTGAGTTTTATGCGAGTGGTAGAGCTCCTCGTTTGTCTTCCCTTAGTGTGCAGACTACACTTTTTGATCGTATCCGTGCAGCGCAGTCAGTTGATGAGCAGATCAGGAAGTGGAGACAGAGAGATGGGGAGAAAGGCAGCGGTTTGTATGCTGTGGTAGATGGGATTGTGAGGTACAGAGGTAGATTTTGGGTTCCCGCAGGTGATTCTCTGCGAGTTACTATCATGGCAGAGGCACATACATCGCCGTACTCAATCCACCCTGGTAGTACGAAGATGTATCGGGATCTTCAGTAGCTTTATTGGTGGCCAGGCATGAAAAGTGACATTGCCCGATTCGTGTCAGAATGCCTGACATGCCAGCAGGTTAAGGCGGAGCATCAGAGACCCGCCGGTTTGCTTAAGCCTCTCCCTATTCCGGAGTGGTAGTGGGAGATTATCTCCATGGATTTTGTTGTGGGATTGCCGAAGACATTGAGAGGTTCGAATGCCATTTGGGTGATTGTAGACCGTCTCACTAAGTCGGCTCACTTTTTACCGGTGAAGATGACTTTCACGATGACTCAGTTCGCGGAGTTGTATATCCGGGAGATAGTCAGACTACATGGTATTCCAGTCTCCATAGTGTCTGATAGAGATCCATGGTTTACTTCGTCTTTTTGGAAGAGTCTTCATTCTGCTATGGGTACGAAGCTACTTTTTAGCACCGCCTTTCACCCGCAGACTGATGGCCAGTCAGAGAGGGTGATTCAGATTTTGGAGGATCTTTTGAGGGCATGTGCTATTGATTTTCAAGGTAGTTGGGAGTCGAGACTACCACTAGTGGAATTCGCGTATAATAACAGTTTTCAGTCCACTATTGGCATGGCTCCCTACGAGGCACTATATGGGAGGAAGTGTAGATCTCCAGTGCTGTGGGATGAGATAGGTGAGAGATCAGACTTTGGTCCGGAGATTGTTCAGTTGACCACCGAGGTAGTGGCTAAGATCCGTGATAGGATGAGGACTGCCCAGAGTAGGCAGAAGAGCTATGCTGATCACCGGAGGAGAGACTTGGAGTTCTCGGTGGGTGATCATGTTTTTATCCGTATTGCACCCATGAAGGGTGTGATGAGGTTTGGAAAGAAAGGGAAGTTGGCACCGAGGTTCATAGGGCCCTTCGAAATTTTGGATAGGGTAAGGGTACTGGCTTATAGAGTGGCCTTGCCACCTAACCTTGATAAGATCCATAATGTCTTCCATGTGTCGATGTTGAGGAAGTACATCTCGAACCCATCCCATGTGCTTAGTTCGGAACCGCTTCAGCTATCTCCTCACTTGACCTATGAGGAGAAGCCCATCCGGATTTTGGATAGACAGGAGAGAAGACTCCGTAACAAGTCGATTCCAATGATCAAGGTGAGATGGCAGAACCATTCGGATGAAGAGGCCACTTGGGAAGCAGAAGCAGATATCAGAGTTCGATATCCGAAGCTTTTTGGTAAGTTTTAATTTCGAGGACGAAATTTCTTATTAGGGAGGGAGGAATTGTAGCACCAAGAACTTCTAAAATTTGAAAATCATGCCTAAAATTATTTTCAGTATTTATATTTTAAATTTCTTGAAGTTAATTGTTTAAGTTTCAGTTAAAGTTAGCCTTGCTTGACTTATTTGAATTAAATGCCTTGAACTGTTTAGTTAGTAATTTTTATCCAGGCAGGCGACGACGGTGGGCTTCGGTGGTTTATTTTCAAGATTTTTAATTTTAAGATTTTAAGTTAGAGGTAAAAGGGGGGTTTTGGCCAAAAATGCAAATTTTGAACTTTTAGGGGTCAAAAAGCAATTTTATCATTTTCTTGGGTTATTTCCTAAATTTTTCATAAAATAGGATTTTATTAAATCCGGATTAGTGGAATTTCAATCAAAATGTTGTGAGTTGAAATTTTAAATTTAGAAGTTTGAAAATAGCAAAAAGTTTGAGGTAAAAAGTTTTAATAGTACAAGTAGTACTTTTGCTAGTACAAGTAAAATTTTAAAACACTACACACAATACACTACACTTTTAATTTACACTATCATTAAAACATTTCAATTAAAAAAAAAATCAAAACACAAACCCTAACTCCCAAACCCTAGCCCTAGCCGCCCACTTCTCCCCTCTCCCTTGAAGAAGCCGTCCAACCCCTCCAGCCGCTGCCCAGCCGCCGTCCGCCGCCGCCTGCCGCTGTCCCAGCCACCGGAGAAGCTCCCCTAGGTGCTTAGCTTGGTGTTTGGTTGAAGTTCCACTCTCATCTCCTCTTCTTGTTCGAAATTTGTTGGTAGATTGGTGAAGGCAAGTGTAACTATTTCTTTGGGCTAACATTCAAGCAATATCTACCCCCACCCTTAAGACTTCTTGCAATAATTTCAAAAATGCATGATGTTGTGATGTTAGGGTTTCGAATTTGGGCATTTAAGGGGCTGATTTTGCTAAATGTGTTATGGGGTTGAGTTTATGTGATTTAATGTTGAGTATATGTGCAATGACATGGATTTATATGGATGTTCTTGCCAAAATTCGAATTTTCAGAATGTATAAGGACCTAAATTTCGAAATTTTGCATGTGTAGGGGCTGAAATTTAATTGATGTTGAAGTATTTAATGGTCTTGCATTGGTCTTGATTGATTGTTCAACATTTTGGAGTTTTGATGGTTAATTCTTGATATTCTTGATATGTGTTGTGAAAGTGTGGATTGAGTGTAGCCCAAGTGTTTGGGAAAAGTCCTAAGAGAGGTTATTTGAGGTGTTTGGGTGTTTGGTGTGGAGATAAGTTGAGGAAAGTGGGCTAAGTGTTTGAATTGTTGGAATTGGAGGTGTGTGAGTGTGCAGGGCAGCACTGTTCACGGGGCAGGGCAGGGTCGTGGCTGAGGTCTGGGCAGGGTTAGGCTATTCCATGGTAAAGTTCATGACGTTGTGGTCGCGTCAATATAAAATGGGCTCGATTCGGATAAGAATTGAGTGAGTTATGGATTTTTCAAAATTGGGTGCAAGTGCAGATTTTTCCTTTGAATAGGGGCTGTCCGATTTTTGTGTTTTGTAAATTTTCTCTTTTGATCTTTTGATGATACCACCTATTTCTTGGGATGATTTGGAGTGTTTGTTGAGTGTCGGTTCAAGCGGGACGGGTTTTGGATAAGGCATGACAAAGTTAAGGGCTTTTCGGTTTACTTGCTCGAGTTAAGTCAAGTTTGAGGATTTTGTTGGGTAAGTTGTCTTCTTTGGACTTAGGGGCAGCCACTCATCCACCTTAAACTCACATTTTCGAGTCGAGTCTCATGTCTTAAAGATTGCTTATTCGTGTGCATTTGACGTGTTCTTGAGTTTAATAAAGAAAAAGGAAGTTTACTTGTTTGCATGCCATTTAATGTATGAGTTGAGTCTTTATAAATGAAAAGGGAAAAGAAAGCAAATATTTTTGAATGAAGTGATCTGTTTGTGACAAGAGGGGTGTTGCTAGGCCGGGGGATGCCTCGGTCTACTCACCAAGAGGTTATAGAGGTTAGGCAAGGAGCAAGATACATCTTGTTTACCCTTGCCACAGAGGGGCAATGTGGGATCGGGAGGCATCTCGGTCTCCTTGCCATAGAGGGGTTATGTTCGTCGGGAGAAATCTCGTCGTCTTGCCGGCATAGTGCACTGCAGCCATGATCATGATCGAAACAGAGGGTCACAAGTCAGGGATCGGATTTCTAAGAGGAAAAAGTAAAGAAAAGTTTCACAATTTTAGTTGACTCGTTTTGCATTGATGTCAGTCTTTCAGTTATGCATGAGTCTAATTTGAATGTTATGAAAGTTAAAGTTTATCATAGTGTGAGTTCATTAATGCATGATTTCTATATCTTTCTAGTTTCATGCATATTACAGTTTAAGTTGAGTTTTTGCATCACGTATTTTAAACCCTTGTTATTATCCTAGTTATGTTTGTTGAGTCTTTAGACTCACTATGCTTGAATGTTTGCAGGTTAGGATTTTGTGGAGGAGACGGAGGGGCGTGATCTACTGGGATGAGGCCATCGGTAGTGCAAGGCCCAGTGACCGTTGCTTCCTTTTAGTTTATGTTTTTCCGCACAGTTATCGAATTTGTAATAATGAAGTATTATTTGAGATCTTGTAGTATTTATAGCCAGGATGTGCATTCCCTGTGCTACAGCTTATGTTTTGAAGTACGTTTTCCGCTTTTGCAAGTTTATGATTATCGTTGGAATTAATTTTAAATGCTTTAGTTTACTTTATGCTGTAACCGGGAGGTGGTTACTAGGATTGCATGTTTATGTTTAACGCACTTAAGTTTTGAAGTCAATTTTCTTTCCTTAATTAAATTGCTGTTTGAGTCTTGATGGCTTATTTGTTTTACAAATAGGTCATGGCAAAATTTTTAAAAATCCGTAATTTTCCTTTATTTTAATTATAGTCTAGTAGCGAGTAGTTAGGGTCGTTTCAAAACCTTCATAGCAATATTGAATTAAGAGGTTTTCACTTATCTGATGTTGCGGGCAACTAGCGCATAGCTTTTTGAACCGCTCCCAATACTCGTGAAGTGATTCCCCCGTCATCTGCTTGATCCCATAGATCTCTTTCCTGATGTTTGCTGCTCTCGATGCTGGAAAATATTTTTCAAGAAAAATCCTTTTCATGTCAGTCCAGGTTGTAATCGATCCAGAGGGCAAGTAGTATAGCCAATCCTTAGCAGCACTCTTCAAAGAGAAAGGAAAGGCTCGAAGCTGGATCTGCTCCTCTGTTACTCCATGTGGCTTCATGCTAATACACACTACATGGAACTCCATCAAATGCTTATGAGGATCTTCACCTGCAAGACCATGGAAAGAAGGCAACAAGTGAATTAATCCAGATTTTAATTCGAATGTAGCATTATTTTCTAATGGGGGAAAAGTAATGCATAAGGGTTGTTGATTCAAATCTGGAGTGCCCAATTGTCTGAGGCTCAGGTTCGCATTATCAGCCATCTCTTCTTCTTCTTCAGTAAAAGCAGCTCGAGCAGCGGCTTCTTGTTGTTGCGTATGACGTTCTCTCCTTTTTTCTACGCAAGGTTCTTTCAATTTCCGGATCTTAGAGAAAGTCTTCCTCAGTAAAATCACCTGAAAGCATGAACTAAAGAAAAAGCTAGAAACAAAGAAAAAAAATAGAACAGAATGAGAATAACAGAATAAAACAAAAAGAAAGCAATTAAGGAAAAGAACACAATAAATTAACACCGTTCCCCGGCAACGGCGCCAAAATTTGGTAGCGCTTATCGCGTATGCCCAAATTACCCGACTCAATCAGATAAACAAATTAATGTAGTAGTGTGAGTAGGGATCGTTCCAACGAGGAAAGGGAAATTTAAAAAATGTTCTTTAAAATAAAAAGGGGGTTTTCAAGTTCGGATTAACTACTAAGAAATTTAAACAACTAAAATTCACTGGCATGCAAAAATTAAATAAAGATTGGGGAAATTCAATAAGAGACAAGCCTTGGTTTCGGTCAACTACACCCTTGATTTCATTCGTTCGATCATCGATTATCTAAAAATCTTTAATCACGTAGAATATTCATCATTGGAAATTAAATTTCTGTTTTACCTAAATCTTAGTTAACTAGACACAAGCGTTCTAAGATAACCCTTATCAATGAATCAACCCAATACAAGCGATTAGATTTAAACTCACGATAGCATGCAAACTAGTAAAACTGATAAATCTAGACAACTCATACACAAGCGGATGAATTTAGCCTAGTCAATTATTATCCCTACAATTCCTAACCTCACAAGCGGACGATTATTAATTGTAGTTGCTTCGCAAATTAGATAATTCGAACAATTACGGATTCAAACTCTAATTTAGCAGTAGATTATATATAAGAATTATCAGGTGATCAATCTAATAATCAAACATACAATCATGAAATAAATCAGAATAATACTTGATACTCAACAATAATCAAAATCTGTAAAACATGAATCTCTCGAATAAATTAATCAAGGGCTTCGTCTTCCTTAACCAAGTATTAAAAACTAGCCAACACAATTCATGAAGAACAAAGTAAAAATAATAAGAAAAGATGGAATTCTAGAATTCTTAGAAAAAATCTAGTCTCTTTTTTTACGTTTCCTCCCCTCTCTTCGACAATCAAAACTCTCCTTCTTGGTAACAAATCGTCCAAAGATAAGCCTAGGAATTAAAACAAGAGTTTCCAAAACATAAAATTCTTCCAAAAATAAGTCTGTGCGACCGACGGCGCGGGCGCTCCATATAGTGGCGCGCGCGCTCAACCTCTACGCTCTTTCATTCCTCAGAATGGCGCGCGCGCCCATTGTTCCTGCGCGGGCGCTCAATGTCTACGCATTTTCTCCTCTTTTCTTCTCAGCAATGGCGCGGGCGCGCCTTAGTATAGAGCGGGCGCTCAATGCACAAAAAATTCATATTCCTCTAGATCATCGCGCGGGCGCGCCACTCAGTAGGGCGGGCGCTCCTCGCTCTCGAATTTCTCTTTTTCTTCAATTCCTTAAGCCTTCAATTCTTGATCTTTTCTTCCCTCTTTTGCACTTATATCCATCAACTCGATTCCCACGCCTTGTTTCCTTCATATAACAAAAACAACAGAAAAGCGCATAAAATCGACCAATAAAACACAAGAGTCAAGCACAATACTAACAATAGAAGCGCATAAAATGCACTTATCAATATGCGTCGAGGCAGCTGAAACTTCACGAGACTCGCTACCAAGTTCATGATCTTGAACTTGCTGCTATTGTTTTTGCCTTGAAGATTTGGCGTCACTACTTGTACGGTGAGTCTTTTGAGATCTTTTCGGATCATAAGAGTCTTAAATACTTATTTTCACAGTCTGAGTTGAATATGAGACAGAGTAGATGGTTAGATTTATTGAAGGACTTTGACTACGAGATTAAGTACTACCCAGGGAAGTCGAATGCAGCTGCCGATGCTTTGAGTCGTAAGCTTTGCTCTTTATCTCTTTCGACGATCGGTGTGTCTCGTTTGATTGAAGACTGTTGCAATTCTGGATTGGATTTTGAGTCAGATAGGAATCCGATCAGAGTTTGTGCGATTCAGGCCGAGCCAGAGTTGTTTGTGTCGATCAGAGAAGCACAGAAATCAGATGAGAGTATTCAAAAGTCGATAGATAAAGTGAGATCAGGACACCAGTCTGAGTTTCAGGTCAGGGATGATGTTTTGTTTGTGAATAGCCATATTGTTGTGCCTGAGATTGATGAGTTAAGACAGCGTATTCTGAGAGAGGCGCATTGCAGTCGGTTCAGTGTTCATCCCGGAGGCCGAAAGATGTATAACGACCTGAAGAGTCAGTTTTGGTGGAAGAAGATGAAGAGTGATGTTGCGAGGTTTGTTTCCCGATGTCTGAACTGTCAGCAAGTGAAAGCCGAGAGAAAAAGGCCGGGAGGTCTTCTGCACAGTTTGTCTATCCCGGAATGGAAGTGGTATCATATCTCGATGGACTTCGTCACGAAACTACCCCGGTCTCTTCGGGGTTGTGATGCTATTTGGGTTGTGATTGATAGGTTGACGAAGTCTGCTTGTTTCATTCCGTATCGGATGACTTATCGACACGACCAGATGGCAGAGTTGTACGTCAGAGAGATCGTCAGATTGCACGGTGTGCCGAGATCCATTGTTTCTGACCGAGATCTTCGGTTTACTTCTCACTTCTGGCACAGTCTGCAAGAGGCTCTTGGTACTAGATTGCACTTGAGTACAGCACACCATACTCAGACCGACGATCAATCAGAACGGACGATTCAGACTCTGGAGGATAAGTTACGAGCAGTGGTGCTTGACTTTGGCACTACTTGGCAAGATTCATTGCCCCTCGTTGAGTTTTCGTACAACAATAGCTTCCAGACGAGTATAGGAATGGCACCCTTTGAAGCGTTGTACGGAAAGAAGTGCAGATCTCCTCTGTACTGGGATGAGATATCTGAGTCCCCAGACTTGGGACCAGATATGATTCGTGATATGGCTGATCAAGTGAAGATTATTCGATTGAGAATGAAGACTGCTCAGGATCGACAAGCAAAGTATGCGAATATCCGTTGCAGACCTCTATCTTTTGATTAGGGAGACCGTGTATTCTTGAAGATTTCTCCGTTTAGAGGTACTGTTAGATTTGGGAAGAGAGGGAAGTTGGCACCGAGATTCATCGGCCCGTACGAACTTTTACAGAAGATAGGCGATCTAGCCTACCGATTAGCACTTCCTCCTTCTTTATCTGGTATTCACGACGTCTTTCACGTCTCAATGCTGAGGAAATACCATCCCGATCCTTCTCATTTACTTCAGCCTGATGAAGCCGAACTTGATGAAACTTTGAGTTATTTCGAAAGACCGATTCAGATCCTTGATAGAAAGGAGAAACAACTCAGAACCAAAATGATTTCTCTGGTGAAAGTTCAGTGGAGTCGTCACGGAGTCAAAGAAGCGACTTGGGAGACAGAATCTGACATGAGACAGAGATTTCTTGAGTTATTCGTCTGATGTGAGTTTTAATTATGTTCTTGATTTCATAATTATCTTCTTATGAGTTGATATCGATGATTTCGAGGACGAAATCTTTTCTTAGAGGGGGAGAATTGTAACGCCCCGTTTTTATCTTAATTGATGTTATTTGAGATAAACAGTGATTTCAGAATTCAAGAGCCGACTTTTTAGAGATCAGGGTCTAATTTGTAGTTTTTGAAATTTTCAGGGACTGAAATGCAAATTTTGGATTTGTTATATTATCTACTTGACTTAGTCATTCTTTTTCATTCCATCTTCTTCCTCCAACTCGTTTACAGCCATGGAAGGCGTGAGAAAGCTTTTTAAGCTTTTGTGATTTCTTTTCTAGCTCGATCCGTCCGGTAGAATTGAATTCTGACTTGATATCAACGATCACAGCTTCGAGTGCTCCATTTGGAAGTAAGTTTTTTCCGATCAGATATGTTTCATTTTTTGGATGTTGTTTGATTTGATTGAGATTTGAGTATGTGTTCGTGGCGGAGTTCTGATCGTTTATTCTCTGTCGATTTTGAGTTTGAGCAACGAATGGAATTATTATGATTTTTCTTGCCTCTTTCGAAAATCTGATTTTTGGGATGTGATGGGTTTGAGTTTGAATGGTTGAATGATGATTGAGATGAGTTGTTTAGATTGATATCTTGCTATCTACATTTCCGGTTTGATCATTTTATAGCCGTTATGTCGTCAGCTTGAGTTTTGGATATCGTTTCGATGTTTTGAACCTATTGAGTTTTTATTGAGTTTTGATATCGATTTTGATCCGTGACTTCTTCTGATAGATTGATTGGGAGTCCTTGAAGTTGCTAGAGTTGCAGCTTTTGGCAAGTTTGGAAGAGTTGAGCCGGTATAGTATCGATGTCTTTCTATATCGATTAATGAACTTGATTGGATAGTTTTTGAATTGAGAATTGTTGTTTTCAGATTGAAGTTTGGAATGACAAAGAAGAGGTATAAGACGACTTTGTAATGGAATGGGACGATTAACTTGAATCAGGATTGACTCGAGTGTCCTAGAAGAAATCACATATTGCATGTTTTGATTTCTTATTTGATTATATGATTGAATTTATATTGAGTGCATTAGATTACATTGCATTCATATTGAGCCTTGATTTGTTCAATTTGAATTAGACGATCTAGGGATTGTAGTTGAGTAGCTTGGTAGGCGATTTACTACCTTGTCGAGTAGCTCACTATAATGCTCTTGAGTCTAGAGGATTAAAGCATGCCATGTCCACCTCAAGAGGGGAGTCAGTGTGATTGTGGATGTTTTAGCCTCGGGATCCCAAACCGAAGAAAGAAAGAATGGAAGAAATTCATTGATTGTTTGAGTCTGATAATCCAGAAGTTTAAAGACATGCATATCATTTTAAATACAGTACTTGATTAGATTACTCGATTATATGGGGAACGAGTTTTTATATGAATTGACATGTTTATTTGATTGCATGTCAGTCTCTTTTACTGGGAATATTATTCTCACCGGATTATCTGGCTGTTGTCTTTGTTTGTATGTGTACTTGGCAACAGGTGGGGCAGGAATGATTCAGAGACAACATGGCTAGAGGATTGAGAGGATAGAGTGAGGCTTGGATGTTAGGAGTCACTTTGTAATTGAACTCCTTCTTGTATTGAATAAGTCCGAACTAGATGGACCTTATTATGCATGTTTTATTTTGTGAGGTTTGTATAACTCATTACATAAATGTTGTATCTTGTTGAATGGGATTTTTATGTTGTTATTGTGGATTGAATGGAATTGAAAATTGGAGAAGAAAACCAGAATTTTTCTGGGCAGAGGGTCTCTCTCGATCGGCGAATTCTTGCAGATCGAGCGAGCACCTTTAGTAGCGAGGCAGTGTATTTGAATTTTGTGCTCGCTCGATCGGTAAGATTTTACCGATCGAGCGAGGGGTCCTGATCCTTGGACAGAGAACTGGAATCTTTTGGCCCGCTCAATCGGTAAGATTTTACCGATCGAGCGAGCACCACCTTTAAAAAAAAAAAAAAGTTTTCCTTGAATTCTTTAATCCTATTCTTTTAATTGAGTTGATTAATTTAATTACCATGAGATTGCATGATTAGAATCTAGGCCTCACACAAAGCTCCAGCTGGTCATCCACTGCCTAGCCCCTCTTGGATCCACCCACCTCATCCAATCGCAAACCTGACCCATGTAATTGGGTGTCCAGATACACAGAGTACGAGACGTGAGCATAAAATGCTCAGCACAAGAGTATAAGTATACATGAATGCAAGTGTACCGCCTACTGACTATGAAAGAGTGGGTGCCCAGTGAGCCAACTTGTGGCTAAGGGCTTTGATGACTCTTTGTATAAACAATCTTTTGTTTAATATAATTTATAATTTTATTAATGGCAATGACTTTATCTTTCTTCATATTGTTATATTGTGATATACTATTGTTGTTTTGATAAAGACCTTGAATATACTATAGTGTATGTAAGATGTGGTAGAACATGGGGATGTCTATCATGAAACACTTCTTATAGTCACTGTATATTCTAAACTGTTCCTAGTCGATTGAGCCGTCCGTTAATAAGGATAAGGATAGCTCGAGTTTGAGACTAGCATTTGCGATGCAGAGTACCACGTTTCATTGGTAAGGAACATAGAGATGTTCGAAGCATGCAAATGGATATTCATACGATGAATGATCGAACTACCCTATCCGGACTTTCCAAGTGGTTATCACTTATCGAGTGGATAAAGTCCGCGGTTTTGGTTGTACACAATTAGTCCTTACTACTTGAAACATCATTGAGACTCTATATGCTAGTATTGTGCTTTGACTCGTTTACCGACTCTATTGGGGTCATCAGGTGTCGGGATTGGGTACAGTTACAACACATATAGGAGTCGATGCTTTGTTGTCAAGGATTCACCACATACTTGCGAGTGTGGATATCCTATGCGATCTGAGGAGATATTAGTGTGACGAATCTCTGGCCAGAGTACATGATGTGTTTTAAGAAATGGTTTCTTAGTAGCACATGCGATGTCACTATTTGATCTTCAAAATGTATTGCATAGTTATCGAATCTCGAACGACTCTCGATTTACCAATGGTTGTTGATTCGATCGGGATATATGGATGAAGGGACCGTACTGTACGCTAACCAAAATCTATTGGTTCTTGCAGGCACTATCAGTGATACCTAGGGAATCATGGGGCAATGTTGCTAGGCGCTCTTACCATGATTCGATGGGCAAGTCGGAAATTGTTGTTCCGAGTCACAAGGAGTTGTGAGCCCACGGCTAGCTGTATCCCTGAACCATTGAGGGTCACACAGAGTAATAGATTTTTAATCCCCTTTGAGATAGTTAAATTTAAAGAGTTAAATTTAATGAACAAAGAAGTTGGACTTCTTATTTAAGAGTAGAGGAGTAAGATTTCCTAAAATGACATAGGGATGGGCATTTTTGGAAATCACTGAATTCGGATTCAGAAAAATTTATCTTGACTTTAAAAGGTACAGAAATGGTTTCTGTGAACATTGGTAAAATCGGTTTATCAATCAGAGTCACGATGAATTTTATATTAATTTCTGAACATGCGGGCTTTGCTTGTCAGGCTTGAACTTATGACTAATGGGCCCTAAGCTGTTAGCGGCCTACATTATAAATAAGTTATTGCAGTACAGAAATAATACACAACAGATCACAATTTTCGAAAAACCCTAGTTTTCTCTCTAACAGTGGCCGCCCCCCTCCCCTCTGCTCGGGAAAAATCCATCCTGTGAATTTTGAATTATAGTCTGGTTTAACGGATCAAATTCGTTAATTCTCTTCGTAGAAACTTCTGATAGATTTTCTAGTGCAATCTATCAGAGGGATTAAATCTCTGTTCATGGACCTGATTGAAGAACAATTCGTCCATCAGTTCCTGGGAGATACAACAAGAGCAGAGCAATCTGTTGGTGTCCATAATCTCGATTCGAGATTGGAGGTAAAAATTTATAATTGTTATTTAATTTTTACACACACAATTTAATCGTAAAGTTTTGATATCCATTATGGAATCGTTCCATATAAAATTTTTAAACTTTCGCTGCACCGGGTATCAATTCTGATTGATCTGATCGCCGTTCTCCAACAGTGGTATCAGAGCCAGGTTGCTCAGATCAAGCGATTAAATTAATCGATTGTACAAAAATTTTTAAGCCTCGGTTTTTGAAACAAAATAAATTTTTTAAATTAAAAAAATTTTTCGGGCAAAAACACGGGCAGCGAGAGTTGCTGCCCATGGGCAGCGACGTGATCGCTGCCCAGGGCAGCAATCGTCGATGCCCAAGGGGCAGCCGGGCTACCCGGCCCGAGCCCCTTTGGGGCGCGGGCAGCCCGGGAGTGTCCCGGGCGGCCCGCGAAAAATTAATTTTTAAAATTAAAATTTTAATATGTTAAAATTCTATTTTTGGTCCGATCGAAAATTGTTTTTGATTGGTCCACGAGGCGTCGGATCGAATTGTTCGAGTCCGAAAATTTTAAAATTGATTTTTGGAAAAATTTGAATTTTTGGAAAATTTATATATTTTATCCGTTAAATCAGATTTTATGAAATTAATTATTTTTGGTACAATTGATGATAAGATATGATCTTATGGAAATATTGAGTAAAATATGATTTTATGTATAAAATTGGATTTTATATGTAAAATATGATTTTATTTGATAAAAAGATAAAATATGATTTTGTATGTAAAATAAGATTTTATATATGGAATATGATTTTATCCTTTTAATTTAAATTGCCATTGCATGTTATCCAATAAATTAATTTTTAATTAAATATTATTGGATAAGGATGATCGATTGCCATGAACAATTTTGTAGGTGTATGTTAGGAATTTACATTTGTTTTTATTGTTGTTGGATTTATTAATGGGCCTGGTTTATGGCCCAATATGAATTGTCATATGTAATAAAAGTGGGCCTGGTTTATGGCCTGTTCCCCCCTTGAAATGTATCCCCTATTTGTCATGGTTATTTGTTGTAAATACATTAGACTTAGTGGGAGATGAAGATTTGAAGACGGAGGTGGGCCCAGCAGACAATAAAGACAGAAGAAATGTAAATTGGAAGCACAATGTAATAGGATTTCATTGCATACCTGCATATTACCTAGGATTGGACTAAGACTCGTGATTGGCAACCACGGGTCGATTAGAAATGAAATCGATCATCCTATATAATATATGATATTATTGTTGTATGCATGTTTTAGACAAAATTGTGTGAATCCGGCAAGCATACAAAATTTTAAAATGATGAGACAAATTTTCAAAATTAAAATCCCTCATTTTAAATATGATTTAAAATTGATATCAAGATAAATAAAGGAAATTTAAAATTGTTTAAATGTTCCTACCTTCCATCAACGATCAATGTATGAGATGCTACCCGCGGATACGGTCCGGCTCATATTATTGGGGGGGCCCGTTCGTCGAAAAGCTGTACATTGGATCGACACATGTTGTAAGTTGGGTGGAACTCCCATGGGATTGGCTCATATTATTGGGGGATCCACATGGCAACCGTCCATCACAACTTAATATTAATGGGTCATCTTGACATGTCACAATAAACGGCGTTATATTATTGGGCCCTTACTGGACATGAGGTAAAAACATGGAGGTTGCTTTGGAAGCAATTGGGCTCTACCTTTTGAAAATTATGGTTGGCTGATATTATTCGGGACCATAGTTTGTCAATTGAACTCCATGTTCTCACTAAGGAAAACAGTTTTCCATTTTCACTAGAGGGTAGTGAAATCGTTAAAATAGTGGGAGTGAGATTCATAAAATAAATTTCGCCTATTTTATGTCTTAGTAAATTAATTAAACAGTCACTGATATTTGTCTGTTTCTTTTCAGTATTTCATAAAGATGAATTCGCGTAATCCACTTTTCTCGATCCTCGAACAAAATAAATTGACTGGCGCAAACTATACGGAATGGTTCCGTAAGTTGAAGATTGTCTTGACTTCGGAGAAGATGCTCTACGTGTTAGAAAAATCTCCTCTGAAGGAAGCACCAGCTGACATAAGTCCAGAAGAGTTAGCCAAACTTGATACATGGTGGGACCATGATATCAAGGCCAAATGCTATATGCAAGCCTCGATGTCTGATGAACTCCAGAGGCGATTTGAGGACACCGTGAATGCTGCTGACATTCATGTACAACTCAAGGAACTTTTTGGGGCTCAATCGAGAGCTGAAAGGTTCGCTACTGTAAAGGAGCTAATGACGTGTCGCATGCGTGAAGGGACTTTGGTCCGTGATCATGGGGTACGAGTGATTTGGCTCATACAGAAGTTGGTAACGCTTGATTTGGTGTTGGAGCATGAACTCAATGTGGACTTACTACTTCTATCTCTTCCTTCTTCGTTTGACGGATTTGTGGTGAATTTCAATATGAACAAGATAGAGGCCTCCCTTGAAGAGATGGTCAATATGCTTGTAACATATGAATCCACTTTAAAGAAGGATAAACCGGCTTTCTTGGTGGGCTCCTCTTCTTCTGCTAAGAAGGGGCCAAGTACAAAGGGTAAGAAACGTTCTGCCCCACCCAAGAAAATCGAACCCGAGAAGAAGTACAAGAAAAAGGCTTCAAACATGGAAAAGTCCAAGGATGTTTGCCATTAATGCAAGAAGCCCGATCATTGGAAACGTAACTGCAAGGAATATCTAGAGCAGTTGCGAACTACGAATGGTATGTTCTATATTGAAATAAATGTTTCACTTAATACTACTTCTTGGGTATTGGATACCGGATGTGGATCTCACATTTGCAATGATTTGCAGGTGATGACAAGAAGTCGCAGACTTAGAATGGGTGAGACCCAGCTGAGGCTCGGAAATGGTTCCAGAGTTGAAGCTAAAGCTGTGGGAGATGTTTATTTAATTTTGCAGAACGGTTTTAAGTTACTTTTGAGAGATGTTTTATTTGTTCCAAATTTGATTAAAAACATTATTTCTGTTTCTATGCTTGATAGAGATGGTTATTCTTGCAATTTTGTAAATGGGATTTGCAATATTTACAAGAATGAATGTTTGATTGGAAATGGACAACTTGAAAACGATCTATATAACTTAAAATTAAAAGACGTTCCAATAAATTATGTTGATAAACCGGTAACAACAAACAAAAGGAAAATCGATAGTCAAAACCCGGCAAACCTTTGGCATGCTAGGCTAGGTCATATTTCCTCAAGGAGGATGAACAAGCTAGTGGGAGAGGGCATGTTTGATATGTCTGATATTAACTGTCTACCTACTTGTGAGTCCTGCCTGAAAGGAAAAATGACTAAATCTACTTTTAAGGGGAAACCTGAGCGTAGTCAAAATCTGTTGGATTTGATCCATACAGACGTTTGTGGTCCATTTAGAATTGGTACTCAATATGGCCACACCTACTTCATTACCTTTACTGATGATTATTCAAGGTATGGGTATTTATATTTAATGAAATATAAGTCTGAAGCATTTGAAAAGTTCAAAGAATTCAAGGCTGAAGTAGAAAACAAGCTAGGTAAAAGTATTAAAGCACTTCGATCGGATCGAGGTGGAGAATACTTGAGTACCGAGTTTTTGGACTATCTGAATGAGAATGGGATTCTCTCTCAGTGGACTCCTCCTATGACACCTCAGCTGAATGGTGTATCGGAGCGTCATAATCGAACTTTGTTGGACATGGTTCGATCCATGATGAGCTTCACTGAGCTTCCACCTTCGTTTTGGGGCTATGCGCTTGAAACGGCGGTATTGTTGTTGAACAACGTCCACACCAAAGCAGTGGACAAAAAACCATACGAGTTATGGAATGGCAAAGCTCCTAAGTATTTGTACTTGAGGATTTGGGGATGTCCTGCTTACGTGAAGCAGACAGTGGGAGATAAGTTGGATAGTCGATCCACCTTATGTTATTTTGTAGGGTATCCGAAGAATTCAATCGGATATTATTTCTATCATCCTGCTGAAACAAAAGTGTTTGTTTCAAGGAATGCCACCTTCTTGGAGAAGGAGTTCTTATTGGATAAGAAAGGTGAGATGATGAAACTCGAAGAAATTCGAGAAGAACCCGAAATACAAAATAATGATCCTATACCTCAGGAACCATTGATGGACACGCCTATACTTAGAAGATCCGAGAGGACTTCTAAACCTCCTATTCGATATGGTCTTCTTTTTGAAGGGGATCAAGATGAACCCGATGTTGGATGTGATCCAAGAAACTTCAAGGAAGAAATTTCTGATGCGGATTCAAATTTATGGCTTGAAGCTATGCAGTCAGAAATAGATTCGATGCATACAAACCAAGTTTGGTCTTTAGTAGATCCTCCCGATGGAATTGTTCCAATAGGGTGTAAATGGATCTACAAGAGAAATCTTGGGCCTGATGGTAAGGTATTGACCTACAAGGCGCGATTGGTGGCGAAAGGTTATACTCAAAGACAAGGAGTTGACTATGATGAAACCTTTTCACCAGTTGCAATGTTCAAGTCCATAAGAATCCTTATTGCCATAGCTGCTTGGTATGACTATGAGATATGGCAGATGGATGTGAAGACTGCATTTCTTAATGGAAACATTAAGGAAGAGATCTATATGACGCAGCCTGAGGGATACACATCCATGGGAAGCGAGCATAAGGTATGCAAGCTTCAGAGATCAATCTATGGTCTAAAACAAGCATCAAGAAGTTGGAACCAGAAATTTGATGAAACAATAAAGGATTTTGGTTGCATCAAGAACCCGGAGGAACCGTGCGTGTACAAGAAAGTAGTTAAGGATGCTGTGACATTCTTAGTACTTTATGTTGATGACATCCTACTCATTGGGAATGACGTAGGGATGTTGCAGTCAACAAAGATATGGTTATCAGGTAGATTCTCGATGAAGGATTTGGGTGAGGCATCCTATATTCTAGGGATACAGATCTATAGAGATAGATCTAAGAGAATGATAGGACTCACTCAAGAAACCTACATCGACACCATATTGAAACAGTTTTCAATGGATGGGTCCAAGAGAGGACATCTACCTATGTGTCATGGAGTTTCTCTATCCAAGTCTGTGTCCCAAGACTGATGAAGAGATAGAGAAAATGACACATGTACCATATGCGTTAGCCATTGGTAGTATCATGTATGGGATGATATCTACTAGACCGGATGTAGCATTTGCTCTGAGTGTCACGAGCAGATATCAAGCTAATCCCGGTCAAATGCATTGGAAAGCCGTGAAGGACATTCTTAAGTACTTACGAAGGACTAAGAATATGTTCATGGTATATGGAGGAAGAGAACTAAAATTGGAAGGCTATACCGACTCTAGCTTCCAAAGTGACGTGGATGACTCGAAGTCAACCTCTGGATTTGTGTTCATGCTCAATGGCGGTGCTGTATCTTGGAAGAGTTCCAAGCAGGACACCACAGCGGATTCCACCACTGAGGCAGAATACATTGCAGCATCAGCTGCTGCTAAAGAGGCCGTTTGGATGAGGAATTTTGTCCAAAAGTTGGGCGTCATTCCTGAAGTTGTTGGTCCAGTTCGTGTGTACTGTGACAACACGGGTGCCGTTGCTCAGACAAAGGAACCAAGGTCTCATCAAAGATCCAAACACGTACTGAGGAAATACCACATCATCCGGGAGATTGTGGAAAGAGGAGACATCACTGTCGAAAGAGTGGCCTTTGCAGACAATATCGCTGATCCACTTACTAAGCCCTTGCCAGGACCATTATTTGACAAACATCGCGAAGCAATGGGTCTACGTAGTATGACTAGTTGGCTTTAGGGCAAGTGGGAGATTGAAAGAGTGGGTGCCCAGTGAGCCAACTTGTGGCTAAGGGCTTTGATGACTCTTTGTGTAAACAATCTTTTGTTTAATATAATTTATACTTTTATTAATGGCAATGACTTTATCTTTCTTCATATTGTTATATTGTGATATACTATTGTTGTTTTGATAAAGACCTTGAATATACTATAGTGTATGTAAGATGTGGTAGAACATGGGGATGTCTATCATGAAACACATCTTATAGTCACTGTATATTCTAAACTGTTCCTAGTCGATTGAGCCGTCCGTTAATAAGGATAAGGATCGCTCGAGTTTGAGACTAGAATTTGCGATGCAGAGTACCACGTTTCATTGGTAAGGAACATAGAGATGTTCGAAGCATGCAAATGGATATTCATACGATGAATGATCGAACTACCCTATCCGGACATTCCAAGTGGTTATCACTTATCGAGTGGATAAAGTCCGCGGTTTTGGTTGTACACAATTAGTCCTTACTACTTGAAACATCATTGAGACTCTATATGCTAGTATTGTGCTTTGACTCGTTTACCGACTCTATTGGGGTCATCAGGTGTCGGGATTGAGTACAGTTACAACACATATAGGAGTCGATGCTTTGTTGTCAAGGATTCACCACATACTTGCGAGTGTGGATATCCTATGCGATCTGAGGAGATATTAGTGTGACGAATCTCTGGCCAGAGTACATGATGTGTTTTAAGAAATGGTTTCTTAGTAGCACATGCGATGTCACTATTTGATCTTCAAGATGTATTGCATAGTTATCGAATCTCGAACGACTCTCGATTTACCAATGGTTGTTGATTCGATCGGGATATATGGATGAAGGGACCGTACTGTACGCTAACCAAAATCTATTGGTTCTTGCAGGCACTATCAGTGATACCTAGGAAATCATGGGGCGATGTTGCTAGGCGCTCTTACCATGATTCTATGGGCAAGTCGGAAATTGTTGTTCCGAGTCACAAGGAGTTGTGAGCCCATGGCTAGCTGTATCCCTGAACCATTGAGGGTCACACAGAGTAATGGATTTTTAATCCCCGTTGAGATAGTTAAATTTAAAGAGTTAAATTTAATGAACAAAGAAGTTGGACTTCTTATTTAAGAGTAGAGAAGTAAGATTTCTTAAAATGACATAGGGATGGGCATTTTTGGAAATCACTGAATTCGGATTCAAAAAAATTTATCTTGACTTTAAAAGGTACAGAAATGGTTTCTGTGAACATTGGTAAAATCGGTTTATCAATCAGAGTCACGATGAATTTTATATTAATTTCTGAACATGCGGGCTTTGCTTGTCAGGCTTGAACTTATGACTAATGGGCCCTAAGCTGTTAGCGGCCTACATTATAAATAAGTTATTGCAGTACAGAAATAATACAAAACAGGTCACAATTTTCGAAAAACCCTAGTTTTCTCTCTAACAGTGGCCGCCCACCTCCCCTCTGCTCGGGAAAAATCCAGCCTGTGAATTTTGAATTACAGTCTGGTTTAACGGATCAAATTCGTTAATTATCTTCGTAGAAACTTCTGATAGATTTTATAGTGCAATCTATCAGAGGGATTAAATCTCTGTTCGTGGACCTGATTGAAGAACAGTTCGTCCATCAGTTCCTGGGAGATACAACTAGAGCAGAGCAATCTGTTGGTGTCCATAATCTTGATTCGAGATTGGAGGTAAAAATTTATAATTGTTATTTAATTTTTACACACACAATTTAATCGTAAAGTTTTGATACCCATTATGGAATCGTTCCATATAAAATTTTTAAACTTCCGTTGCACCGGGTATCAATTCTGATTGATCTGATCGCCGTTCTCCAACAGACTAGAGGTCAAGAATCAGATGACAAAGATAGACCGGGCCCTGGTATGTAGCACGCTATCTCGTCGCTTCAGGAGGTGGCTCACATACCGAAATACCAGTGGATACGTCGGACCCAATTCGATGGAAGTCCATCCACTAACAGGATAGGGTAAAACCCTACTAACAGACATTTCAAAAGAGATAGCACAATATGCAAATGTATGCAACATAAAATCATATCATATAAATCATGCAGTCATATTATACATGCATACTCAGTTAGGATATCTCGAACAGTACTTTCGTACCTCAAATACTAGGCAAGCTCTACCAGCTCTAAGTCCACGCCTATATTTCGCACTACAATGCGAAATGATACTAATATCATTAAAGTGCTCTAAAAGCCTTAACTAAGCTATCACATACTCCTAAATATTTTTAGGAAACAAAAGCTACAACTTCGTCCATCGTCAGCCCTTTGTTGCCTCTTGCCTCAAAACTAGGCCACAACTCCGCTATGACGCCTGGATCGCTACACCACTTCCTGTTTCCCAATGGGACGCCTAGAAAGCCCTAGATCTAAGCTGGAAGACCAAGGAGTCGAGAGAATAGAGGTGAATGGTGCACTTGAAAATGAGCCTCGGAACCTCTATTTATAGACGGAGTTTGGTCCGTCCGAACCACGCTTCGGAGCCTCCAAACACGTTCGGGCCATCCGAACCTGACTTCGGAGCATCCAAAGTCCCATTAATATGTCAGCCGTGACATCATCTTGCTGACGTAAGCAATGACGTAATACTGGACTCCAATCGGACCGTCTGAACCTGTCGACGGAGTGTCCTAACACGTTCGGAGCCTCCGATCCTGGCTTCGGATCGTCCGATCACGTTCGGAGCCTCCGATCTTCCTTTCGGAGCCTCCGAACTCAAGTTTAGTGAATGCGATTAGTTCCTTAATCTCCTTATTTGGTTACGGGCTACTACATTCTCCCCCGCTTAAGATATTTCGTCCTCGAAATCAAATCTTAAGTACTGAATGTAAAATAACATGCGGAAACATTCTTTATTCAATTTAAACATTTACAAGGTACAACTTAGTACGATACTGAAATAACCATCAGAATAACTCGGGATGTTCTAAACGCATCCTGCTCTCAAGATCCCAAGTGGATTCTTCAGTGCCTCGGAGTTGCCACTGAACAAAAACCAGAGGAATAACTTTATTCCGCAACACCTTATCCTTATGATCCAGAATACGAATAGGTCTCTCTACATAAGTAAAATCCGTATCCACCTGAACTTTAGACGGCTGTAGAATATGAGACTGATCCGCCACATACCGTCGCAACAGAGATACGTGGAACACGTCATGAATACTGGACATAAACGGTGGCAAAACTAGCCGATACACTAAATCGCCAATGCTCTCCAAGATCTCAAACGGACAGATGAATCTGGGAGACAGCTTACCCTTGAGACCAAATCTGAGAATCCTACGAAAAGACGAAACTCTCAGAAACACCTTCTCCCCAACATCAAACTGCAAAGGCCTACGCTTAGTATTAGCATAGCTGGCCTGAAGATCCTGTGCAGTCTTAATCCGTTTCTTGATCTGATCAACAATATCTGCCGCCTACTGGATTAACTCCGGTCCTTCAGCATGTCTCTCCCCCACTTCTTCCAAAAAGAGAGGAGTACGACAATGTCGTCCGTACAATGCCTCAAAAGGTGCCATCCCAATGCTACGATGGCAGCTGTTGTTGTACGCGAACTCAATCAATGGCAAATGATCCTGCCAGGCTGAACCAAAATCCATAACGCACGCTCAAAGCATATCCTCCAAAGTACGGATAGTGCGCTCTGACTGACCATCTGTCTCCGGATGATAGACACTACTCAAACTGAGAGTAGTACCCATCGCACGCCGAACACTCCCCCAGATCCTAGAAGTAAACCTGGGGTCTCGATCGCTGACAATGCTTACAGGCACTCCATGAAGTCGAACGATCTCTTGGATGTACAACCGAGCCATACGGTCAACAGAGTACTCTCGGCTATAGGAAATGAAATGAGCTGACTTGGTGAGTTTGTCCACCACAACCCAGATAGCATCACAATTCCTTGAGGATACCGGAAAATGGGTCACAAAATCCATCGTAAGCTCCCACTTCCACTCAAGAATAGGCAGACTATGAAGCAAACCTCCAGGTCATCGGTGTTCTGCCTTGACCTGCTGACAAACCAAGCATTTTGAAACATACTGATACACACTGCGTTTCATTCCCTTCCACCAAAAACGAGTACATAGATCCTTGTACATCTTGTTGCTCCTCGGATGAATACTCAACTTAGTGCGATGTGCCTGAGACAAGATATCCTCTCGCAACTCTTCATCCTCCGGAATCACAAGCCTACTAGACAGAAACAGAAAACCATCTGAATGATAGTGAAATCTAGACGTACTACCCTTGTTGGCTAGACGAGCCAAACGCTGGGTCTTTGGATCAGACATCTGAGCATCCCAAAACCTTTAATACAAAGCTGGCTTAGATAATATCGCAAACATCTAGATACTCTGCATACCTTTTTTATGCTTGAAGGTATACCCTGAAGAAAAACAATCTCCGATCGCACTAGACATCGAACAAGTCTGAAGTGCGGATAGTCGCACTTTGCGACTCAAGGCATCAGTAGTGAGATTAGTAGCTCCCAGATGGTACTTAATCTCGCAATCATAGTCATTAAGCAAGTCCATCAAATTCCTCTGCCTCATGTTCAACTCTGCCTGAGTGAACAAATACTTGAGACTCGTGTGGTCGGTGAAGATCTCAAATTTCTCGCCATACAGATAATGACGCCAGATCTTCAAAGCGAACACAATAGCTGCCAACTCCAAATCATGGAATGGGTAATTGCCTTCGTGCAACTTCAACTGTCTAGAAGCGTATGCGATCACATGCCCATTCTGAGTTAGGACACAACCTAACCCCTGAAGAGAAGCATCTGTGTAAACCACATACCCTCCAGATCCTGACGGCAATGCCAACACTGGTGCAGAATTCAAACGTCGTCGAAGCTCACAAAAATTTTCCTCACACTCTGAGGACCACTCGAAATCAACACCCTTGCGGGTAAGCTGCGTCAATGGTCGAGCTAGATGAGAGAAGTTCAAAATAAAGCGACGATAATATCTTGCTAGACCCATAAAACTACGGATCTCAGCAACCGTCGCCGGACGCGACCAATTAAGCACAACCACAATCTTGCTCGGATCAATAGAAATTCCCTCACTGGATATGATTTGGCCAAGAATGACCACTCGATCCATCCAGAACTCACACTTGCTCAGTTTGGCATACAACTGCTCATCCCGAAGAGTCTGCAGTACCAACCGCAAGTGAGAAACATGCTCGTCCGCATTACGCAAATGTACCAGAATGTCGTCAATAAAAACAACGACAAACTTGTCCAAATATTCCCTGAATACACGGTTCATCAGATCCATAAATATAGCCGGTGCATTTGTCAATCCAAATGGCATCACTAGAAACTCGTAATGCCCATAGCGAGTACGGAATGTAGTCTTGGCTATGTCCTGATCTCGAACTCTCATCTGATGATACCCAGATCTCAAGTCAATCTTGGAGTAAACCGAAGTACCCTGCAGCTGATCAAACAAGTCATCAATACGAAGTAAAGGATACTTGTTCTTAACACTAACCCGATTCAACTGCCGATAGTCAATGCATAGCCGCATAGACCCATCCTTCTTCTTCACAAAAATAATAGGAGCTTCCCAAGTAGTACCCATCCTTAGTACCCGCCACGTACTTCATCATGATCTCCTCAAAACTCGGATTTTTCTCCTCTTGCTTGGCCTGCCAGTTCTGACTGTAGTTGTTGTTTGAGTTGTATGTCTGCCTTTCTTGATTGCCCATAAAATTCACAGCCTCAACTTCAATCAACTGCTGGTCTTGTTGCATATTCCCTTGTGCTTGATTTACCGGCGCTGTTTTCATGAGTGCCACTTGGTGTGTCAGCGCGTCAATCTTAGCATTCAGGGCCATAAAAGCATCGACCTGTAAAACTCCAGCCTTCTTCTCTCTCTTTACATTCGGCCACCCAATGTTACTCTCTGCCATGTTGCCAATGATCTCCCAGGCTTCAGCTGGCGTCTTCCTGAATAAGCATCCATTAGCAGCAGCATCTAGCATAGAACGCACTGAAGGATCTACTCCATTATAGAATGTCTGGGTTTGCTGGCTTTGTGTAAGATTATGCTGAGGACACATCCTCAACATCTTTTTAAATCTGGACCACGCCGCATGTATAGATTCTCCCTCCTTCTGCTTGAAAGATATAATATATGAGAACAACTTCGCCATCTTAGTAGGAGGGAAATACTTGTTCAGAAAAGTCTGAACAAGTTGGTTCCATGTAGTGATGGAACCCGCAGGTAAATCATCTAACCACTCAACAGCTTTGCCTTGAAGATAAAATGGGAATAACCGCAGTCGCACTGCATCAGATGTTACCCCATTAACTTTGAACGTGTCGCAGATCGACAGAAAACGCTCCAGATGAGCATAGGGGTCTTCCACAGACGTACCCCCAAATCTAGCTTGTAATTGGATCAGTTGAATTGTAGAGGGCTTCAGTTCAAAATTGTTCGCCTCAACAGCGGGGCGAACGATGCTAGATCCATAACCTTCAACTGGCGGCTTAATAATATTCCAAATAGTACGATTGTCCGCCATCTATCCTAGCACCTGAAAGTTACAAAGAAAAGAGAGGAATTTAGAATTTAATAAAAAGAAAATTAAAATAAAGTATAATCTCAAGAGAAACAAAAATTCTGAAATCAAAACAGTCCCCAGCAACGGCGCCAAAAACTTGACCACGTTAATCGGTGTGAATAAATTCAACTAGAAGGCGTACCAGGTCAAGTAATAATATAGTGGACAAAGGTCCAAGTGTCGAACCCACAGGGACTGTAAATATATGATTACCAAAATATTTATTTCTACTTAATCTAGACTAATGAATAAAGATGATTCAGATTTTTAACTAATAAATAAAATTTCAATTAAAATTAAATTAATTAAAACGCAGCAGAAAATTTTGGATTACTTCAAATTTGGGAAAATTTCGATCAAGGACTCACGTAGGTACCAGACAACTCATGTAACAAGAAGTCGATCTAGGACATCAGACTTAATCTTAATTCACGGGAATTTTCCTAATTCGTTCGAAGGACTATTTCTAGAACAATCAAACCTATTCAAATATTTATGAACTAATCTTTCGTAATTCTAATCAAATTTGAATGCATGAATAACTGTGAAATTCAGTTTACACCCAAACCGCATAATGAAACCGAATTCTATTTCTAGTCAGTTTTACACTATGTTGACTAGCAAAGTGATCGAATTCGAGACCTCCTCTATCGACTTGGAATCGATTAACAAGAAAACAAATAACTGGCCAAGAAATTTGTAAGATAAATATAAATTCGATAAACAATAAATTCAAATTAAGTCTAAAAATCTCAAATAAACAAACGAGTTTTATACATAAATTGTCTGGCCCAATCACGTGGCCTTGATCGAAAGAGAAAACTACTCAATAAATAAATTCATGATTAAACAAGGTTTTTAATCATGAAAAGTAAAAATAAAATAAAAGAAAGAATAAGAAATCTTCTCCCAACCGTGTAGCCTGTTGCCGCCTCTGAAAATCTGGAACTGGAACCCTTATTCTGATGATTAGATTGGTATTTATATGCCCAAGGGTCTTCAAAAGTTAGTATCCTTCCCGGGCAAGAATTTCCTTTTTAAAAAACTCTGCACGCGTATCTCGCTCGAGCGAGCATAGGGTCTCGCTCGAGCGAGCCATCTTCTGCCCGAAGGTTATTTAAGAGTAGAGGAGTAAGATTTCCTAAAATGACATAGGGATGGGCATTTTTGGAAATCACTGAATTCGGATTCAGAAAAATTTATCTTGACTTTAAAAGGTACAGAAATGGTTTCTGTGAACATTGGTAAAATCGGTTTATCAATCAGAGTCACGATGAATTTTATATTAATTTCTGAACATGCGGGCTTTGCTTGTCAGGCTTGAACTTATGACTAATGGGCCCTAAGCTGTTAGCGGCCTACATTATAAATAAGTTATTGCAGTACAGAAATAATACACAACAGATCACAATTTTCGAAAAACCCTAGTTTTCTCTCTAACAGTGGCCGCCCCCCTCCCCTCTGCTCGGGAAAAATCCATCCTGTGAATTTTGAATTATAGTCTGGTTTAACGGATCAAATTCGTTAATTCTCTTCGTAGAAACTTCTGATAGATTTTCTAGTGCAATCTATCAGAGGGATTAAATCTCTGTTCATGGACCTGATTGAAGAACAATTCGTCCATCAGTTCCTGGGAGATACAACAAGAGCAGAGCAATCTGTTGGTGTCCATAATCTCGATTCGAGATTGGAGGTAAAAATTTATAATTGTTATTTAATTTTTACACACACAATTTAATCGTAAAGTTTTGATATCCATTATGGAATCGTTCCATATAAAATTTTTAAACTTTCGCTGCACCGGGTATCAATTCTGATTGATTTGATCGCCGTTCTCCAACAGTGGTATCAGAGCCAGGTTGCTCAGATCAAGCGATTAAATTAATCGATTGTACAAAAATTTTTAAGCCTCGGTTTTTGAAACAAAATAAATTTTTTAAATTAAAAAAATTTTTCGGGCAAAAACACGGGCAGCGAGAGTTGCTGCCCATGGGCAGCGACGTGATCGCTGCCCAGGGCAGCAATCGTCGATGCCCAAGGGGCAGCCGGGCTACCCGGCCCGAGCCCCTTTGGGGCGCGGGCAGCCCGGGAGTGTCCCGGGCGGCCCGCGAAAAATTAATTTTTAAAATTAAAATTTTAATATGTTAAAATTCTATTTTTGGTCCGATCGAAAATTGTTTTTGATTGGTCCACGAGGCGTCGGATCGAATTGTTCGAGTCCGAAAATTTTAAAATTGATTTTTGGAAAAATTTGAATTTTTGGAAAATTTATATATTTTATCCGTTAAATCAGATTTTATGAAATTAATTATTTTTGGTACAATTGATGATAAGATATGATCTTATGGAAATATTGAGTAAAATATGATTTTATGTATAAAATTGGATTTTATATGTAAAATATGATTTTATTTGATAAAAAGATAAAATATGATTTTGTATGTAAAATAAGATTTTATATATGGAATATGATTTTATCCTTTTAATTTAAATTGCCATTGCATGTTATCCAATAAATTAATTTTTAATTAAATATTATTGGATAAGGATGATCGATTGCCATGAACAATTTTGTAGGTGTATGTTAGGAATTTACATTTGTTTTTATTGTTGTTGGATTTATTAATGGGCCTGGTTTATGGCCCAATATGAATTGTCATATGTAATAAAAGTGGGCCTGGTTTATGGCCTGTTCCCACCCCTTGAAATGTATCCCCTATTTGTCATGGTTATTTGTTTTAAATACATTAGACTTAGTGGGAGATGAAGATTTGAAGACGGAGGTGGGCCCAGCAGACAATAAAGACAGAAGAAATGTAAATTGGAAGCACAATGTAATAGGATTTCATTGCATACCTGCATATTACCTAGGATTGGACTAAGACTCGTGATTGGCAACCACGGGTCGATTAGAAATGAAATCGATCATCCTATATAATATATGATATTATTGTTGTATGCATGTTTTAGACAAAATTGTGTGAATCCGGCAAGCATACAAAATTTTAAAATGATGAGACAAATTTTCAAAATTAAAATCCCTCATTTTAAATATGATTTAAAATTGATATCAAGATAAATAAAGGAAATTTAAAATTGTTTAAATGTTCCTACCTTCCATCAACGATCAATGTATGAGATGCTACCCGCGGATACGGTCCGGCTCATATTATTGGGGGGGCCCGTTCGTCGGAAAGCTGTACATTGGATCGACACATGTTGTAAGTTGGGTGGAACTCCCATGGGATTGGCTCATATTATTGGGGGATCCACATGGCAACCGTCCATCACAACTTAATATTAATGGGTCATCTTGACATGTCACAATAAACAGCGTTATATTATTGGGCCCTTACTGGACATGAGGTAAAAACATGGAGGTTGCTTTGGAAGCAATTGGGCTCTACCTTTTGAAAATTATGGTTGGCTGATATTATTCGGGACCATAGTTTGTCAATTGAACTCCATGTTCTCACTAAGGAAAACAGTTTTCCATTTTCACTAGAGGGTAGTGAAATCGTTAAAATAGTGGGAGTGAGATTCATAAAATAAATTTCGCCTATTTTATGTCTTAGTAAATTAATTAAACAGTCACTGATATTTGTCTGTTTCTTTTCAGTATTTCATAAAGATGAATTCGCGTAATCCACTTTTCTCGATCCTCGAACAAAATAAATTGACTGGCGCAAACTATACGGAATGGTTCCGTAAGTTGAAGATTGTCTTGACTTCGGAGAAGATGCTCTACGTGTTAGAAAAATCTCCTCTGAAGGAAGCACCAGCTGACATAAGTCCAGAAGAGTTAGCCAAACTTGATACATGGTGGGACCATGATATCAAGGCCAAATGCTATATGCAAGCCTCGATGTCTGATGAACTCCAGAGGCGATTTGAGGACACCGTGAATGCTGCTGACATTCATGTACAACTCAAGGAACTTTTTGGGGCTCAATCGAGAGCTGAAAGGTTCGCTACTGTAAAGGAGCTAATGACGTGTCGCATGCGTGAAGGGACTTTGGTCCGTGATCATGGGGTACGAGTGATTTGGCTCATACAGAAGTTGGTAACGCTTGATTTGGTGTTGGAGCATGAACTCAATGTGGACTTACTACTTCTATCTCTTCCTTCTTCGTTTGACGGATTTGTGGTGAATTTCAATATGAACAAGATAGAGGCCTCCCTTGAAGAGATGGTCAATATGCTTGTAACATATGAATCCACTTTAAAGAAGGATAAACCGGCTTTCTTGGTGGGCTCCTCTTCTTCTGCTAAGAAGGGGCCAAGTACAAAGGGTAAGAAACGTTCTGCCCCACCCAAGAAAATCGAAACCCGAGAAGAAGTACAAGAAAAAGGCTTCAAACATGGAAAAGTCCAAGGATGTTTGCCATTAATGCAAGAAGCCCGATCATTGGAAACGTAACTGCAAGGAATATCTAGAGCAGTTGCGAACTACGAATGGTATGTTCTATATTGAAATAAATGTTTCACTTAATACTACTTCTTGGGTATTGGATACCGGATGTGGATCTCACATTTGCAATGATTTGCAGGTGATGACAAGAAGTCGCAGACTTAGAATGGGTGAGACCCAGCTGAGGCTCGGAAATGGTTCCAGAGTTGAAGCTAAAGCTGTGGGAGATGTTTATTTAATTTTGCAGAACGGTTTTAAGTTACTTTTGAGAGATGTTTTATTTGTTCCAAATTTGATTAAAAACATTATTTCTGTTTCTATGCTTGATAGAGATGGTTATTCTTGCAATTTTGTGAATGGGATTTGCAATATTTACAAGAATGAATGTTTGATTGGAAATGGACAACTTGAAAACGATCTATATAACTTAAAATTAAAAGACGTTCCAATAAATTATGTTGATAAACCGGTAACAACAAACAAAAGGAAAATCGATAGTCAAAACCCGGCAAACCTTTGGCATGCTAGGCTAGGTCATATTTCCTCAAGGAGGATGAACAAGCTAGTGGGAGAGGGCATGTTTGATATGTCTGATATTAACTGTCTACCTACTTGTGAGTCCTGCCTGAAAGGAAAAATGACTAAATCTACTTTTAAGGGGAAACCTGAGCGTAGTCAAAATCTGTTGGATTTGATCCATACAGACGTTTGTGGTCCATTTAGAATTGGTACTCAATATGGCCACACCTACTTCATTACCTTTACTGATGATTATTCAAGGTATGGGTATTTATATTTAATGAAATATAAGTCTGAAGCATTTGAAAAGTTCAAAGAATTCAAGGCTGAAGTAGAAAACAAGCTAGGTAAAAGTATTAAAGCACTTCGATCGGATCGAGGTGGAGAATACTTGAGTACCGAGTTTTTGGACTATCTGAATGAGAATGGGATTCTCTCTCAGTGGACTCCTCCTATGACACCTCAGCTGAATGGTGTATCGGAGCGTCATAATCGAACTTTGTTGGACATGGTTCGATCCATGATGAGCTTCACTGAGCTTCCACCTTCGTTTTGGGGCTATGCGCTTGAAACGGCGGTATTGTTGTTGAACAACGTCCACACCAAAGCAGTGGACAAAAAACCATACGAGTTATGGAATGGCAAAGCTCCTAAGTATTTGTACTTGAGGATTTGGGGATGTCCTGCTTACGTGAAGCAGACAGTGGGAGATAAGTTGGATAGTCGATCCACCTTATGTTATTTTGTAGGGTATCCGAAGAATTCAATCGGATATTATTTCTATCATCCTGCTGAAACAAAAGTGTTTGTTTCAAGGAATGCCACCTTCTTGGAGAAGGAGTTCTTATTGGATAAGAAAGGTGAGATGATGAAACTCGAAGAAATTCGAGAAGAACCCGAAATACAAAATAATGATCCTATACCTCAGGAACCATTGATGGACACGCCTATACTTAGAAGATCCGAGAGGACTTCTAAACCTCCTATTCGATATGGTCTTCTTTTTGAAGGGGATCAAGATGAACCCGATGTTGGATGTGATCCAAGAAACTTCAAGGAAGAAATTTCTGATGCGGATTCAAATTTATGGCTTGAAGCTATGCAGTCAGAAATAGATTCGATGCATACAAACCAAGTTTGGTCTTTAGTAGATCCTCCCGATGGAATTGTTCCAATAGGGTGTAAATGGATCTACAAGAGAAATCTTGGGCCTGATGGTAAGGTATTGACCTACAAGGCGCGATTGGTGGCGAAAGGTTATACTCAAAGACAAGGAGTTGACTATGATGAAACCTTTTCACCAGTTGCAATGTTCAAGTCCATAAGAATCCTTATTGCCATAGCTGCTTGGTATGACTATGAGATATGGCAGATGGATGTGAAGACTGCATTTCTTAATGGAAACATTAAGGAAGAGATCTATATGACGCAAGCCTGAGGGATACACATCCATGGGAAGCGAGCATAAGGTATGCAAGCTTCAGAGATCAATCTATGGTCTAAAACAAGCATCAAGAAGTTGGAACCAGAAATTTGATGAAACAATAAAGGATTTTGGTTGCATCAAGAACCCGGAGGAACCGTGCGTGTACAAGAAAGTAGTTAAGGATGCTGTGACATTCTTAGTACTTTATGTTGATGACATCCTACTCATTGGGAATGACGTAGGGATGTTGCAGTCAACAAAGATATGGTTATCAGGTAGATTCTCGATGAAGGATTTGGGTGAGGCATCCTATATTCTAGGGATACAGATCTATAGAGATAGATCTAAGAGAATGATAGGACTCACTCAAGAAACCTACATCGACACCATATTGAAACAGTTTTCAATGGATGGGTCCAAGAGAGGACATCTACCTATGTGTCATGGAGTTTCTCTATCCAAGTCTGTGTCCCAAGACTGATGAAGAGATAGAGAAAATGACACATGTACCATATGCGTTAGCCATTGGTAGTATCATGTATGGATGATATCTACTAGACCGGATGTAGCATTTGCTCTGAGTGTCACGAGCAGATATCAAGCTAATCCCGGTCAAATGCATTGGAAAGCCGTGAAGGACATTCTTAAGTACTTACGAAGGACTAAGAATATGTTCATGGTATATGGAGGAAGAGAACTAAAATTGGAAGGCTATACCGACTCTAGCTTCCAAAGTGACGTGGATGACTCGAAGTCAACCTCTGGATTTGTGTTCATGCTCAATGGCGGTGCTGTATCTTGGAAGAGTTCCAAGCAGGACACCACAGCGGATTCCACCACTGAGGCAGAATACATTGCAGCATCAGCTGCTGCTAAAGAGGCCGTTTGGATGAGGAATTTTGTCCAAAAGTTGGGCGTCATTCCTGAAGTTGTTGGTCCAGTTCGTGTGTACTGTGACAACACGGGTGCCGTTGCTCAGACAAAGGAACCAAGGTCTCATCAAAGATCCAAACACGTACTGAGGAAATACCACATCATCCGGGAGATTGTGGAAAGAGGAGACATCACTGTCGAAAGAGTGGCCTTTGCAGACAATATCGCTGATCCACTTACTAAGCCCTTGCCAGGACCATTATTTGACAAACATCGCGAAGCAATGGGTCTACGTAGTATGACTAGTTGGCTTTAGGGCAAGTGGGAGATTGAAAGAGTGGGTGCCCAGTGAGCCAACTTGTGGCTAAGGGCTTTGATGACTCTTTGTGTAAACAATCTTTTGTTTAATATAATTTATACTTTTATTAATGGCAATGACTTTATCTTTCTTCATATTGTTATATTGTGATATACTATTGTTGTTTTGATAAAGACCTTGAATATACTATAGTGTATGTAAGATGTGGTAGAACATGGGGATGTCTATCATGAAACACATCTTATAGTCACTGTATATTCTAAACTGTTCCTAGTCGATTGAGCCGTCCGTTAATAAGGATAAGGATCGCTCGAGTTTGAGACTAGAATTTGCGATGCAGAGTACCACGTTTCATTGGTAAGGAACATAGAGATGTTCGAAGCATGCAAATGGATATTCATACGATGAATGATCGAACTACCCTATCCGGACATTCCAAGTGGTTATCACTTATCGAGTGGATAAAGTCCGCGGTTTTGGTTGTACACAATTAGTCCTTACTACTTGAAACATCATTGAGACTCTATATGCTAGTATTGTGCTTTGACTCGTTTACCGACTCTATTGGGGTCATCAGGTGTCGGGATTGAGTACAGTTACAACACATATAGGAGTCGATGCTTTGTTGTCAAGGATTCACCACATACTTGCGAGTGTGGATATCCTATGCGATCTGAGGAGATATTAGTGTGACGAATCTCTGGCCAGAGTACATGATGTGTTTTAAGAAATGGTTTCTTAGTAGCACATGCGATGTCACTATTTGATCTTCAAGATGTATTGCATAGTTATCGAATCTCGAACGACTCTCGATTTACCAATGGTTGTTGATTCGATCGGGATATATGGATGAAGGGACCGTACTGTACGCTAACCAAAATCTATTGGTTCTTGCAGGCACTATCAGTGATACTTAGGAAATCATGGGGCGATGTTGCTAGGCGCTCTTACCATGATTCTATGGGCAAGTCGGAAATTGTTGTTCCGAGTCACAAGGAGTTGTGAGCCCATGGCTAGCTGTATCCCTGAACCATTGAGGGTCACACAGAGTAATGGATTTTTAATCCCCGTTGAGATAGTTAAATTTAAAGAGTTAAATTTAATGAACAAAGAAGTTGGACTTCTTATTTAAGAGTAGAGAAGTAAGATTTCTTAAAATGACATAGGGATGGGCATTTTTGGAAATCACTGAATTCGGATTCAAAAAAATTTATCTTGACTTTAAAAGGTACAGAAATGGTTTCTGTGAACATTGGTAAAATCGGTTTATCAATCAGAGTCACGATGAATTTTATATTAATTTCTGAACATGCGGGCTTTGCTTGTCAGGCTTGAACTTATGACTTGGGCCCTAAGCTGTTAGCGGCCTACATTATAAATAAGTTATTGCAGTACAGAAATAATACAAAACAGGTCACAATTTTCGAAAAACCCTAGTTTTCTCTCTAACAGTGGCCGCCCACCTCCCCTCTGCTCGGGAAAAATCCAGCCTGTGAATTTTGAATTACAGTCTGGTTTAACGGATCAAATTCGTTAATTATCTTCGTAGAAACTTCTGATAGATTTTATAGTGCAATCTATCAGAGGGATTAAATCTCTGTTCGTGGACCTGATTGAAGAACAGTTCGTCCATCAGTTCCTGGGAGATACAACTAGAGCAGAGCAATCTGTTGGTGTCCATAATCTTGATTCGAGATTGGAGGTAAAAATTTATAATTGTTATTTAATTTTTACACACACAATTTAATCGTAAAGTTTTGATACCCATTATGGAATCGTTCCATATAAAATTTTTAAACTTCCGTTGCACCGGGTATCAATTCTGATTGATCTGATCGCCGTTCTCCAACAGACTAGAGGTCAAGAATCAGATGACAAAGATAGACCGGGCCCTGGTATGTAGCACGCTATCTCGTCGCTTCAGGAGGTGGCTCACATACCGAAATACCAGTGGATACGTCGGACCCAATTCGATGGAAGTCCATCCACTAACAGGATAGGGTAAAACCCTACTAACAGACATTTCAAAAGAGATAGCACAATATGCAAATGTATGCAACATAAAATCATATCATATAAATCATGCAGTCATATTATACATGCATACTCAGTTAGGATATCTCGAACAGTACTTTCGTACCTCAAATACTAGGCAAGCTCTACCAGCTCTAAGTCCACGCCTATATTTCGCACTACAATGCGAAATGATACTAATATCATTAAAGTGCTCTAAAAGCCTTAACTAAGCTATCACATACTCCTAAATATTTTTAGGAAACAAAAGCTACAACTTCGTCCATCGTCAGCCCTTTGTTGCCTCTTGCCTCAAAACTAGGCCACAACTCCGCTATGACGCCTGGATCGCTACACCACTTCCTGTTTCCCAATGGGACGCCTAGAAAGCCCTAGATCTAAGCTGGAAGACCAAGGAGTCGAGAGAATAGAGGTGAATGGTGCACTTGAAAATGAGCCTCGGAACCTCTATTTATAGACGGAGTTTGGTCCGTCCGAACCACGCTTCGGAGCCTCCAAACACGTTCGGGCCATCCGAACCTGACTTCGGAGCATCCAAAGTCCCATTAATATGTCAGCCGTGACATCATCTTGCTGACGTAAGCAATGACGTAATACTGGACTCCAATCGGACCGTCTGAACCTGTCGACGGAGTGTCCTAACACGTTCGGAGCCTCCGATCCTGGCTTCGGATCGTCCGATCACGTTCGGAGCCTCCGATCTTCCTTTCGGAGCCTCCGAACTCAAGTTTAGTGAATGCGATTAGTTCCTTAATCTCCTTATTTGGTTACGGGCTACTACATTCTCCCCCGCTTAAGATATTTCGTCCTCGAAATCAAATCTTAAGTACTGAATGTAAAATAACATGCGGAAACATTCTTTATTCAATTTAAACATTTACAAGGTACAACTTAGTACGATACTGAAATAACCATCAGAATAACTCGGGATGTTCTAAACGCATCCTGCTCTCAAGATCCCAAGTGGATTCTTCAGTGCCTCGGAGTTGCCACTGAACAAAAACCAGAGGAATAACTTTATTCCGCAACACCTTATCCTTATGATCCAGAATACGAATAGGTCTCTCTACATAAGTAAAATCCGTATCCACCTGAACTTTAGACGGCTGTAGAATATGAGACTGATCCGCCACATACCGTCGCAACAGAGATACGTGGAACACGTCATGAATACTGGACATAAACGGTGGCAAAACTAGCCGATACACTAAATCGCCAATGCTCTCCAAGATCTCAAACGGACAGATGAATCTGGGAGACAGCTTACCCTTGAGACCAAATCTGAGAATCCTGCGAAAAGACGAAACTCTCAGAAACACCTTCTCCCCAACATCAAACTGCAAAGGCCTACGCTTAGTATTAGCATAGCTGGCCTGAAGATCCTGTGCAGTCTTAATCCGTTTCTTGATCTGATCAACAATATCTGCCGCCTACTGGATTAACTCCGGTCCTTCAGCATGTCTCTCCCCCACTTCTTCCAAAAAGAGAGGAGTACGACAATGTCGTCCGTACAATGCCTCAAAAGGTGCCATCCCAATGCTACGATGGCAGCTGTTGTTGTACGCGAACTCAATCAATGGCAAATGATCCTGCCAGGCTGAACCAAAATCCATAACGCACGCTCAAAGCATATCCTCCAAAGTACGGATAGTGCGCTCTGACTGACCATCTGTCTCCGGATGATAGACACTACTCAAACTGAGAGTAGTACCCATCGCACGCCGAACACTCCCCCAGATCCTAGAAGTAAACCTGGGGTCTCGATCGCTGACAATGCTTACAGGCACTCCATGAAGTCGAACGATCTCTTGGATGTACAACCGAGCCATACGGTCAACAGAGTACTCTCGGCTATAGGAAATGAAATGAGCTGACTTGGTGAGTTTGTCCACCACAACCCAGATAGCATCACAATTCCTTGAGGATACCGGAAAATGGGTCACAAAATCCATCGTAATAAGCTCCCACTTCCACTCAAGAATAGGCAGACTATGAAGCAAACCTCCAGGTCATCGGTGTTCTGCCTTGACCTGCTGACAAACCAAGCATTTTGAAACATACTGATACACACTGCGTTTCATTCCCTTCCACCAAAAACGAGTACATAGATCCTTGTACATCTTGTTGCTCCTCGGATGAATACTCAACTTAGTGCGATGTGCCTGAGACAAGATATCCTCTCGCAACTCTTCATCCTCCGGAATCACAAGCCTACTAGACAGAAACAGAAAACCATCTGAATGATAGTGAAATCTAGACGTACTACCCTTGTTGGCTAGACGAGCCAAACGCTGGGTCTTTGGATCAGACATCTGAGCATCCCAAAACCTTTAATACAAAGCTGGCTTAGATAACATCGCAAACATCTAGATACTCTGCATACCTTTTTTATGCTTGAAGGTATACCCTGAAGAAAAACAATCTCCGATCGCACTAGACATCGAACAAGTCTGAAGTGCGGATAGTCGCACTTTGCGACTCAAGGCATCAGTAGTGAGATTAGTAGCTCCCAGATGGTACTTAATCTCGCAATCATAGTCATTAAGCAAGTCCATCAAATTCCTCTGCCTCATGTTCAACTCTGCCTGAGTGAACAAATACTTGAGACTCGTGTGGTCGGTGAAGATCTCAAATTTCTCGCCATACAGATAATGACGCCAGATCTTCAAAGCGAACACAATAGCTGCCAACTCCAAATCATGGAATGGGTAATTGCCTTCGTGCAACTTCAACTGTCTAGAAGCGTATGCGATCACATGCCCATTCTGAGTTAGGACACAACCTAACCCCTGAAGAGAAGCATCTGTTAAACCACATACCCTCCAGATCCTGACGGCAATGCCAACACTGGTGCAGAATTCAAACGTCGTCGAAGCTCACAAAAATTTTCCTCACACTCTGAGGACCACTCGAAATCAACACCCTTGCGGGTAAGCTGCGTCAATGGTCGAGCTAGATGAGAGAAGTTCAAAATAAAGCGACGATAATATCTTGCTAGACCCATAAAACTACGGATCTCAGCAACCGTCGCCGGACGCGACCAATTAAGCACAACCACAATCTTGCTCGGATCAATAGAAATTCCCTCACTGGATATGATTTGGCCAAGAATGACCACTCGATCCATCCAGAACTCACACTTGCTCAGTTTGGCATACAACTGCTCATCCCGAAGAGTCTGCAGTACCAACCGCAAGTGAGAAACATGCTCGTCCGCATTACGCAAATGTACCAGAATGTCGTCAATAAAAACAACGACAAACTTGTCCAAATATTCCCTGAATACACGGTTCATCAGATCCATAAATATAGCCGGTGCATTTGTCAATCCAAATGGCATCACTAGAAACTCGTAATGCCCATAGCGAGTACGGAATGTAGTCTTGGCTATGTCCTGATCTCGAACTCTCATCTGATGATACCCAGATCTCAAGTCAATCTTGGAGTAAACCGAAGTACCCTGCAGCTGATCAAACAAGTCATCAATACGAAGTAAAGGATACTTGTTCTTAACACTAACCCGATTCAACTGCCGATAGTCAATGCATAGCCGCATAGACCCATCCTTCTTCTTCACAAAAATAATAGGAGCTTCCCAAGTAGTACCCATCCTTAGTACCCGCCACGTACTTCATCATGATCTCCTCAAAACTCGGATTTTTCTCCTCTTGCTTGGCCTGCCAGTTCTGACTGTAGTTGTTGTTTGAGTTGTATGTCTGCCTTTCTTGATTGCCCATAAAATTCACAGCCTCAACTTCAATCAACTGCTGGTCTTGTTGCATATTCCCTTGTGCTTGATTTACCGGCGCTGTTTTCATGAGTGCCACTTGGTGTGTCAGCGCGTCAATCTTAGCATTCAGGGCCATAAAAGCATCGACCTGTAAAACTCCAGCCTTCTTCTCTCTCTTTACATTCGGCCACCCAATGTTACTCTCTGCCATGTTGCCAATGATCTCCCAGGCTTCAGCTGGCGTCTTCCTGAATAAGCATCCATTAGCAGCAGCATCTAGCATAGAACGCACTGAAGGATCTACTCCATTATAGAATGTCTGGGTTTGCTGGCTTTGTGTAAGATTATGCTGAGGACACATCCTCAACATCTTTTTAAATCTGGACCACGCCGCATGTAGAGATTCTCCCTCCTTCTGCTTGAAAGATATAATATATGAGAACAACTTCGCCATCTTAGTAGGAGGGAAATACTTGTTCAGAAAAGTCTGAACAAGTTGGTTCCATGTAGTGATGGAACCCGCAGGTAAATCATCTAACCACTCAACAGCTTTGCCTTGAAGATAAAATGGGAATAACCGCAGTCGCACTGCATCAGATGTTACCCCATTAACTTTGAACGTGTCGCAGATCGACAGAAAACGCTCCAGATGAGCATAGGGGTCTTCCACAGACGTACCCCCAAATCTAGCTTGTAATTGGATCAGTTGAATTGTAGAGGGCTTCAGTTCAAAATTGTTCGCCTCAACAGCGGGGCGAACGATGCTAGATCCATAACCTTCAACTGGCGGCTTAATAATATTCCAAATAGTACGATTGTCCGCCATCTATCCTAGCACCTGAAAGTTACAAAGAAAAGAGAGGAATTTAGAATTTAATAAAAAGAAAATTAAAATAAAGTATAATCTCAAGAGAAACAAAAATTCTGAAATCAAAACAGTCCCCAGCAACGGCGCCAAAAACTTGACCACGTTAATCGGTGTGAATAAATTCAACTAGAAGGCGTACCAGGTCAAGTAATAATATAGTGGACAAAGGTCCAAGTGTCGAACCCACAGGGACTGTAAATATATGATTACCAAAATATATTTATTTCTACTTAATCTAGACTAATGAATAAAGATGATTCAGATTTTTAACTAATAAATAAAATTTCAATTAAAATTAAATTAATTAAAACGCAGCAGAAAATTTTGGATTACTTCAAATTTGGGAAAATTTCGATCAAGGACTCACGTAGGTACCAGACAACTCATGTAACAAGAAGTCGATCTAGGACATCAGACTTAATCTTAATTCACGGGAATTTTCCTAATTCGTTCGAAGGACTATTTCTAGAACAATCAAACCTATTCAAATATTTATGAACTAATCTTTCGTAATTCTAATCAAATTTGAATGCATGAATAACTGTGAAATTCAGTTTACACCCAAACCGCATAATGAAACCGAATTCTATTTCTAGTCAGTTTTACACTATGTTGACTAGCAAAGTGATCGAATTCGAGACCTCCTCTATCGACTTGGAATCGATTAACAAGAAAACAAATAACTGGCCAAGAAATTTGTAAGATAAATATAAATTCGATAAACAATAAATTCAAATTAAGTCTAAAAATCTCAAATAAACAAACGAGTTTTATACATAAATTGTCTGGCCCAATCACGTGGCCTTGATCGAAAGAGAAAACTACTCAATAAATAAATTCATGATTAAACAAGGTTTTTAATCATGAAAAGTAAAAATAAAATAAAAGAAAGAATAAGAAATCTTCTCCCAACCGTGTAGCCTGTTGCCGCCTCTGAAAATCTGGAACTGGAACCCTTATTCTGATGATTAGATTGGTATTTATATGCCCAAGGGTCTTCAAAAGTTAATATCCTTCCCGGGCAAGAATTTCCTTTTTAAAAAACTCTGCACGCGTATCTCGCTCGAGCGAGCATAGGGTCTCGCTCGAGCGAGCCATCTTCTGCCCGAAGGTTATTTTCCACCTCTTGCTCGCTCGAGCGAGCATAGCCTCTCGCTCGAGCGAGCAACATTCTGTCTCGGATGATTTTTTGGACGTCTCGCTCGCTCGAGCGAGCATAGACTCTCGCTCGAGCGAGCAAATTTTTTTGAACCGCGCGACGATTTTGAAAAATTCATATCTTGATTTCTAGCCATCGGATCGAGCTGAAATTTGGACAGCAGCTTTAAGCATCATAAACTTCATTCTGAACTGTGGAGATTGGATTTAGATTTCTCTAAAATTAAATATGATTTTTCGATCAAGGCTGCTCCGTAATTCACTCTTCAAAAATCCATTTTCCTAAAAAAATAACCGGAGTAGTGAAATACGCACATGTACTAAAACATATAAAAACACATAAAAATAATATGAATGCACACAAAAATATATATAAAAATATCACAAACTAATGCATACAAAATGCACTTATCAACACCCCTATACTTAAACCTTGCTCGCCCTCGAGCAAGACATACCAAAAACAAAATGCAAACACAACATAAGTAAGGACAAGTCATTAATGTGCACAGCCTCTGAGAAGTTCAATCACCAACAAAAAATCATAGACATGCTTTCAAATTTTCATAATACACCTTCGGTTTAACGTGAACGTGCGTGTGTGAAATGTCATTCCAGTTTCATGCAACTTAGATCGAATTCGTCTCAAATCTGTTTAGAGACCTATGACAAATCAGTGCAAGTATCACAATCTAGTGCTCATTCCTTCCAACGACCTCTAGACTAAACCCACCTCCCTTGAGATAATGAATTACACACCTCCGGATTTTTGCACCCGGTATTGCTTTAGCCCCAATAATTACCCGCTGACTTAGCTATAACTGGATAGGATACGAAAAATCATTCTATTTTTTCTTTCTAATCCCCTCGTCTATAGCCCGGATGGAGCATCAATCTCATTTAATCCGCATACTTAGCCTTAAATTTAGTCTTTTATAGGATTTTAATCCTTTCAAGGCCCGGATGGAATTGAAATTTTTTTTTTCTAGGTGCGCCCAAGATCATAAGTGTAAACTAGAGCCTCATCAAAATTCATAGAACACAATCAAGATCCACAAACCACCTATTGCCGTGCAATGGTCAAACAGACAGAAACTTCATCAAATCTTTCGCTACAATTCACTGGTCTAACATTAGTGTTTAAAAATATTCACGGTTCAACCTACAGTTTCTCATGTCAAGTCAAGAGAAAATTTTTTTAAAAAATCCATTTTTTCAAATAAACTTCATCATCATTGGCTATTATGACTCATCCCATTCATGCAAGACAACACAAACAAACAAAAATAAACAATATGAAAACAAACATGAAACATGACAGATGCAAAACAAACACACAAATGCAAAACTAGTCTACCCCCCCCAATACTTATCCCAAAGCATTGCCCTCAATGCTTCAGAACAATGAACAGAATGCAAACAAACACACAATGCAATGAAAAACAAAAACACAAAGAAAACAAAAATAACACTCCTATGGTTTTCGATTCATTCTCTTCCTTCTTGACAGACTCCTTTGGGACGGTATCAGCATTCTATATATATCAGCAGGCATGACAAACTGGCATGGGAAAGAAAACAAAAATCAAATAAAAACAAAAACAAAAACAAAATAAAAAGAAAAAACAAAAATACTGGGTTGCCTCCCAGTCAGCGCTAAATTTATAGTCTATAGCCCGACTATACTCCTCTCTTGAGTGGCGAAATTCAAGGTGGTTTATCCACCGTCTGTGAAAAACTCGAATCAGACCTGCACTTGCATGCTACATCATTAAAAATTTTATGCATTGGACCAATTCCTGCAGACAACTGCACTTGCTGACATGCATCACCAACAACATCAAGCATATCAATCAAACGAATAGCAGAACAAGCTTTCAAAATTGGGCTCTCAGTAGCCGACTTTGACATAGTAATACTACTTGTTCATCGTTAAGTCTCAACACCAACTCTCCTCTCTCAACATCAATCAACGCCCTACTAACAGCAAGAAAAGGACGTCCTAAAATCAGGGGAACCTCTAAATCCTCTACCATGTCAAGGATAACAAAGTCTACAGGATAAATTAAATTATCAATCTTGAATAGGACATTCTCTACAATCCCTCTCGGATATTTAATAGAACCATCAGCAAATTTGAGAGAGATAGCAGCAGGTTCAATATTTTCTATGCCTAATTTTCGAGCAATAGAATATGGCATTAAATTTATGCTCGACCCAAGATCACACAACACATTTTCAAAAGATAGACTTCCAATTTTATAGGGTATAGAAAAACTCCCTGGATCCTGAAATTTTGGTGGAAACTTCTTTTTCAGCACCGCCGAACACTCCTCATTCAGTGTGACTTGTGTTACGTCATTCAATTTCTTCTTGCTTTTCAGCAAGTCCTTCAGAAATCTTGCATAATTCGGCATCTCAGCTAAAGCATCTGCAAAAGGTATGTTAATATGCAGTTTCTTGAAGATTTCAAGAAATTTTTTAAATTGAGAATCAAATAACAATTGCTTAGCTCTATGGGGGAAAGGTAAGGTAGAAATATCAACCTTATCATTAACTACAAATTTTGAAGTCTTACCTTTCTTACCTGCCTTGGAGGATTTTTTAGTCCGCGTATCCTCCTTGAACTCTCCAATTTTTGGCCCCTCCATCCTATTCTTTTCGCCCATCTGCTGCTCCTCAGACTGTGCTTGAGTCACGACCATGATAGCGTTCACGCCTCTGGGATTTGGTTCAGTGTTACTTGGTAAATCTCCAGCAGGCCGGGTTGATAATTGGGTTGCGATCTGACTCATCTGAGTTTCCAGATTCTGCAGCATGCTCTCCTGATTCTGCAAGCGAGCCTTAGTACCCGCCATGTACTTCATCATGATCTCCTCAAAACTCGGCTTTTTCTCCTCTTGCTTGGCCTGCCAGTTCTGACTGTAGTTGTTGTTTGAGTTGTATGTCTGCCTTCCTTGATTGCCCATAAAATTCACAGCCTCAACTTCAAACAACTGCTGGTCTTGTTGCATATTCCCTTGTGCTTGATTTACCGGCGCTGTTTTCATGAGTGCCACTTGGTGTGTCAGCGCGTCAATCTTAGCATTCAGGGCCATAAAAGCATCGACCTCTAAAACTCCAGCCTTCTTCTCTCTCTTTACATTCGGCCACCCAATGTTACTCTCTGCCATGTTGCCAATGATCTCCCAGGCTTCAGCTGGCGTCTTCCTGAATAAGCATCCATTAGCAGCAGCATCTAGCATAGAACGCACTGAAGGATCTGCTCCATTATAGAACGTCTGGGTTTGCTGGCTTTGTGTGATATTATGCTGAGGACACATCCTCAACATCTTTTTAAATCTGATCCATGCCACATGTAGAGATTCTCCCTCCTTCTGCTTGAAAGATATAATATCTGAGAACAACTTTGCCATCTTAGTAGGAGGGAAATACTTGTTCAGAAAAGTCTGAACAAGTTGGTTCCATGTAGTGATGGAACCCGCAGGTAAATCATATAACCACTCAACAGCTTCGCCTTGAAGAGAAAATGGTAATAACCGCAGTCGCACTGCATCAGATGTTACCCCATTAACTTTGAACGTGTCGCAGATCGACAGAAAATGCTCCAGATGAGCGTAGGGGTCTTCCACAGACGTACCCCCAAATCTATCTTGTAATTAGATCAGCTGAATTGTAGAGGGCTTCAGTTCAAAATTGTTCGCCTCAACAGCGGGGCGAACGATGCTAGATCCATAACCTTCAACTGGCGGCCTAATAATATCCCAAAAAGTACGATTGTCCGCCATCTATCCTAGCACCTGAAAGTTACAAAGAAAAGAGAGGAATTCAGAATTTAATAAAAAAAATTAAAATAAAGTCTAATCTCAAGAGAAACAAAAATTCTAAAATCAAAACAGTCCCCGACAACGGCGCCAAAAACTTGAGCGCGTTAATCGGTGTGAATAAATTCAACTGGCAAGCGTACCAGGTCAAGTAATAATATAGTGGACAAAGGTCCAAGTGTCGAACCCACAGGGACTGTAAATATATGATTACCAAAATATATTTATTTCTACTTAATCTAGACTAATGAATAAAGATGATTCAGATTTTTAACTAATAAATAAAATTTCAATTAAAATTAAATTAATTAAAACGCAGCAAAAAAATTTGGATTACTTCAAATTTGGGAAAAGTTCGATCAAGGACTCACGTAGGTACCAGACAACTCATGTAACAAGAAGTCGATCTAAGACATCAGACTTAATCTTAATTCACGGGAATTTTCCTAATTCGTTCGAAGGACTATTTCTAGAACAATCAAACCTATTCAAATATTGATGAACTAATCTTTCATAATTCTAATCAAATTTGAATGCATGAATAACTGTGAAAATTCAGTTTACACCCAAACCGCATAATGAAACCGAATTCTATTTCTAGTCAGTTTTACACTATGTTGACTATCAAAGTGATCGAATTCGAGACCTCCTCTGTCGACTTGGAATCAATTAATAAGCAAACAAATAACTGGCCAAGAAATTTGTAAGACAAATATAAATTCGATAAACAATAAATTCAAATTAAGTCTAAAAATCTCAAATAAACAAACGAGTTTTATACATAAATTGTCTGGCCCAATCACGTGGCCTTGATCGAAAGAGAAAACTACTCAATAAATAAACTCATGATCAAACAAGGTTTTTAATCATGAAAAGTAAAAATAAAATAAAAGAAAGAATAAGAAATCTTCTCCCAAGCGTGTAGCCTGTAGCCGCCTCTGAAAATCTGGAACTGAAACCCTTATTCTGATGATTAGATTGGTATTTATATGCCCAAGGGTGTTCAAAAGTTAGTATCCTTTCCGAGCAAAAATTTCCTTTTTAAAAAACTCTGCACGCGTATCTCGCTCGAGCGAGCCATCTTCTGCCCGAAGGTGATTTTCCACATCTTGCTCGCTCGAGCGAGCATAGCCTCTTGCTCAAGCAAGCATAGCCTCTCGCTCGAGCGAGCAACATTCTGTCTCGAATGCTTTTTTGGACGTCTCGCTCGCTCGAGCGAGAGCGAGCGAGCATAGACTCTCGCTCGAGCGAGCAAATTTTTCTGCACCGCGCGACGATGTTGAAAAATTTATATCTTGATTTATAGCCATTGGATCGAGCTGAAATTTGGACAGCAGCTTTAAAACATCACGAGCTTCATTATGAATAGTGGAGATCGGAGAAGTTACATGCTATGACATCATTAGGTGATGTCTGTGCCTGATCCTCAGTAAGTGCAAATACTCGAGCCTGTTGCCTAGGAGGTTGAGTCACAGTCTGGCTTCCTCCTGGTTGGGTTTGTTGTTGTGGCTGGAATGAATGCACAGATTGCCTTTCTTCTTGGGGGACTGGTCAAGAAGAACTTGCACTAGTGGTTCTGTTTGTTGCTCTTTGAGGACACACCTTGGCATAGTGACCTGGTTGGCGACAAATATTACAAGTATCGGATACACCTCTGCACTGATCAGTAGCATTTTGTCCACCACACTTACCACAAAACACTCCTGAATCACTGGATCTCTGATCTGCACCATACTGCCTCTGGCCACTAGAACTAGATGGATTACCGCCAGACTTCTTGAATGGATTCCCTTTAGGTTTGAATCTAGAATCCTTTCTGCCACTGCTTCCACCCTCAAATCTAGAAGATGATTGCTGAAACTGTGGCAGATTCTGTGGCACCGATACTGATACTGGCTGTTGAGATGGCTGTGGAATGAACGGTACTCCTCTTTGTCTCACTAAACCTGCCTCTGCTCCCTTAGCTTTATTCAGTGCTTCAGCAAAATTATTGGGTCTTCCACTATTCACCAGGGTAAACACATCTGGATTGAGGCCATTAATAAACTGCTCCGCCATAGCTTCATCAGTCGCTGCTATATGTGGAGCAAACTTTAACAAACTTGAAAATTTGGCCACATATTCTTCAATATTCAAATTGCCTTGCCTCAGATTGGCAAATTCCTGTAGGAGACTGGAAAGAAACGTTGATAGAACTCAGTTTTAAAAACAGTCCAAGTGATAGTCGTACCTCGATATTCTAGATCTTTCTTTGTCGTAATCCACCAACTTTTGGCAACTTCATGGAGTTGATGTATTACAAGTCTGATATGATGATCATCTGAATAATCAAGCGAGTCAAACAACTATTCAATATCTTCAAGCCAATTTTCACAATCAACTTAGTTTTCTGTTCCTTTCAATGTTGGCGGTTTGAACGACTAAAATCGTTTCAACAGTGTTTCCATCGGAGTAGCAGTAGCATCCATAGGATCAACAGATGTACTACCTTGTGCATTCTGGGGCTCAGCCACTATAGGTGGTACTGGTGCTGGTTCAGCCTGAGGAACAGCCAATGTTTGCCTAGTGACTGGTGCTTGACGAGGAGGCATATATGATTGTCAAAGAGATTAGTGCATAACCAATATCATATTCTGCAATTTATCTCATCCTTCTCTGATTAGCATTCTCATGCATTCTCATGAGAATTTAGGTTCTGACTGAGGATAATCTGGAATAATAGCTCATGCAACGCATGCATTCATATTGACAACACATAATCATGCAATCACATAATTCTTGTAACATAAAGCATGATCACACGTAAAGCACATAATCATAGATAACAGACAATCTCATGCAGTATAAAAAAATCAAACAAACTCAATCTACCCGACTAATCAACTTCTATCTTGATCCAGAAACTTACGCTCTGATACCACCTGTTGTGAGGACCTCGGGTGCTAATCTAATCTTATAGGGTGATTAATAACTAAAAATATTTAATCTGTAATACCGGACATTTGGCGACACAAAACCTTACATTTGGCGACGCAAAACCACGTCGCAAAAAGATCAAATTTTTTTATTTTTAATTTTTTTACCTAGGTGGCTCGCTCGAGCGAGCACCTCTCGGTTCTAGGACTCCTTGGCTGCGCTCGAGCGAGCTGAGTTCTGTCCGGCTGCTAAATTTATGCTCTTTAGTTGATCTTGGTTGATTTTTCTGATGTCTAACCATCTACATAAATCAAATATAATTAACCATGAAAGAAAACATGATAATTTAACATAGAACATGCAAACAACATCTTTGTTCTTCATAAGTTGTCTCAAGGTTAGTATCCAATATTGTACAAAACTCAAACACTACTACAACACAAGTCTAGTTGAAGTATTTCACAAGTTCTTGCACATACAACAAGTTTTGACAATAAACTCTACTCCAAAACCCGAAGTCACCATGTGCTAATCTTACAATCTCGAGCTATTCACGACCTCTCGGTCCAGCTCCTGCCCCACCTATTGCCATGCACACATACAAAACAAAGCAATAGCCGGATAATTCCGTTGAGAAACATAATTCCCAGTATAAATGATATAATTGTAAGAGTGGGTGCCCAGTGAGCCAACCGTGTGGCTATGGGCTTTGATGACTCTTTGTATAAACAATCTTTTGTTTAATATTATTTACACTTTTATTAATGGCAATGACTTTATATTACTTCATATTGTTATATTGTGATATACTATTGTTGTTTTGATAAAGACCTTGAATATACTATAGTGTATGTAAGATGTGGTAGAACATGGGGATGTCTATCATGAAATACATCTTATAGTCACTGTATATTCTAAAACCGTTCCTAGTCGATTGAGCCGTCCGATAATAAGGATAAGGATCGCTCGAGTTTGAGACTAGCATTTGCGATGCGGAGTACCACGTTTCATTGGTAGGGAACATGGAGATGTTCGAAGCATGCAAATGGATATTCATAGGATGAATAATCGAACTACCCTATCCGGACTTTCCAAGTGGTTATCACTTATCGAGTGGATTAAGTCCGCGGTTTTGGTTGTACACCATTAGTCCTTACGACTTGAAACATCATGGAGACTCTATATGCTAGTGCTGTGCTTTGACTCGTTTACCGACTCTATGGGGGTCATCAGGTGTCGAGATTGGGTACAGTTACGACACATATAGGAGTCAATGCATTGTTGTCAAGGATTCACCACATACTTGCGAGTGTGGATATCCTATGCGATCTGAGGAGATATTAGTGTGACAAATCTCTGGCCAGAGTACTTGATGTGATTTAAGAAATGGTTTCTTAGTAGCACATGCGATGTCACTAATTTGATCTTCAAGATGTATTGCATAGTTATCGAATCTTGAGCGACTCTCGATATACCAATGGTTGTTGATTCGATCGGGATATATGGATGAAGAGACCGTACTGTACGCTAACCAAAATCTACTGGTTCTTGTAGGCACTATCAGTGATACCTAGGGAATCATGGGGCGATGTTGCTAGGCGCTTTACCTTGATTCGTTGGGCAAGTCGGAAAGTGTTGTTCCGAGTCACAAGGAGTTGTGAGCCCACGGCTAGCTGTATCCCTGAACCATTGAGGGCCTCGACCAGATCGATAGGTTTAGCTCTCGGAATGCCAACAAAGCTTTGATAGCCGAATTGTCACACAGTGTAATGGAGTTTTAATCCCCGTTGAGATAGTTAAATTTAAAGAGTTAAATTTAATGAACTAAGGAGTTGGACTTCTTAAATAAGAGTAAGGGAGTAGGATTTCCTAAAATGACATAGGGATGGACATTTTTGGAAACCACTGAATTCGGATTCAGGAAAATTTATTTTGACTTTAAAATGTGCAGAAATGGTTTCTGTGCACATTGGTGAAATCGGTTCATCAATCGGAGTCACGATGAATTTTATATTAATTTCTGAACGTGCGGGCTTTGCTTGTCGGGCCCTAGCTTATGACTAATGGGCCCTAAGGTGTTAGTGGCCTGCATTATAAATAAGTTATTGCAGTACAGAAATTACACACAACAGCTCATAATTTTTGAGACAGAAAATCGAAACCCTCCTCTCTCTCAAAAGTTTTCGGCCGTCCCCTCCATGTTCTCTGCCCGAGAAATTTCGGTCTGTGATTTTGAATCGCAGTCAGGAATAACGAATCAGATTCGTTTAATCTCTTCGCAGAAAACTTCTGATAGATTTTCTAGTGCAATCTATCAGAGGGATTTAAACCCCATTCGTGGACCTGATTGAAGGAGTTCATCAGTTCCTGGGAGATACAAGAAGCGCAGAGAAATCTGTGTGGTGTCCAATAATCTCGCTTCGAGATTGAAGGTAAAATTTAATTAATTGTTATTTGAATTTTACACACACAATAATTTAATCGTTAAACGGTTGATACTCACACTATGGAATTGTTCCATAATAAAATTTTTAAACTTCCGCTGCACCGGGTATCAATCGTGATTGATCTGAGAGCCCTGTTTTCCAACAGTGGTATCAGAGCCAGGTTGCTCAGATCAAACGATTGAATTAATCAATTGTACAAAATTTTTGAGTCTCGGTTTTTGAAACAAAATAAATATTTTTAAATAAAATTTTTTTTTTTTTTCGGGGCAACACCCGGGCAGCGATTGGATCGCTGCCCGGAGGGGGCGGCGATGGTCGCTGCCCCCGGGGGAGGCGCACGGCGCCGCCCAAAGGGGGCGCACGGCGCCGCCCAGGGCAGCGCTCGGCGCTGCCCAGGGCGGCGCACGGCGCTGCCCAGGGCGACGCACGGCGCCGCCCAGCGGCGGCACCAGGCGCCGCCAGGGCTGCAATTGTTGCTGCCCTAAGGGGGTAGCCGGGCTGCCCCCGGGCGGCCCGCGGGAAAAATTAAATTTTTATTTAAAATTAATTTTAATGTGATAAAATTTTATTTTTGGTCCGGTCAAAAATTGTTTTTGATTGGTTCACGAGATTTCGGATCGAATTGTTCGAGTCCGTAAATTTTAAAATTGATTTTGGATAAATTTGAATTTTTTGGAAAATTTTAATGTTTTATCCGTAAATTGAATTTTGAAATCAATTATTTTGGTACAATTGATGATAAGATATGATCTTATGATATATTGAGTAAAATATGATTTTATTTGTAAAATTGGATTTTATAGATAAAATATGATTTTATTTGATATAGAGATAAAATATGATTTTATATGTGAAATGAGATTTTATATATAAAATATGATTTTATCTTGTTTAAATTTGAATTGCCACTGCATGTTATCCAATAAATTAATTTTGAATTAAATGTTATTGGATAAGGATGATCGATTGCCATGACCAATTTTGTAGGTGTATGTTAGGAATTTACATTTTGTTTTTATTGTTGTTGGTTTTATTAATGGGCCTGGTTTATGGCCCGATATGAATGTCATATGTAATAAAAGTGGGCTTGGTTTATAGCCCGTTCCCACCCCTAAAAATGTATCCCCTACTTGTCATTGTTATTTATTGTAAATACATTAGATTTAGTGGGAGATCAAGATTTGAAGACGGTGGGCCCAGCAGACAATAAAGACTGAAGAAATGTAAATTGGAAGCACATGTAATAGGATTGCATTGCATACTGCATATTACCTAGGATTGGACTAAGACCCGTGATTGGCAACCACGGGTCAATTAGAAATGGAATCGATCATCCTATATAATATTTGATATTATGATTGTATGCATGTTTAGACATAATTGCGTGAATCCGGCAAGCATGCAATAAATTAAATATGATGAGACAAATATTTTTATAATTAAAAATCCCTCATTTTAAATATGATTTAAAATTGATATCAAGATAAATAAAAGAAATTTAAATTTGTTTAAATGTTCCTACCTTCCATCAACGGTCGATGTATGTGATGCTACCCGCGGATACGGTCCGGCTCATATTATTGGGGGGGCCCGTCCGTCGGAAAGCTGTACATTGGATCGACAAATGTTGTAAGTTGGGTGGAACTCCCATGGGATCGGCTCATATTATTGGGGGATCCACATGGCGACCGTCCATCACAACTTAATATTGATGGGTCATCTTGACATGTCACTTTAAACGGCGTCATATTATTGGGCCCTTATTGGACATGAGGTAAATACATGGGGGTTGCTTTGGAAGCAATTGGGCTCTACCTTTTGAGAATTATGGTTGGCTGATATTATTCGGGACCATAAGTTTGTCAATTGGACTCCATGTTCTCACTAAGGAAAAAGTTTCCCGTTTTCACTAGAGGGTGGTGAAATCGTTAAAATAGTGGGAGTGAGATTCATAAAATTAAATTCGCCTATTTTATGTCTTAGTAAATTGTTAAACAATCATTGATATATGTCTGTTTTTCTTTTCAGTATTTCATACAATGAATTCGCGAAATCCATTATTCTCGATCCTCGAACAAAACAAGTTGACTGGCGCCAACTATACGGAATGGTTCCGGAAGTTGAAGATTGTCTTAACTTCGGAGAAAATGCTCTACGTGTTAGAGAAAGCACCTCCGAAGGAAGCACCAGCTGACATAAGTCCGGAGGAATTGGCCAAACTTGATGCATGGTGTGACCATGACATCAAGACCAAATGCTATATGCAAGCCTCGATGTCTGATGAACTCCAGAGGCGATTTGAGGACACGGTGAATGCTGCTGACATTCACGTGCAACTCAAGGAACTTTTTGGGGCTCAGTCGAGGGCTGAAAGGTTCGCTACTGTTAAGGAGTTGATGACGTGCCGCATGCGTGAAGGGACTTCGGTCCGTGATCATGGGGTACGAGTGATTTGGCTCATACAGAAGTTGGCGACCCTAGATTTGGTGTTGGAGCATGAACTCAATGTGGATTTATTGCTTCTGTCTCTTCCTTCTTCATTTGATGGATTTGTGATATATTTTAATATGAACAAGATAGAGGCCACCCTTGAAGAGATGGTCAATATGCTCGTTACATATGAATCCACACTTAAGAAGGATAAGCCAGCTTTCTTGGTGGGCTCCTCATCTTCTGCTAAGAAGGGGCCAAGTATGAAGGGCAAGAAACGTTCTGCCCCACCCAAGAAAGTCGAGCCCGAGAAGAAGCAAAAGACAAAGGCTTCAAACAATGGAAAATCCAAGGATGTTTGCCATTACTGCAAGAAGCCGGGTCATTGGAAGCGCAACTGCAAGGAATTTCTTGAGCAGTTGGGAACTGCAAAGGGTATGTTCTATATTGAAATAAACATGTCACTTAATACAACTTCTTGGGTATTGGATACCGGATGTGGATCTCACATTTGCAATGATTTGAAGATGATGACAAGAAGTCGCAGGCTTAGAATGGGTGAGACCCAGCTGAGGCTCGGGAATGGTTCCAGAGTTGAAGCTACGGCCATTGGAGATGTTTGTTTGACTTTGCAGAACGGTTTTAAATTATTGTTAAGAGATGTTTTATTTGTGCCAGATTTAATTAAAAACATTATTTCTATTTCTATGCTTGATAGAGATGGTTATTCTTGCAATTTTGTGAATGGGATTTGCAATATTTACAAGAATGAATGTTTAATTGGAAATGGACAACTTGAAAACGATCTATACAACTTAAAACTAAAAGACGTTCCAGTGAATTATGTTGATAAACCGGCGACAACAAACAAAAGGAAAATCGATAGTCAAAACCCGGCAAACCTTTGGCATGCTAGGCTAGGTCATATTTCCTCAAGGAGGATGAACAAGCTAGTGGGAGAGGGCATGTTTGATATGTCTGATATTAATTCTCTACCTACTTGTGAATCCTGCCTAAAAGGAAAAATGACTAAATCTCCTTTTAAGGGGAAACCTGAGCGTAGTCAGAATCTGTTGGATTTGATCCATACAGATGTTTGTGGTCCATTTAGAGTAGGGACTCAACATGGCCACACCTACTTCATTACCTTTACTGATGATTATTCAAGGTATGGGTATTTATATTTAATGAAATATAAGTCTGAAGCATTTGAAAAGTTCAAAGAATTCAGGGCTGAAGTAGAAAACAAGCTAGGTAAAAGTATTAAAGCACTTCGATCGGATCGAGGTGGAGAATACTTGAGTACCGAGTTTTTGGACTATCTGAAAGAGAATGGGATTCTCTCTCAGTGGACTCCTCCTATGACACCACAGCTTAATGGTGTATCGGAGCGTCGTAATCGAACTTTGTTGGACATGGTTCGATCTATGATGAGCTTCACTGAGCTTCCACCTTCGTTTTGGGCTATGCGCTTGAAACGGCGGTATTGTTATTGAACAACGTCCACACTAAAGCAGTGGACAAAACACCATACGAGTTATGGAATGGCAAAGCTCCTAAGTATTCGTATTTGAGGATTTGGGGATGTCCTGCTTACGTGAAGCGGACAGTGGGAGATAAGTTGGATAGTCGATCCAGCTTATGTTATTTTGTAGGGTATCCGAAGAATTCAATCGGATATTATTTCTATTATCCTGCTGAAACAAAGGTGTTTGTTTCTAGGAATGCCACCTTCTTGGAGAAGGAGTTCTTATTGGATAAGAAAGGCGAGATGATGGAACTCGAAGAAGTTCGAGAAGAACCCGAAATACAAAATAACGATCCTACACCTCAGGAACCATTGCTGGACACGCCTGCACCTAGAAGATCCGAAAGGACTTCTAGACCTCCAGTTCGATATGGTCTTCTTCTTGAAGGGGATCAAGATGAACCCGACATTGGATGTGATCCAAGAAACTTCAAGGAAGCAATTTCTGATGCGGATTCGAATTTATGGCTTGAAGCTATGCAGTCAGAATTGGATTCGATGCATACAAACCAAGTTTGGTCTTTAGTAGATCCTCCCGATGGAATTGTTCCAATAGGGTGTAAATGGATCTACAAGAGAAAGCTTGGGCCTGATGGTAAGGTATTGACCTACAAGGCGCGATTGGTGGCTAAAGGTTATACTCAAAGGCAAGGAGTTGACTATGACGAAACCTTTTCACCAGTTGCAATGTTCAAGTCCATAAGAATCCTAATTGCCATAGCTGCATGGTATGACTATGAGATATGGCAAATGGATGTGAAGACTGCTTTTCTTAATGGAGACATTAAGGAGGAAATCTATATGAAGCAGCCTGAGGGGTTCACATCCATGGGAAGCGAGCATAAGGTATGCAAGCTTCAGAGATCAATTTATGGTCTAAAACAAGCATCAAGAAGTTGGAACCAGAAATTTGATGAAACAATAAAAGATTTTGGTTTCATCAAGAACCCGGAGGAACCTTGCGTGTACAAGAAAGTAGTTAAGGATGCGGTGACATTCTTAGTACTTTATGTTGATGACATCCTACTCATTGGGAATGATGTATGGATGTTGCAGTCAACAAAGATATGGTTATCAGGTAGATTTTCGATGAAGGATATGGGAGAGGCATCCTACATTCTTGGGATACAGATCTATAGAGATAGGTCTAAGAGAATGATAGGACTCACTCAATCAACCTACATCGATACCATATTGAAACGGTTTTCAATGGATGGGTCCAAAAGAGGACATCTACCCATGTGTCATGGAGTTTCTCTATCCAAGTCTATGTGTCCCAAGACTGATGCAGAGATAGAGAATATGACACATGTACCATATGCGTCAGCTATAGGTAGTATCATGTATGGGATGATATCTACCAGACCGGATGTAGCATTTGCTCTGAGTGTCACGAGCAGATATCAGTCTAATCCTGGTCAAATGCATTGGAAAGCCGTGAAGGACATTCTTAAGTACTTACGAAGGACTAAGAATATGTTCATGGTTTATGGAGGACGAGAACTCAAATTGGAAGGCTATACCGACTCTAGCTTCCAAAGTGATGTGGATGACTCGAAGTCAACCTCTGGATTTGTGTTCATGCTCAATGGCGGTGCTGTCTCTTGGAAGAGTTCCAAGCAGGACACCACAGTGGATTCCACCACTGAGGCTGAATACATTGCAGCATCAGCTGCTGCTAAAGAGGCCGTTTGGATGAGGAAGTTCGTCCAAGAGTTGGGCGTCATTCCTGAATTTGTTGGTCCAGTCCCGGTGTACTGTGACAACACGGGTGCCGTTGCTCAAGCAAAGGAACCAAGGTCTCATCAAAGATCCAAACACGTACTGAGGAAATACCACATAATCCGGGAGATTGTGGAAAGAGGAGACATCATTGTCGAACGAGTGGCCTCTGCAGACAATATCGCTGATCCGCTTACTAAGCCTTTGCCAGGACCATTGTTTGACAAACATCGCGAAGCAATGGGTCTACGTAGTATGACTAGTTGGCTATAGGGCAAGTGGGAGATTGTAAGAGTGGGTGCCCAGTGAGCCAACCGTGTGGCTATGGGCTTTGATGACTCTTTGTATAAACAATCTTTTGTTTAATATTATTTACACTTTTATTAATGGCAATGACTTTATATTACTTCATATTGTTATATTGTGATATACTATTGTTGTTTTGATAAAGACCTTGAATATACTATAGTGTATGTAAGATGTGGTAGAACATGGGGATGTCTATCATGAAATACATCTTATAGTCACTGTATATTCTAAAACCGTTCCTAGTCGATTGAGCCGTCCGATAATAAGGATAAGGATCGCTCGAGTTTGAGACTAGCATTTGCGATGCGGAGTACCACGTTTCATTGGTAGGGAACATGGAGATGTTCGAAGCATGCAAATGGATATTCATAGGATGAATAATCGAACTACCCTATCCGGACTTTCCAAGTGGTTATCACTTATCGAGTGGATTAAGTCCGCGGTTTTGGTTGTACACCATTAGTCCTTACGACTTGAAACATCATGGAGACTCTATATGCTAGTGCTGTGCTTTGACTCGTTTACCGACTCTATGGGGGTCATCAGGTGTCGAGATTGGGTACAGTTACGACACATATAGGAGTCAATGCATTGTTGTCAAGGATTCACCACATACTTGCGAGTGTGGATATCCTATGCGATCTGAGGAGATATTAGTGTGACAAATCTCTGGCCAGAGTACTTGATGTGATTTAAGAAATGGTTTCTTAGTAGCACATGCGATGTCACTAATTTGATCTTCAAGATGTATTGCATAGTTATCGAATCTTGAGCGACTCTCGATATACCAATGGTTGTTGATTCGATCGGGATATATGGATGAAGGGACCGTACTGTACGCTAACCAAAATCTACTGGTTCTTGTAGGCACTATCAGTGATACCTAGGGAATCATGGGGCGATGTTGCTAGGCGCTTTACCTTGATTCGTTGGGCAAGTCGGAAAGTGTTGTTCCGAGTCACAAGGAGTTGTGAGCCCACGGCTAGCTGTATCCCTGAACCATTGAGGGTCACACAGTGTAATGGAGTTTTAATCCCCGTTGAGATAGTTAAATTTAAAGAGTTAAATTTAATGAACTAAGGAGTTGGACTTCTTAAATAAGAGTAAGGGAGTAGGATTTCCTAAAATGACATAGGGATGGACATTTTTGGAAACCACTGAATTCGGATTCAGGAAAATTTATTTTGACTTTAAAATGTGCAGAAATGGTTTCTGTGCACATTGGTGAAATCGGTTCATCAATCGGAGTCACGATGAATTTTATATTAATTTCTGAACGTGCGGGCTTTGCTTGTCGGGCCCTAGCTTATGACTAATGGGCCCTAAGGTGTTAGTGGCCTGCATTATAAATAAGTTATTGCAGTACAGAAATTACACACAACAGCTCATAATTTTTGAGACAGAAAATCGAAACCCTCCTCTCTCTCAAAAGTTTTCGGCCGTCCCCTCCCTGTTCTCTGCCCGAGAAATTTCGGTCTGTGATTTTGAATCGCAGTCAGGAATAACGAATCAGATTCGTTTAATCTCTTCGCAGAAAACTTCTGATAGATTTTCTAGTGCAATCTATCAGAGGGATTTAAACCCCATTCGTGGACCTGATTGAAGGAGTTCATCAGTTCCTGGGAGATACAAGAAGCGCAGAGAAATCTGTGTGGTGTCCAATAATCTCGCTTCGAGATTGAAGGTAAAATTTAATTAATTGTTATTTGAATTTTACACACACAATAATTTAATCGTTAAATGGTTGATACTCACACTATGGAATTGTTCCATAATAAAATTTTTAAACTTCCGCTGCACCGGGTATCAATCGTGATTGATCTGAGAGCCCTGTTTTCCAACAATAAACATGTTATAAGGCTAAACAAAAATACAATGCATGTTCCAAAGGAAAGGATATCAAAAGAAGTCTTGGTTCTTGGGATCCCGGAAAATAAAATATCCAACTAACCACCGACTCTCCCTCTCGAGGTGGTGTTGAACATCTTACATTCCCTGACTTTGTTACAATCATAGTAAGTCATCTAGCTCTAGGATTAAATCTATATCCCTTTCCACTTACTACAACTTACCAAACGTCAATTGCAATCTAGGCCGCAAGGCCCTCTATGCATCTTGGCTTTTGGCTCAATATGGATGCATACAAAACTAATGCAATTCAATATATAACAAGCCAAAACCAAACATATAACTCATGCTAGACAAGAAAGTTCAAGTTATACATACAAACAAGTAAATCAACTAAGCATACTAGTATGTAGTTTAAGGGAATTCGAGAATCGTATCTATCTCGAATATTCTGTCCCTTCGAGGTTGTATCAATTTATACCTTTCAATGTCGAGTCTGAAAGCACTTCAAATCTGAAAACATAACATCAAGAACATATCTTAAAATTTGCTCAACTTTCCAACTCAATTCTTCAAAGACAAATGGTTTCAAACCTTTCTTGTCTATTCCGATGTCGCCGCAAAATTCTCGAACTCGAAACACTATAAGAACAGGCTGAAATATATGATAACAACCACCATATCAGTCTTTAATCTTATACAGTTCTCAGCTGTAAGAACACTAAACAAATTCATGATAATTTTGTGAACCGACGGCGTAACGGTACAAAATCGATAATCGAAACAATAACCAAATCAATTCTAACATTCAACCAACTTCATATCAGCTAAAATATATCACAAATCCAGAAACTCAGAATTAGAAAAGGTTTGAACATAGCTGGAACCTCATAACAATTACATACGTCATAAGTTCTTCGATCCAACATCAACAAACATTCAATATAATCTCAAGATCGTATAAAAGCAACCAAATCTGATCCTCAATACTATAATGTCGAAATATGCTAATTCCCGGAGATACTTACATCAAATTGTAGCTCATGAAGAGAGGATTGCAACGCTATGTCCGAATCAAAATTCGGATAGCCGGATCTTGAGAAATCGGAGTTTGAAGATGAGGTTTGGCTTTGTAAATCTGAATTCTCGATTTCTTGCTGCAAGTTTGATAAGAATATGATAATACACATTGAATTACAATGATACAACAGGTGTCCAAGTTACTTTTTCCATATTTAACTTTGGCCCCTCAAGTTTCCACTATTTGCATTTCAGTCCTCGGAAACTCAAAATAATTCAATTTCAATCCTAATTAATTTAAGAATATTAGAATTTAATTTTAAACTCTAAATATTCCCAAATTAAATATTCTAGGATTAAAATTAAATAATCTCGGGCCTTACAACCCTCCTCCTCCAACTTGTCCTACCTCCATTGAAAACGCCTAAGCTTTTCCCCAAGCTTTCAGATTTCGGTTTTTGTTTGATCCGTCCGTCAGAAATTAAATCTGAAGGCATATTCGCGAGCACGGCTTAATCCTTGCTCGCCCTCGAGCAAGTTATGCAAAACAAAACGTAAACAAAACAAAACACATCATAAGCAAGGATGGATTATGACATCGGCTTCAGAAAAATACAACTTTCAAAACAACTATGAACACTCTTGATTTTCTATGATACACCTCCAGTTAACCGCAAATGTGTGTGTGTGTCATGTTATTCCAGCTAGTGCAACTTCAAAAGACAAAGTTTTAAGACTGCTTGCCGATCTAAGACATATCAGTGTAAGTATCACCATAAAGAATCCCTCCTCTCAACAACCCTTTAACGCAACACAACTCTCTTTGGATATAATTACGAACCTCTGGATTTTGCATCCGGTATTGCTTATCCCCAATAATTACCCACTGACTTGGCTATAAATAGCTAGGATATGAAAAATCATTCTATTTTTTCTTTCTAATCCCCTTGCCTATAGCCCGGATGGAGCATCAACCCCATTTAATCCGCATACTTAGCCTTGAATTTAATCCTTTAGGATTAGGATTTCAATCCTTTCTAGGCCCGGATGGAGTTGTAAATTTTTTTTTTTTCTAGGTACGCCCAAGATCGTTTATGCCAAGTCAAAAAAATCATCAAGGTTCAAGAAACTATCAAGTTCCACAGACACCTATTTTCGTGCAATGGTCCAATAGACACCAACTCATCTAATACATCACTACAGTTCACTGGTCAAACATGTGTGCTTAAGATTATTCACAACTCAACCTCTAGTTTATTATATCCAATCAAGAGCAAAATTTTCACAAAAACCATTTTCTCACAATCTCTTCATAGGCTATCAATTTCCATCCTATTTATGTAACACGGCAAATACTAACAAATTAACAAATGATACGGAATGCACTATATGCAAATACGCACCAAAACAAATGTAGAACAAAATGACAACCAACGAATGAAACTCCCCCCACACTTAACCAAAGCATTGCCCTCAATGCTCTAGCACTAACAACACAAATGCAAAAACAAGATGAAAATGCAAGCAAAAACGAAAAACAATACTCCCCTGGTTTAAGTGTCGACGTTTTCCTCTTCGATATCTGGATGAATAACGAAAGATTCCTATTGAAACTTTGGACTGCAGATGGGGCGGCTAGGTTCTTAAAAACAAAGAAAAAAAAACAAACAAAAAAACAAACAAAAATGAAATAAAGGGGGAAAAAAACACTGGGTTGCCTCCCAGCCAGCGCTTGATTTTCAGTCGTCGGCTTGACTCTCAGAAGCACTGCTCAAAGAGCGGCTGACGCCCAAAATAAGTGTCATATGACATTACAAATGGGTCTTGGTTCCATATTCCCTCAAGCTTGGCCAGATATATACAGATGAAGCTCGTCACCTCAACAACACTCCGTAGCTGGTAAACATGGGAAGAGAATATCTCTGCGGGCTCTTGGAAACCAAAATCTTTCAAAACTGGTACTCCATCATACATTATTTCTTCCAGTACATCTTTCGGCTGAGGTTCAACAAGAAGGGAAGACTCAAACACCTCTAAATCTTCAGTAGGAATTGATTCGTTCTCCCAATCCTGGTTCTCTGAATCATCATCATCGAACCAAATTGGTTTGGTCACTGCTTGAGTATCTTGCTTCACTTGTGGTTCTCTGTGTCCCTGGGGAATTGATCTCTTGAGATTCTCTATGTGCTCCGCAAGGTCGCATCTAGACTTTTTTAGATCTTCTATAGCTTCCACAGTCGATGCCACAAACTTGCTCATCATATCCTCTAGCGGATGTAAGATCAATTCCGAACAACTTCCCTCAAGCTTAAATGGTTAGTTTGTAAAATCCGAGTATTGAAAGTGTGAATCCCGGTAATAGTCAAATTCTGCCATATCATCCATCAGGTGTCTAATGGTCTCATCATCTTGGCAAAATATTGAAACACCGGCGTTGAAAGCTCCATCAATTACACATCTTCTTGTCACTGCATCCAAACCATTAAGAAAATATGTAAGGAGAGAATAGTTAGAAAAATCATGATACCGGAAGATGGTTTCCCAATCTTTGAATCTCTTCCAAGCTGCGTAGAATGGCTCTCCGTGTTGCTGGGTAAAACTTGTGAATACTTGTCGACTTGACATCTCGAAGTATTTCACCATAAAAATCCTCCTTTGCCTATGCAAAATTCTTTCTACCTCTCGGTCGTATGGAAATTCTTCTTCTTCCGAAGATTCACCTGCACGCACGAACAAACCAGAGTAGCACTAGGAGGAATAATAAAAATAATAATAATAAAATAAAAACAAAAACACAAATAAATTAAACGCCTTTCCCCGGCAACGGCGCCATAATTTGGTAGCGCTTAGTCGTGTCACGCCCAAATTAACCCAACTCAGATTAACTAAATAAACATGTAGTAGCGAGAGTAGGGATCGTTCCCACGAGGAAAGTGAAATTTATTTGTGCCCTTAAAAATACTGAAAATAAATAAAAGGGATTTTTTGAAATTTTAAAAAAAATAACTACTAATAAATTAAAACAAATCAAAATAAATTCTTCCAAGTATTGGTATCAGTCGACTACACCCTTGAAATTATTCATTCGATCATCGATTCCCTAAAAATAATTAATTCTCATTGAATATTCACAATTGGAAATTTAATTCCTGTTTCACCTAAATTTTAGTTAACTAGACACAAGCGTTCTAAGTTAACCCTTACCAATGAATTAATCTAATACAAGCGATTAGATTTAAACCCACGGTAGCATTCAAACTAGCAAAACTGATAAACCTAGACAACACATACACAAGCGGATGTATTTAACCTAGTCAATTATTATCCCTACAATTCATAAACTCACAAGCGGACGATTATTAATTGTAGTTGCTTTGCAAATTAGTTGATTCAAATAATTACGGATTTGAATTCTAATTTAGCATTAGATTGTATAGCGAAATCACAGGCCTTATAATCTCACACACAAGCATGGAAATCGAATCAGAACAACTCTTGATACTCAATTCGAATTAAACAAATAAAAACTGAATCTAACAAATTAAATAAATTCAAGGGTTTCGTCTTCCTCAACCAAGAATAAAAACTAGAAAAGACTAAAATCTAAGAAAAAAGAGAAGAAACCTAGCCTAAGCGTGTTCTTCACGTTCCAGCCGTCATGTGCTCTTCAGAATAATTGATTCTCAATTCCCAAAATCAGAATATATAAGCCTATTAAAAGACTTGAAATATTAAAAATCGAGTTTTCTAATTAAAAAACTCTTTCTTGAAATTTCCTATCGCGACAGCGCGGGCGCGCCATATAACTGAGCGGGCGCGCCTTACTCACGTCAATACCAGTTTCGCAGCCTCTTCGCATCTTGCATTCTTCAGAGTGGCGCGGGCGCGCCAATACCATGCATAAATTCCTTGTTTGCTACAGACCATCGCGCGGGCGCGTCATTCAGCTGGGCGAGCGCGCCTAGCCTACGAATTTCATCTTTTTTCCAATTCTTCAAGTTTTCTGAAATTTTGCTGAATATTGCTTCTTCTTCGACTCGATGCTGCTTCGAACTCTTCAGTTCCTTTCAAAACCAAATCGCATCGCAACTGTTCTTGTTTCTTAATCAAACTCTACGTCCTACACAATAAACCGAGAACATGTTATGTAGACATGATAACTTAAATATGAACACAATGAGTAATTAAGACCCACAAATGCATGCAATCTCACAACAGAATGCTATCAAAATATGAAACACAAACACGACTATCACGGCTGCGAGAGCTACGTTCTATGATAAGTATTTCTTCGATCAGATATATTTTATTTTTCGGAGTTAGTTGGAATTCGATTCTTTTTGGGTATGATGTTCTTGAACTAGTTCTTATCGTTTATTCTCAGTCGGATCGGAAAAATAACGTCGTTCGGAATTGTTATGAATTTTCTTGGGATTTAAGATTTGTTTGATTTGAGTTGTTTGATGAGATTGAAGTTGTATTGAGTTGGTTTCGATATTATACTGATGTCTGCATTTTCAGTTGATCGATTTATAGTCGTTATTCCGTCGGTTTGAGTTTTGGGATTATCGATCGTTTGTATTGTTGAATCATATTCGAATTGAGTCGTTGAATGATATTGATTTGTTTACATCTCCGTACAGATTAGTTTGAAGGCCGATAGCTTGGATTTTAGGAGTTTGAATCTCGAGAGATTGAAGACGGTATAGTATTGTACTGCTTGACTATTTGATTTGAATTCGAATAGCTTTTGAATCGAATTATCTTTTGTTTGTTCAGGATTGGAACTTTTGATCAAAGAGACGTATAAGATGACATTGGATGGAATAGGACGATTAACTCGAATACGGATTGATTCGAATGTCCTATAGAAATCACATACTTGCATGTCTATTTGAATTAATTGGATTATATGATTGAATGTTTTAGTTTATCATATGCATTCATATTTATCCGTACGTTTTGTTTCAATTGAATTAGATGATCTGGGGATTATAGTCGAGTGGCACTGGTAGGCAATTTACTACAGTGCCGATCAACTCTCTATTGAATGCCTCAGAGTCTGGAGGATTGATGTATACATCGTCCACCTCGAAAGGGTAATTCGGTGTGACTGTTGTGATATTTCATCCTCGGGATCCCAACCTAAGAATCGTGGAACCGATTTACCTTTTGATTATTCGGATTGATAATCTAGACTTTTGAAGTCATGCATTCATTCACCCTCATTTGAATACCTGGAAGTTGATGTATTTCATTTTGAGATTCTTATTTGTTATAGCATGTTTGTCTCTTTTACTAGGAATATTATTCTCACCGGATTTATCCGATTGTTGTCTTGTCTTTGTATGTGTGCTTGGCGACAGGTGGGGCAGGACCGAGTCAGATATCGCATGGCTAGGTGGTTGAGTTGATAGAAGTGAGGACTCGGTGTTTTAGAAGTCGAATATGTAGTTCGAACTTGTTTTGTATTCGAATTGTAATCTAGAACCGATGCATGTTCTACTGGTTTGAATATTGTACAACTTTATAACTACGTTGTACTATTTTATGCATGTTTTATGAGTTTGTAGCATGTTGGAATTGAAGGATTGGATTGTGTTAGCATGGAATCTGTTTTGCTGAAGCTTTCTTTTTTTTTTCTGGTGCAAGAGTGATATGAATTCTTAATGTATGGAAGGCAAACACGACTATATTAAAATCGTACCCTCAATCCAATAACAAAAGAAATCAAGAAATTTCCCGATCTTGAAAACAAGTAAAAAGTTTTGGATTAACCACCTCTAGCTTACAACGAAACTAGCAACAGTAATCACGAAGAAAATAATTGATCACAACGGAACCTTCAGAAAACCTGTTTCTGACAACCCACGAGGATAATCAATCGACAAACGCCACAAAGTTGAAAACTTTGATAAGTTTGATTTTTGGGTAAGCAAAAGCTTAATAAAATTCTAGAGAGAATTTTGTATTGAGTAATCAATAATCTGAAATCTTAATTGTTATTTTTAATAATGAATGTATATGTTGTATTTATAATACAACTACAAATTAATAAAAGATATCGCAAAATAATTCAAAATATAGCTAAAGATATCAAAGATATCTCCTAAAAGTTTCCTAGTAGGAATAAAACTCTCAAAAATAGAAAATAATGCCAAAATATCAAAAAAACGTCTCGCACACACACAAAACGCCGAACTGTGTGAGAGAGAGTCCAGGCGCAGGCGCGTGTGGGCAGACGCGGGCGCGCATAGGACTCTGTCCTGAAATCTTAAAAACAACGGATCAGGCACGGGCGCGCGTGGGCAGGCGCGAGCGCGCATAAGGTCCTGTCCGCCATGCGCGGGTGCGCGTCAATGAGGCACGGGCGCGCATACCTCTCGGGTCTTGTCACCTCTTTTTATGTTTTCTTTGATATTTCCTCTACTCTCTTGACTTTTTTTGACTTCAATAAGATTATAACATCCCTCAAAATGATCTTCAAGCATTCCAATGTACATTATCAACAATTGAAGAGCATCTTTGAATTTCTTAGCTCGTCCTCTCGTAATCGGTCCTCTTGGCATCTCCAACGGATCCTTATTTACTTGATCAACAGGCGAGCTATCCATGATCGCATTATCCTCCCCTTCTTGAAAAGGATTTGTCCTCAAATCTTGATCATCTCCTACATCAAATGGAGACAAATCAGAAACATTGAAAGTAGCACTGACGTTATACTCACCTGGTGGATCTAATTTGTAGGCATTGTCATTGATCCGCTCCACGACTTGGAAAGGTCCGTCGCCTTTAGGTAACAATTTAGAACGCCGCTTCTCCGGAAAACGCTCCTTCCTCAAGTGCAACCAAACCCAATCACCCGGTTCAAATACAACCTTCTTTTTACCTTTATTTGCTTGTTTTGTGTATTGCAAGTTCTTTTTATCAATGTTCGCTTTCACCTTCTCATGCAAATTTCTCACAAACTCAGCCTTTTTCTTTCCATCCATACTAACCCTTTCACTCATAGGCAAAGACATCAAATCCAACGGGGTTAAAGGATTAAAACCATACACAATTTCAAATGGTGAAAAATTTGTAGTAGAATGCACACTACGATTATATGCAAACTCCACAAATGGCAAACATTCTTCCCAACTCTTCAAATTCTTTTTAATTATAGCACGCAACAAAGTTCCTAATGTCCTATTAACAACCTCAGTTTGACCATCCGTTTGAGGATGACATGTAGTCGAAAACAGTAATTTAGTACCAAGCTTGCACCATAATGTTTTCCAAAAGTAACTCAAGAAACGAGTATCTCTATCAGAAACAATACTCCTAGGCATGCCATGCAATCTAACAATTTCATTAAAGAACAAGTCCGCAACGTGATATGCATCATCAGATTTATGACAAGCAATAAAATGAGCCATTTTCGAAAATCTATCAACCACCACAAACACAGAATCCCTCCCCTTCTTAGATCTTGGTAATCCTAAAACAAAATCCATCGAAATATCTACCCATGGTTCACTAGGAACAGGAAGTGGGGTATACAATCCATGCGGTTGTGTCTTAGACTTAGATTTCCTACAAGTCACACATCTCTCACAAATACTCTCAACATCATACTTCATATGTGGCCAATAAAAATGTTCATGCAAAGTATCATAAGTTTTAGCCACACCAAAATGCCCCATCAAACCACCCCCATGTGATTCCCTAACAAGTAATTCACGTATGGACGATTTAGAACACACAATTTATCTTCCTTAAACAGATATCCATCATGCATGAAAAATTTATTCTTCGGACCATGCAAACATGACACATAAATCTCACCAAAATCATGATCATTGGCATACAACTCCTTCACATACTCAAATCCCAAAAACTTAGAGTCCAAAGTAGATAGAAGCACATACCTTCGTGATAGATCATCTGCTACCACGTTTTCTTTCCCTTGCTTGTACTTGATAATATAGGGAAAAGTCTCCACAAACGCCACCCACTTGGCATGTCTCTTGTTCAGCTTTTGTTGTCCTTTGAGATGTTTCAAAGACTCATGATCCGTATGAATCACAAATTCTTTTGGCCTCAAATAATGCTGCCACGTTTCAAGAACACGAACCAAGGCATAGAACTCTTTGTCGTAGGTAGGATAATTCAAGGACGCTCCACTTAGCTTCTCACTGAAATATGCAATTGGTCTCCCACCTTGCATCAAGACACCTCCAATTCCTACACCTGACGCATCACATTCAATTTCAAAAGTGTTAGAAAAATCAGGTAATACAAGTAAAGGAGCATTAATTAATTTTTGCTTAATAATATCAAAAGACTTCTCTTGCTCCTCGCCCCAATGGAATGGAACGTTCTTCTTTATCACCGCAGTCATAGGAGCCGCCAAAGTGCTGAAATCTTTTACAAATCTCCTATAGAAACTTGCAAGACCATGAAAACTACGAACTTGACCAATAGAAGTAGGCGTTGGTCAATCTCGAATTGCACTTACCTTGTCCTCATCAACTTTGGCACCTTGAGCGCTCACAACAAAACCAAGAAACACAAGTTCTTTTGTACAAAATACACACTTTTTCAAATTAGCATACAAATGTTCAGCCTTTAGTGTGATTAACACAATCCTCAAGTGTTCAACATTCTCATTCAAACTTTTACTATACACCAAGATATCATCAAAATATACCACAACAAATTTTTCAATATAAGCACGCAAAACATGATTCATTAACCTCATAAAAGTACTAGGTGCATTAGTTAACCCAAATGGCATAACAATCCACTCATACAACCCATACTTAGTTTTAAAAGCAGTTTTCCATTCATCACCTTCTCTCGTCCGAATTTGATGGTAACCACTCTTAAGATCAATTTTACTAAAGATGCTAGAACCATACAATTCATCCAACATATCATCTAGTCTAGGAATAGGATGCCTATACTTGATGGTAATATTGTTAACGGCTCTACAATCAACACACATTCTCCATGAACTGTCTTTCTTAGGCACTAACAAAACAGGTACATCACAAGGAGACATAGACTCACGCACAAATCCCTTATCAAGAAGTTCACTTACCTGCCTTTGTAGCTCTTTTGTTTCTTCCGGATTACTCCTATAAGCTGGACGATTCGGTAATGCACTTCCGGGCACAAGATCAATTTGATGCTCAATTCCCCTCAAAGGTGGTAGTCCTTGAGGTAAATCCTCCGGAAATAATTCTTCAAATTCCTGCAAGAGAGAAACAACATTGCTCGGAAGATTTTCGGCTATATCACTTGTGTTAAGGAGAATCTCCTTATAGAAAATCAACACAAGTGGAGTATGCACATGTAAAATCTCTCGCAACTCACTCTTTTGGGCCATGTATATTTTTTTATCGGCCTCTTTCCTCTCAATTTTTTTCTCATCTTTTTTTCTTTCATTCTTTTTTTCTAAGGCCATCTCACTTTTTTGTTCACTTTTTTTTTCGGCCTCTTCTTTCTTTTTCTTTTGCAACTGATCCTCCAATATTTGCTTTGGAGTCATAGGCAACAATACAATAGATTCCTTTTTCATAGTAAAGGAATAACGATTTTTAAACCCATCATGTGTCACCTTCCTATCAAATTGCCACGGTCTACCCAACAAGATATGACACGCTTGCATAGGCACCACATCACACACCACTTCATCTCCATATTTCCCAATTGAGAAAGGCACCACAACTCGCCTAGTCACTCTCACTTCAGAACTATCATTAAACCACTGCAATATATAGGGTTGAGGATGCTTTGAAGTAGGCAAACTCAATTTCTCAACAAGCTCGCTACTTGCGACATTGGTACAGCTACCCCCATCAATTATGACACTACACACTTTGTTTTTCACAAAGCATCTAGTATGAAAAAAATTTTCCCTTTGATTTTCTTCCTCTTCCTTTTTTTTGCACATTCAACACTCTCCTAGTCACCAACAACTCTCCAACGACTGCCTTATATCCCTCGTCATCGGGATCCTCCAACGCAGGCATATCATCATAATTCTCCTCCTCACTCTCCGATTCAACCTCACCACCATCTTTCACATTCATTATTTTTTGGTTAGGAAACTGACTAGCAATATGACCAAGACCTTGACATCTAAAGCATTTAATATCCCTAGAACGATTATTGGGAGTTTCAAATTTACCTTGCACTCCTTGCTTTGGTGTTTCTTGCTTGGTGTCAACTTTTTATTTTGACACCGGCTTGACATCCTCTCGTTTGCCAACGTTTGGATGCCAAGGTGTAGTAGTTCCTCCACCCGAGGACACTCGACCAATGCCTCTCCTTTTAAGCTGTAGCTCCACTTTCATAGCTAATTGTACCATCTCTTCAAGATCCACACAATTTCGTAGCTCCACTTGGTCGTGAATATCTCTATTCAAACCACACAGAAATAGAGCCACTGTTGCCTCACTATCCTCCTCAATGTTATCCCGGATCATAGTAATCTCCAACTCCTTGTAGTAGTCTTCTACACTTCTCGAGCCTTGCTTCAAATTCTGCAATCGCTTAAACATATCACGATAATAGTAATTAGGAACAAACCTTTTCTTCATTATTTGCTTCATCTCCCCCCATGTTTCAATAGGCCTCTCACAATTTCTCCTCCTAGATGTAGTCAGTTGATCCCACCAAATTAGAGCATAATCCACAAACTCAACAATTGCTAACTTTATTTTTTTCGAATCGTTGTAGTTGTGGCAGTCAAACACCGACTCCACTCTCATCTCCCACTCCAAATAAGCCTCTGGATCAGATTTCCCATTAAACGATGGAATTTTCATCTTAATCCCATTAATATTCCCATCTTCTCTACCCCCTTCAGTATACCTCCCTCGCATTGCTTCTCTTTTATTTCTTCCATCCTCTTGACCTCGCCTATTCCTACCCGAATTCTCACCAAAACTCTCATCATCCTCACTAACTTGAAGTTTACTTATCCTTTCATGCATTGTTTCCAACTCCGCTCTCATTGCTTCCCTTATCATTGTACTCAAATCTTCCTTTGAAAAATTTTGACTATTTGAACTCATCGTACCTGCAAGAAAAAAATTAGTAATAAAATTCCTCACACAAGTTCTCACAAGTCCCTCCAAACGAATTCACTCAATCACTCTTTTTTTTTTTTTTGTCACTCAAAATTTATGTAGGCTTTTGCTTGGTAAAAGTGAATCAAACTCTCAAGCTCACAACTTGTAGACACTTGAAGATTGACTCTCGAAGACTGACAAAAACAAGATGAATAAATTTATGAACACTCAAATTTTGACTTGAACCCAAGGATGAACAATTGACAACAAGTTATCTTGCTTCTTCAATATTTCTTTTTTTTTTTTTATAACTTGTAGCACAAGACACAAGACTTGGATAACAAGTTTGAAAGAAACGACACAAAAATTCGACGAAGGAAATATTCCAACGAAGAACGATGAAGAACGGGTAAGAAGAACGCGAAGAACAGATATAGATGAAGATAGATACTTACTTGATTCAAAACCTTTGCTTTGATACCAAATGACATGAATTCTTAATGTATGGAAGGCAAACACGACTATATTAAAATCGTACCATCAATCCAATAACAAAAGAAATCAAGAAATTTCCCGATCTTGAAAACAATTAAAAAGTTTTGGATTAACCACCTCTAGCTTACAACGAAACTAGCAACAGTAATCACGAAGAAAACAATTGATCACAACGGAACCTTCAGAAAACCTGTTTCTGACAACCCACAAGGATAATCAATCGACAAACGCCACAAAGTTGAAAACTTTGATAAGTTTGATTTTTGGGTAAGCAAAAGCTTAATAAAATTCTAGAGAGAATTTTGTATTGAGTAATCAATAATCTGAAATCTTAATTGTTATTTTTAATAATGAATGTATATGTTGTATTTATAATACAACTATAAAATAATAAAAGATATCGCAAAATAATTCAAAATATAGCTAAAGATATCAAAGATATCTCATAAAAGTTTCCTAGTAGGAATAAAACTCTCAAAAATAGAAAATAATGCCAAAATATCAAAAAAAAGTCTCGCACACACACAAAACGCCGAACTGTGTGAGAGAGAGTGCAGGCGCAGGCGCGTGTGGGCAGACGCGGGCGCGCATAGGACTCTGTCCTGAAATCTTAAAAACAACGGATCAGGCGCGGGCGCGCGTGGGCCGGCGCGAGCGCGCATAAGGTCCTGTCCGCCATGCGCGGGTGCGCGTCAATGAGGCACGGGCGCGCATATCTCTCGGGTCTTGTCACCTCTTTTTATGTTTTCTTTGATATTTTCTCTACTCTCTTGACTTTTTTGGACTTCAATAAGATTATAACATCCCTCAAAATGATCTTCAAGCATTCCAATGTCCATTATCAACGATTGAAGCGCATCTTTGAATTTCTTAGCTCGTCCTCTCGTAATCGGTCCTCTTGGCATCTCCAACGGATCCTTAATCACTTGATCAACAGGCGAGCTATCCATGATCGCATCAAAGAGAGCACGGACCCCGTGCCACATCCCTGCAAGGGTCTGTGTCCCCTCGCATTTTGTTAGAGTGTTTTTATTTGTGAGTGCACGGACCTCGTGCCACCTTCGGGTGAGTGTCCGTGTAGTCGGGCAAAAACTCAAGTTTTTAGTGCATTGATTCCGCACGGACCCGAACACGGAGGTGGTGCGGGGTCCGTGTGTCCTTCAGTAAAATGCACGGATGTGTGCACGGGGTCCAGGCATGTTCTTTTTTAAAAAATTCCTTACTTTTTCTGCCTTAAAGTTTACCCTCGATTAATTGTTTTTGTTGATTAGATGATTAGAATCAAGATCCTCACATTAAGTGGTATTAGAGCGATAAGTTTCTTGGACTGAATTAGAGTGAGCAGGGTAGATCGAGTCCGCTTGAACTGATTTCTCGCATGTGTTTGAGTTATTTAATTGATTAATTGAGAATGCTTTATTAATTGAGAATTATTTGAATTACATGATTATGTGATTTAAATTTATAAAGCATGATTTACTTGAGATATCAATTGCTTGGATTCCTGGATCGAATTCGAATCTTCTCGAAATGGTTGAATTATTCGAGGAAGAGGTTTTGGGAACCAGATGAATTGATGGAATTGGATTATCTGTGTCCTAACCCTTGATTATCTGATTGTGGCCCCTCGAAGAGTGTTTAATAGTAACCCACCGCCAGTTGTTCCTCTGAATGTGAATTAGCCTGCAGTAACTCCTCCGAACGAACAGGGCAGTAAAGTGACAGACAGATGGATGCCACAACTACGCCAATGGAGACCTTACTGAAGAGGTTCCAATCTTTCCGACCCCAGATTCTGAAGGGTACGGAAAATCTAGTTGACAGCGACAGTTGGTTGGACGACATAGATCAGATTTTTTATTCTCTTGACTATTCTGACGACCGCAGAACCAGGTTGGTTATTCATTAGCTGCAGGGTGTTGCTAAGAACTGGTGGATCTCGACTAAGAGAGCTATTGAAAATCGAGTTATAGCTATTAACTGGAATCTTTTCAAATCTGAGTTTTATAAGCGGTTTTTCACAGTTTCATACCGAAAGTATAAGGATGCCGAGTTCGCTAATCTGAAACAAGGAAACTTGAATATCGACGATTATGTTGCCAAGTTTGACAGCTTAATGAGGTTCGCACCTCACATTGCCGACAACGAAGAAGCTAAAGCCGATCAATTCATCAATGACTTGAATCCTGATATCTTTAATCTTGTGAATACTGGGAGGCCCAATAACTTTGCGGATGCAATGGATCAGGCCAAGGGTGCTGAGGCAGGACTAATGAGATAGAGAGGGAATCAGTATGCACCTCAGCAACAGCAGGGACAGTTTCAGGCACAACCGTATCAATATCAGAACCAACCACCGAGATCTGAGGGTGGTAGCAGTGGAGGAAATAGGAAGGACTACTTTCGTCCCAAGGGAAAACAGTTTAAGAATTCTGGGAGTAGTTCTTCAAGTTTTGGTGGCTCGAAGCAGTTTAGTTCAGGACAGAGCTCAGGATTCTCTGGAGCATCTTGCAACAAGTGTGGAGGTCGCCACTCCAATGATCAGTATAGAGGTGTGTCTGTGTAGTGAATCGCCACTCCAGTGATCAGTGTAGAGGTGTGTCTGTGTAGTGACCCAACTCGGATTCACTAACTAATCAGAAGTTACAATAAAAGCGCATGCAATTAAAACTTAAAGCGTAAAGAGCGGATAATTAAAATACAACAAATCCAATCGGCAGAATACAACCAACGATAACAATCGTGTATAAATATTATTATACAACCAAATCGAAGGTTCAGTGTAAACAAATCCCTACCCTCTACAACCTCGCACTCTCCAAAGCTCAATCCTGCTGAGAGCCGCCTGGACCGTCCAGTCTCAAACCTGCCCCGCCACAAGGTACACCACGATACCCAAACATAGGGGCGTGAGCGACAACGCTCAATACGAAAGCAATGATATAAATACAGATATGCGCACACAATATGATTTAAAACTCAAGTGAAAACACTTGCTCATGGCGCCGGGAATATACAGTACCGGCTAGAGAGCTACTCCGCGGGGTACTCGTATATTCCATATCAGGGCTGAGCCAACCCCATTCTGACCCGAATCCAAAATAGGATACAAGTCCCATATGGAAACCGTCATACCTAACTCGAGTCCAATATGAGATCACTATTCCCTATGGAGACTGTCAATGACTCACATCTCTCCGGATGCAGTCACACGTAAAATCATGTATGTGCTAAGACGGTAAAACATGCTAAAACATGATAAGACATATATCACATACTCATGCAACATACATGCAAATATATCATGCCGGCTAACTCGTTCAGTACTTACGTACCTCTAACACTGCTGGTCAAACCTAGCTCCGATGGTCTAGACTCCAAGCCTACTAGTCCAGTCTACTGCTACTACAATGAAAATATCCATGCATCAATAATAAAGCTCTAAAAGCCTTAACTAAGCTAATGCATACTCCTAAATATTTTTAGGATGCCAAAGCTATACCTGCGTCCGTCGTTAGCCCTTTGCTGTAGATAGCCTCAAAACTAGGCCACAGCTCCGCGACGACGCCTAGATCACTAAGCCACTTCCGGATTTCCCGTAGGACGCCTATATTTCCCTAGATCTGAGTTAGAAGGCTTAGGAATAGAGAGAGAAGAGAGGAAATGAGCGAGTCACAAATGAACTGATAAGTGCATTTTATGCACTTAATTTATATATGATTTGTCTTGGCTTTTGTGATGTATTGAATGAATATTATGCGTATTTGTTGTTGTTTTTGTGAGTTGCAAGAATTGGAAGAAAAGTAGCAAGAAGAAATGGAAAGACGAATTATGAGCATCAACTTCAAAAAATTACTGGATCTTATTGATACATCAAAATCCAATCTCAACTGTTAAAAGAGATTTCAAGGACAATATCGAAAGGGGGAGCCGCCGCACAACAACACGCACAAACTTGAGAGATTTGAGAGGAGAAGAAGAGGCACCCAAACAAGAGAACCACACAACTACGCATTCAAGTAGGCTTGGGACACAGATTTGAGACGTGGGAGCGAAAGACAAGGGATAATTGAATCACACGACAGAGGAAATTCTTCTGGGGACGGAGAATCAACTCTACTCTGTGATTTTTATTATTTGCCTTGATTTATGATGAGATTTTTGGATATGTCTATGTGTTTGATTATTTCATTATAAACTTATTAGTTGTTTCTAGAGATTGATGGATCTTGATTGGAGTTTCATGTTTTGACTATTATTTTGCCTAATATTATTTGTTCTTAACAATTTATTTGTGTATTCTTGATTTGATTGTCTTTCAATTACTTGATCACTAATTGAATTGTTATATTTATTTGAAATCTGGCACTCGGGAGAGGAGAATTTGAATAGGATCATAGGAAACACAACCTAGGATTTTTGTAGAGTCGGGAGGCTTACAAGTTCCTTTGAGGTTATTGAAAGAGAACCATAGAATTTGATAAATTATTTTGTTGTTTGATTTCTGATAGGGATATCGAAATTAGCATTAGAATAATAACATTTACTCGGCGCTCGGGAGAGGCAGTAAATAACAATTAAGGGTTTTTGGCCTATAAATTGGAATAGATGATATAATCAATTGATATGATTTGCATGAATGAAAATCGAGTGACATCTTGTATCTAGAACCCGTCTCAGATGATCGTGTACCCAAAGCCATCCTTCAAATTCTAGATTCTTTATTTTATTTTAGTTTATTGAATTTTAAACTTTGATTTTCTGAACAAAGTTGAGATTATTTTAATTACAGTATTTAGTGTGAATATAAATTTTCAATTCTCGTGGGAACGATACTCTATTCACTACTATATTAAAACTTTACACCGTGCACTTGCGGGCACAAAATTACGCAACATGAACCTCGGCTCCTCTATTTATAGACGGCGTTCGGGCCGTCCGAACTAGGCTTCGGGCCCTCCGAACTGGTTCGGATCCTCCGATCATGACTTCGGATCATCCGAACACGATCGGATCGTCCGATCCTAACTTCGGGTCCTCCAAAGTACCATCAGTGACGTCAGCCATGACATAACCTTGCTGACGTGATTGATGACGTAAGCCCTAACCCTGTTCGGGTCCTCCGATTCCACCGACGTGTTGGAAAAACGTGTTCAGACCAATTAAGAATTGATACCCGATGCAGCGGAAGTTTAAAAATTTTATTTTTATATATGGAATGATTCCATATCATGGGTATCAAAACTTTACGATTAAAATATGCAAGTAAAAATAAAATCACAATTAAATTTTTACCTCTTCAAGCAACGGCTTGATTATGGACACCAACAGAATTTAATCTGCTCTTCTTGTATATCCTGGGAACCGATGGCTTCACGATCAATCTCCGGAATCAGGTCCACGAACAGAAAACAGAAACCCTCTGATTGATTGCACTAGATATCAATCAGATGTTTATCGATGAGAATAAACAGATTTGATCTGTCAATTCAGAATGTAATTTTCCGTAAAAATCACAAACTGAATTTTTTCAAAAAGGGACAGAGGATTTCGAAAATCCCCTTGAAATAATTTGAGTGATTTTCGAAAATTTCTAGAATGAATTCTATTGATTTTCGAACACTACTCATCTATTTATTGATAATTTCTAGACCAGATTAAGTTATGATTGTATTAGGACTCTAACTCCTTAGGGCCCACAATCCATAACTTAAGCCCAACAAGCCAAGCCCGTTATTATAGAAATTAATATAAAATTTATCATGACTCCGATTGATAAACCGATTTCACCAATGTGCACAGAAACCATTTCTGCACATTTTAAAGTCAAGATAATTTTTCTGAATCCGAATTCAGTGATTTCCAAAAATGTCCATCCCTATGTCATTTTAGGAAATTCCACTCACTTTTAGTTAAGAAGTCCAACTTCTCTTTCATTAAATTTAACTATCTCAACGGGGTTTAGTAATCCATTACTTGTGTGACCCTCAATGGTTCAGGGATACAGCTAGCCGTGGGCTCACAACTCCTTGTGACTCGGAACAACAATTTCCGACTTGCCCAACGAATCATGGTAAGAGCGTCTAGCAACATCACCCCATGATTCCCTAGGTATCACTGATAGTTCCTGCAAGAACCAGTAGATTTTGGTTAGCGTACAGTACGGTCCCTTCATCTATATATCCCGATCGAATCAACAACCATTGGTGTATCGAGAGTCGTTCGAGATTTGATAACTATGCATTACATCTTGGAGATCAAATAGTGACATCGCATGTGTTACTAGGAAAACCGAGTAACCTAAAACACATCATGTACTCTGGCCAGAGATTCGTCACACTAATATCTCCTCAGATCGCATAGGATATCCACACTCGCAAGTATGTGTTAAATCCTTGACAACAAATCATCGACTCCTATATGTGTCGTAACTGTACCCAATCCCGACACCTGATGACCCCAATAGAGTCGATAAACGAGTCAAAGTACAGTACTAGCATATAGAGTCTCAATGATGTTTCAAGTAGTAAGGACTAATGGTGTACAACCAAAACCGCGGACTTTATCCACTCGATAAGTGATAACCATTTGGAAAGTCCGAATATGGTAGTTCGATCATTCATCATATGAATATCCATTTGCATGCTTTGAACATCTCCATGTCCATTACCAATGAAACGTGGTACTTGGCATCACAAATGCTAGTCTCAATCTCGAGCGATCCTTATCGTTATTGGCGGACGGCTCAATTGACTAGGAACAGTTTAAAATATATAGTGACTATAAGATGTGTTTCATAATAGTGATCTCTCTTTATTCACTATCTCATCATACTTACACCATATTATATTCAAGGTCTTTATCAAAACATCAATAGTATATCACAATATAACAATATGAAGAAGGACAAAGAAAATGCCATTAATGAATGTAAATTATATTAAACAAAGATTGTTTATACATAGAGTCATAAAAGCCCTTAGCCACAAGTTGGTTAACCGGGCACCCACTCTTTCAATCTCCCACTTGCCCTAAAGCCAACTAGTCATACTACGCAATCTCATTGCTTCGCGATGATTGTCAAACAATGGTCCTGGCAAGGGCTTAGTAAGTGGATCAATGATATTGTCTGTAGAGGCCACTCTCTCGACAGTGATATCTCCTCTTTCCACAATCTCCCGGATGATGTGGTATTTCCTCAGTACGTGTTTGGATTTTTGATGAGACCTTGGTTCCTTTGCCTGAGCAATGGCACCAGTGTTGTCGCAGTATACCGGAACTGGACCAACAGCTTCAGAAATTACGCCCAACTCTTGGACGAAATTCCTCATCCAAACGGTCTCTTTAGCAGCAGCTGATGCTGCAATGTATTCTGCCTCAGTGGTGGAATCCGCTGTGGTGTCTTGCTTGGAACTCTTCCAAGAGACAGCACCGCCATTGAGCATGAATACAAATCCAGAGGTTGACTTCGAGTCATCCACGTCGCTTTGGAAGCTAGAGTCGGTATAGCCTTCAAATTTCAATTATCTTCCTCCATAAACCATGAATATATTCTTAGTCCTTCTCAAGTACTTAAGAATATCCTTCACGGCTTTCCAATGCATTTGACCAGGGTTGGCCTGATATCTGCTCGTGACACTCAGAGCAAAGGCTACATCCGATCTGGTAGATATCATCCCATACATAATACTACCTATGGCTGACGCATATGGTATGTGTGTCATTTTTTGTATCTCTTCATCAGTCTTGGGACACGTAGACTTGGATAGAGAAACTCCATGACACATAGGTAGATGTCCTCTCTTGGACTCATCCATAGAAAACCTTTTCAATATGGTGTCGATGTAGGTTGCTTGAGTGAGTCCTATCATTCTCTTAGATCTATCTCTATAGATCTGTATCCCTAGAATATAAGAGGCCTCACCCAAATCCTTCATCGAGAATCTACCTGATAACCATATCTTTGTTGACTGCAACATCCCTACGTCATTCCCAATGAGTAGGATGTCATCAACATAAAGCACTAAGAACGTCACCGCATCCTTAACTACTTTATTGTACACGCACGGTTTCTCCGGGTTTTTGATGAAACCAAAGTCCTTTATTATTTCATCAAATTTCTGGTTCCAACTTTTTGATACTTGTTTGAGACCATAAATTGATCTCTGAAGTTTGCATACCTTATGCTCGCTTCCCATGGATGTGAATCCCTCGGGTTGCATCATATAGATTTCTTCCTTAATGTTTCCATTAAGAAATGCAGTCTTCACATCCATTTGCCATATCTCATAGTCATACCATGCTGTTATGGCAATAAGGATTATTATGGACTTGAACATTGCGACTGGTGAAAAGGTTTCATCATAGTCAACTCCTTGTCTTTGAGTATAACCTTTTGCTACCAATCGTGCCTTGTAGGTAAGTACCTTACCATCACGCCGAAGTTTTCTCTTGTAGATCCATTTACACCCTATTGGAACAATTCCATCGGGAGGATCTACTAAAGACCAAACTTGGTTTGTATGCATCGAGTCTATTTCCGACTGCATAGCTTCAAGCCATAAATTAGAATCCGCATCAGAAATTGCTTCCTTGAAGTTTCTTGGATCACATCCAATGTCGGGTTCACTTTGATCCCCTTCAAGAAGAAGACCATATCGAATAGGAGGTCTAGAAGTCCTCTCGGATCTCCTAGATATAGGCGTGTCCATTGAAGGTTCTTGAGGTGTGTGGTCGTTATTTTGTATCTCGGGTTCTTCTCGAATTTCTTCGAGTTCCATCATCTTGCCTTTCTTATCTAATAAGAACTCCTTCTCCATGAAGGTGGCATTCCTCAAAACAAACACTTTTGTCTCATAAGGATGATAGAAATAATATCCGAATAATTCTTCGGATATCCTAAAAAATAACATATGGTGGATCGACTATCCAACTTATCTCCCACTGTCTGCTTCACGTAAGCAGGACATCCCCAAATCCTTAAGTACGGTTTCTCCGGGTTTTTGATGAAACCAAAGTCCTTTATTATTTCATCAAATTTCTGGTTCCAACTTTTTGATGCTTGTTTGAGACCATAAATTGATCTCTGAAGTTTGCATACCTTATGCTCGCTTCCCATGGATGTGAATCCCTCGGGTTGCATCATATAGATTTCTTCCTTAATGTTTCCATTAAGAAATGCAGTCTTCACATCCATTTGCCATATCTCATAGTCATACCATGCTGTTATGGCAATAAGGATTATTATGGACTTGAACATTGCGACTGGTGAAAAGGTTTCATCATAGTCAACTCCTTGTCTTTGAGTATAACCTTTTGCTACCAATCGTGCCTTGTAGGTAAGTACCTTACCATCAGGCCGAAGTTTTCTCTTGTAGATCCATTTGCACCCTATTGGAACAATTCCATCGGGAGGATCTACTAAAGACCAAACTTGGTTTGTATGCATCGAGTCTATTTCCGACTGCATAGCTTCAAGCCATAAATTAGAATCCGCATCAGAAATTGCTTCCTTGAAGTTTCTTGGATCACATCCAATGTCGGGTTCACTTTGATCCCCTTCAAGAAGAAGACCATATCGAATAGGAGGTCTAGAAGTCCTCTCGGATCTCCTAGATATAGGCGTGTCCATTGAAGGTTCTTGAGGTGTGTGGTCGTTATTTTGTATCTCGGGTTCTTCTCGAATTTCTTCGAGTTCCATCATCTTGCCTTTCTTATCTAATAAGAACTCCTTCTCCATGAAGGTGGCATTCCTCAAAACAAACACTTTTGTCTCATAAGGATGATAGAAATAATATCCGAATAATTCTTCGGATATCCTAAAAAATAACATATGGTGGATCGACTATCCAACTTATCTCCCACTGTCTGCTTCACGTAAGCAGGACATCCCCAAATCCTTAAGTACGAATACTTAGGAGCTTTGCCATTCCATAACTTGTATGAAGTTTTATCTACTGCTTTAGTGTGGACATTGTTCAACAACAATACCGCCGTTTCAAGCGCATAGCCCCAAAACGAAGGTGGGAGCTCAGTGAAGCTCATCATAGATCGAACCATGTCCAACAAAGTTCGATTGCGATGCTCCGAGACACCATTCAGCTGAGGTCATGTCATAGGAGGAGTCCATTGAGAGAGAATCCCATTCTCTTTTAGATAGCTCAAAAACTCGGTACTTAAGTATTCTCCACCTCGATCCGATCGAAGTGCTTTAATACTTCTACCTTGTTTGTTTTCTACTTCAGCCTTGAATTCTTTGAACTTTTCAAATGATTCAGACTTATATTTCATTAAATATAAATACCCATATCTCGAATAATCATCAGTAAAGGTAATGAAGTAGGTGTGTCCAAATTTAGTACCGATACTAATTGGTCCACAGACATCTGTATGGATCAAATTCAACAGGTTTTGACTACGCTCAGGCTTCCCTTTGAAAGGAGATTTAGTCATTTTTCCTTTTAGTCAGGACTCACAAGTAGGTAGAAAGTTAATATCAGACATATCAAACATGTCATCTCCCACTAGCTTGTTCATCCTCCTTGAGGAAATATGACCTAGCCTAGCATGCCAAAGGTTTGCCGGGTTTTGACTATCGTTTTTCCTTTTATTTGTTGTTACCGGTTTATCAAAATAATTAATTGGAACGTCTTTTAATTTTAAGTTATATAGATCGTTTTCAAGTTGTCCATTTCCAATCAAACATTCATTCTTGTAAATATTGCAAATCCCATTCACAAAATTACAAGAAAAACCATCTCTATCAAGCATAGAAACAGAAATAATGTTTTTAACTAAATCTGGCACAAATAAAACATCTCTAAAAAATAACTTAAAATTGTTCTGCAAAACTAAATAAACATCTCCCACTGCTTTGGCTTCAACTCTGGAACCATTTTCAAGCCTCAGCTGGGTCTCACTCATCCTAAGCTTACGACTTCTTGTCATCACATGCAAATCATTGAAAATGTGAGATCCACATCCGGTATCCAATACCCAAGAAGTAGTATTAAGTGAAACATTTATTTCAATGTAAAACATACCCTTTGCAGTTTGCAACTGCTCGAGGTATTCCTTGCAGTTACATTTCCAATGACCGGGTTTCTTGCAGTGATGACAAACATCTCCAGATATGTTCATGTTTGAAGCTTTTGTCTTGGCCTTCTTTTGTGGTACAATTTTCTTGGGTGGGGCAGAACGTTTCTTACCCTTTCCACTTGGCCCCTTCTTGGAGTAAGAAGAAGAGCCAACCATGAGTACCGGTTTATCCTTCTTTAATGTGGCCTCATAAGACACAAGCATATTGACCATCTCTTCAAGGGTGGCCTCTATCTTGTTCATATTGAAGTTCACCACAAATCCGTCAAATGACGAAGGAAGGGAAAGAAGCAACAAGTCCGCGTTTAGTTCATGCTCCAAAGTCAAATCGAGTGTTACCAATTTTTCAATGAGCCCAATCATGTGTACCCCATGCTCACGGACCGAAGTCTCATCTCGCATGCGGCATATCATGAGCTCTTTGAAGGTAGCATACCTCTCAGACCTTGACTGAGCTCCAAAAAGTTCCTTGAGGTGCATGTGTATGTCAGCAGCATTCACGACATCCTCAAATCGCCTCTGGAGTTCATCAGACATTGAAGCTTGCATATAGAATTTAGCCTTGACATCATGGTCCCACCATTGATCAAGTTTTGCCAATTCTTCCGGACTTATATTAGCCGGTGCTTTCTTTGGAGGATTCTTTTCTAACATGTAGAAAATTTTCTCCGAGTTTAGAACAATCTTTAATTTACGGAACCATTCCGTATAGTTTGCGCCAGTCAATTTGTTTTGTTCGAGAATTGATTATAGTGGATTGCGCGAATTCATTGTAATGAAATACTGAAAAAAACAGACAATAATGAGTGATTGTTTAATTAATTTACTAAGACATAAAATATGGCGAAATTTAATTTTATGAATTTCACTCCCACTATTTTAACGATTTCACTATCCTCTAGTGAAAACGGGAAACTTGTTTCCTTAGTGGGAACATGGAGTCCAATTGACAAACTATAGTCCCAAATAATATCAGTCAATCATAATTTTCAAAAGGTAGAGCCCATTTTGCTTCCAAAGCAACCCCCATGTTTTTATCTCATGTCCAATAAGGGCCCAATAATATGATGCCGTTTAATGTGACATGTCAAGATGACCCATCAATATTAAGTTGTGATGGACGGTCGCCATGTGGATCCCCAATAATATGAGCCAATCCCATGGGAGTTCCACCCAACTTACAACATGTGTCGATCAAATGTACAGCTTTCCGACGAACGGGCCCCCCAATAATATGAGCCGGAACGTGCCCGCGGATAGCATCTCATACATTGATCGTTGATGGAAGGTAGGAATATTTAAACAATATTTAAATTCCCTTTTGTTTATCTTGATATCAATTTTAAATCATATTTAAAATGAGGTATTTTTAATTTTTGAAAATCTATCTCATCATGCAATTTATGTATGCTTGCGGGATTCATACAATTTAGTCTAAACATGCATACATCAATAATATCATATATTATTTAAGGATGATCGATCCCATTATCTAATCGACCCGTGGTTGCCAGTCACGAGTCTAAGTCCAATCCTAGGTGATATGCAAGTATGCAATGCAATCCTATTACATTGAGCTTCCATTTACATTTCTTCGGTCTTTATCGTCTGCTGGGCCCACCATTGTCTTCAAATCTTTATCTCCCACTAAGTCTAACAAATTTACAATAAATTTCGATGACAAGTAGGGGATACATATTTAAGGGGTGGGAACGGGCCATAAACCAAGCCCACTTTTTATTACAAATGACAATTCAAATTGGGCTATAAATCAAGCCCATTAATAAAACCCAACAACAATAAAACCAAATGTAAATTACCTAACATACACCTAAAATGTTGGTCATGGAAATCGATCATCCCTTATCCAATAATTAAATAATTGGATAACATGCAATGGCATCATAATTAAAAGATAAAATCAAATTTTATCTTATCCTTTCATAAGATCATATCTTATCATCAATTGTACCAAAATAATTGATTTTATAAAATCCAATTTAACGGATAAAATTTATAAATTTTTAAAACATTCAAATTTATCCAAAAATCAATTTTAAAAATTTCGGACTCGAACAATTCGATCCGATGCCTCGTGAACCAATCAAAAACAATTTTCGATCGGACCAAAAACTAGAATTTCAAAATTTCAAAATTTTAATTAAAAATTGAATTTTAATTTTCCCGTACTGCCCGGGACATTCCCGGGCAGCCCCCTCCTCCACGTGGGACAGGGCTGCCCACGTGGAGGCGGGCAACTTCGTCGCTGCCCTGGGCAGTGATCAAATCGCTGCCCTTTGGGCTGCCCTGGGCTGCGACAATTGCTGCCCTGGGCAGCGACGATCGCTGCCCGATGCCCCTGTTCCGTCAAAATTTTAATTTTAAAATTCGTTTTGTTTTTCAAAAAAAAAAACCGAGGCCAAATATTTTGTACAATCGATTAATTTAATCGTTTGATCTGAGCAACTTGGCTCTGATACCACTATTGGAAAAACGTGTTCAGACCAATTAAAAATTGATACCCAGTGCAGCGAAAGTTTAAAAATTTTATTTTTATATATGGAACGATTCCATATCATGGGTATCAAAACTTTACGATTAAATTATGCAAGTAAAAAAAAAATCACAATTAAATTTTTACCTCTTCAAGCAACGGCTTGATTATGGACACCAACAGAATTTAATCTTCTCTTCTTGTATATCCCTGGAACCGATGGCTTCACGATCAATCTCCGGAATCAGGTCCACGAACAGAAAACAGAAACCCTCTGATTGATTGCACTAGAAATCAATCAGATGTTTATCGATGAGAATAAACAGATTTGATCTGTCAATTCAGAATGTAATTTTCCGTAAAAATCACAAACTGAATTTTCTCAAAAAGAGACAGAGGATTTCGAAAATCCCCTTCAAATAATATGAGTGATTTTTAAAAATTGCTAGAATGAATTCTATTGATTTTCGAACACTACTCATCTATTTATAGATAATTTCTAGAGTAGATTAAGTTATGATTGTATTAGGACTCTAACTCCTTAGGGCCCACAATCCATAACTTAAGCCCAACAAGCCAAGCCCGTTATTATAAAAATTAATATAAAATTCATCATGACTCCGATTGATAAACCGATTTCACCAATGTGCACAGAAACCATTTCTGCACCTTTTAAAGTCAAAATAATTTTTCTGAATCCGAATTCAGTGATTTCCAAAAATGCCCATCCCTATGTCATTTTAGGAAATTTCACTCCCTTTTAGTTAAGAAGTCCAACTTCTCTTTCATTAAATTTAACTCTTTAAATTTAACTATCTCAACGGGGTTTAGTAATCCATTACTTGTGTGACCCTCAATTGTTCAGGGATACAGCTAGCCGTGGGCTCACAACTCCTTGTGACTCGGAACAACAATTTCCGACTTGCCCAACGAATCATGGTAAGAGCGTCTAGCAACATCGCCCCATGATTCCCTAGGTATCACTGATAGTGCCTGCAAGAACCAGTAGATTTTTGTTAGCGTACAGTACGGTCCCTTCATCCATATATCCCGATCGAATCAACAACCATTGGTGTATCAAGAGTCGTTCGAGATTCGATAACTATGCATTACATCTTGGAGATCAAATAGTGACATCGCATGTGTTACTAGGAAAACCGAGTAACCTAAAACACATCATGTACTCTGGCCAGAGATTCGTCACACTAATATCTCCTCAGATCGCATAAGATATCCACACTCGCAAGTATGTGGTGAATCCTTGACAACAAATCATCGACTCCTATATGTGTCGTAACTGTACCCAATCCCAACACCTGATGACCCAAATAGAGTCGGTAAACGAGTCAAAGTACAGTACTAGTATATAGAGTCCAATGATGTTTCAAGTAGTAAGGACTAATGGTGTACAACCAAAACCGTGGACTTTATCCACTCGATAAGTGATAACCACTTGGAAAGTCCGAATAGGGTAGTTCGATCATTCATCATATGAATATCCATTTGCATGCTTTGAACATCTTCATGTCCATTACCAATGAAACGTGGTACTTGGCATCACAAATGCTAGTCTCAATCTCGAGCGATCCTTATCCTTATTGGCGGACGGCTCAGTTGACTAGGAACTGTTTAGAATATACAGTGACTATAAGATGTGTTTCATAATAGTGATCTCTATTTATTCACTATCTCATCATACTTACACCATAGTATATTCAAGGTCTTTATCAAAACATCAATAGTATATCACAATATAACAATATGAAGAAGGACAAAGAAAATGCCATTAATGAATGTAAATTATATTAAACAAAGATTGTTTATACATAGAGTCATAAAAGCCCTTAGCCACAAGTTGGCCAACCGGGCACCCACTCTTTCACGACGGAGCCTCCGATCCTGGTTTGGATCCTCCGAACCCCTCTTCGGATCGTTCGAACTCATCGGGCCTCCGATCCTGACTCCGATCACGTTCGGGTCCTCCGAACACCAGTTCGGAGCGTCCGAACCTCCCGAGCCATGCCCACCATTTTCGAGTGTCCTGGATCTATTTCTAGAGTCCGTTAGTCCAACAGGACTTCCCTAATCATGTATTAACAATCAAGAACATGATCATGTGATTAATTACTCATTAATCGCTAATTCGAGATGTGGGTTACTACATTCTCCCCCACTTAAGAAATTTCGTCCTCGAAATTAGAGTCAGAGGAAAATATACAGGATTCAACTCGAATATTCTTCATTACAACTGAACAAGTACAAACTCGATACAAAGAAGTACAAAATCTCTAAATAACTCGGGGTGCTCGGCTAACATTCAACTCTCCAACTCCCAAGTAGCTTCCTCTGTACCTCTGCGCTGCCACTGTACCATCACCAATGGTATACGCTTGTTACGAAGTACCTTGTCCTTCCTGTCTAGAATCCGCAGGGGTTTCTCCACATTTGATAGATCCCGATCTACCTTTACCTCGGTCGGATGCAAAATATGCGACTCGTCTGCCACGTACTGCCTCAACATGGACACGTGGAACACATCGTGAATCTCCAAAAGATCGGGTGGCAAGGCCAGACGATAAGCCACGTCCCCAACCTTCTCAAGAATCTCAAAAGGACCAATAAATCTCGGTGTCAGCTTACCCTTGTGACCAAATCTCATCACCTTCCGGAAAGGTGACACACACAAGAATACATGCTCTCCCACCTCGAAGTGTAACGGTCTCCGGTGAGTGTTCGCGTAGCTAGCTTGTCGATCCTGGGCTGCCTTAATCCTGCGTCGGATCAATTCCACTGCATTAGTCATCTGCTGAATCTCGCGAACCTCGTCCCAAAACAAAGGTGTACGACAACGACGTCCGTAAAGAGCCTCAAATGGTGCCATGCCAATGCTACGATGGAAAATATTGTTATAAGCGAACTCCACCAAGGGTAAATGATCATGCCATGCTGGGCCAAAATCCATCACCGCCGCGCGAAGAATATCCTCTAAAGTGCGAATAGTATGCTCGGATTGTCCATCCGTCTCTGGATGATAAGCCGTACTCAGGCTCAAAGTAGTACCAAGGGCTCGCTGGAAACTACCCCAAAATCTTGAGGTAAATCTCGGATCTCTATCGCTGACAATGCTCAATGGAATCCCATGCAATCAAACAATCTCCCGCACATACAATTTTGCCATCCTATCAAAGGTATAATCGCGCTTATAGGGAAGAAAATGCGCTGACTTTGATAATCGATCCATGACAACCGAAATAGCATCACAATTCCTGGAAGACATAGGCAAGTGGGTGACAAAGTTCATCGTCACATGCTCCCATTTCCACTCAGGAATCTCTAAGCTGTGAAGTAACCCTCCGGTCGTCTAAACTCTGCCTTGACCTACTGACACACAAGGCATCGGGATACAAACTGATAGACACTGCGCTTCATCCCTTTCCACCAAAATCGAGTGCGAAGATCCTTATACATCTTCATACTGCCTGGATGTACAGAGAATCAACTGCGGTAAGCTTGCGATAAGATCTCATTCCTCAAAGTAGAATCCTCGGGTACCACCACTCGACCAGAGAGACATAACAGACCGTATCCTTGCAGATGAAAACCATAAGTACTATCACCCTCAGCCAAACGGGCCAACTTCTGCGTCTTCAGATCAAAACTCTGAGCTTCGCGGATTCGTCGATACAACGCTGGCTCTACAAGCACAGAAGAAACACGAATCCCTTGCTGTTCTTTCTTATGACGGAATGTGAATCCTAAAGAACAACACTCCTCCACTACCTTCGAAACTGAACTGGTACGAAGGGAACTCACATAGACCTTGCGACTAAGCGCATCAGCAACGGGGTTAGAAGAACCTGGATGGTACTTAATCTCACGGTCATAATCTTTCAATAGATCCATCCAACGACGTTGCTGCATGTTCAACTCAGATTGAGTGAACAAATACTTCAAACTCTTATGATCGGTGAAGATCTCAAATCGTTCTCCTTACAAATAGTGATGTCATATCTTCAAGGCAAAGACAATGGCTGCAAGCTCTAGATCATGAACGGGATAGTTCTCCTCGTGAGTCTTTAGCTGTCTAGAAGCATAAGCGATCGCGTGACCATTCCGAGTCAACACGCACCCCTAACCCTGGAGAGAAGCATCGGTGAAGACTACAAAACCACCTGATCCAGACGGCAAAGCAAGAACTGGAGCTGTCGTCAAACAACGTCTCAACTCACGGAAACTGTCTTCACAAGCATCAGACCACACGAAAGAAACATCTTTCTTCGTCAACTGAGTCAAAGGCTTAGCTATCTGAGAGAAGTTCTCCACAAAACGTCGGTAGTATCCTGCTAAACCAAGGAAACTACGAATCTCAGAAGCTGTAGTCGGACGCGACCAATTAAAAATAGCCTCTGTCTTGCTAGGGTCAACAGATATGCCCTCCTGAGAAATGACATGACCAAGGAACACAACTCGGTCAATCCAGAAATCACACTTGCTCAACTTCGCGTACATATGTCTCTCCCTCAAGGCCTGCAATACAGCATAGAGATGATAGGCATGCTCATCCATGCTGCAAGAATACACCAAAATATCATCGATGAACACTACCACGAACTTATCCAAAAAATCACGGAAAACTCTGTTCATCAGATCATTAAAAACAACTGGAGCATTCGTCAGACCAAACGGCATCACTAGAAACTCATAGTGCCCATACCGTGCACGAAATGCTATCTTAGGAACATCCTCCTGCCGAAATCGCAATTGATGATACCCAGACCGAAGATCAATCTTCGAATAGATAGAAGTACCCTGTAACTGATCAAAGAGATCATCTATCCACGAAAGAGGATACTTATTCTTCACTGTCGCTTGATTCAACTGACGGTAATCAATACACAACCGCATTGAACCATCCTTCTTCTTGACAAATAGCACTGGGCTCCCCACGGCGAAACACTAGGTCGAATATAGCCCTTATCAAGAAGATCTTGTAATTGCTTCTGCAGCTCTTTCATCTCTGATGGTTGATAAGTGTATTTTATACACTTAATTTATATATGCTTTTAATTGTTAATTGCTTGTTTCGAGCAAATTTATGTGGGTGTTTTGTTGTTTTTATGATTGTAGGGAATTATTGAGATTTTGTGAATTATGAAATATTGTGGAGAAAAGAAAATAATAAAAGAAAAGAAAAGAAACATACAGACAAAGAAGAGGAATAGTGATGGGCTTATCTATTGGGCCTAAGTATAGCGCTTGATGAAGCGCTAAAGAATGGAAGAGAAAGAGCTAACGCGCAAGACACACATGAAGGTGAAAAGATTGAGAACAGTGTCCTATACGCGTGCGCGTGATTTCTGGAAGGGGCGCTTGTCGCGAAGTCTGAGTTTGGAAATTTTAATCGGAAGGAAATTTCTATATTTTATGGGCTTTTGAGTGGGCTTTTGTGCACGATATAAAAGGCAATTTTTCATCTGATTAAGGAAGGAGCCGCCACAACAATTAAGGATGAATCAGAGATTTGATCGTGAACTTTTGGGAAGGATTTCTGGATCTTCATCGTGAAGAACGAAGACAGAGTTTGATCGACCGGAAACGGCGTCGACGACGGATTTGTTTCTTATCTTTTATTTTATTCTGAACATGTTTGGATTTATTATTTATTGTTTTCAGAATTTTATTATGAACTAATTTTTATAGTCTAGAGGTCGGATGGAACCTGGTGTAGACACTTTCTTGAATTCTTGATTTTATTGATTTGAATTTCTTCTAGATTAATTGTTTTTTCTAGAATTGATTGTATTTTCAATTATCTGATCAATAATTGATTTGTTATATTTATTTGAAATCTGGCACTCGGGAGAGGAGATTTTGAATAGGACATTAGAAATTACACTGTTAATTGTTTATCTGATTCGGGAGAGCTTATAATTTTAACAGAGCTTTTAAAGAGAACATTGTTTTGAATTGATCACTGCAAGTAAATTCTTAATAGGGATATTGGAATTTAATTGTAGTTGATAAACATTATTTACTACTCGGGAGAGGGAAATAATACACATAAGTGTTCTTGGCTATTAATTCTTTGAAATTCATGAAGATTAATTAATTAGGATTGATTGTTGTTGAAGCCAGGTGAAATCGATACCTCTAGACCATTTTTCTCTGATTGATTTTTAATCTGAAAGTTGTGTGCGTGCTTTTAAATCTCTTAATTATTTTATTTTTATTGCAAAATTCTCAAATTTGATTTTTTAGATAAAGTTTGGATTATTCTAATTACAAGTACTAAATATTTTTATTTTACTCCCTGTGGGATCGATATCTGATTTAATCACTATATTAAAACTTGACACTCGTACGCTTGCGAGGAATTTTCACAACAATGGTGCCAAACGATAAGGAGTTCTGGAAATCGGTGCGGTCCCTGGCAGTAACTCGATGCCAAACTCGATCTCCCTCACTGGTGGCAAACCTTGAATCTCCTTCGGAACTACATCTGGGAAGTCGCAAACCACTGGTATCTCTTGGATATCTAGCTCTCCCAAGGATGTGTCAATGGCGTAGATAAGGTAGCCTACCCCGCCAGACTCTAAAGCACGTCGGGCCTTCAGAGCAGAAACTACTGGCATTGGAGGTCGTTGTGATGACCCGGTTCTTAATCTCTCAAATCATAAAATTAATCCAAGATCATGAATTAAAGATAAGCAATCAACAAGCATCTGATGCTTCAAAGAATTATTTATTTATTTTTTTTAGAAGGGGGGTGCGCTCGGGCGGCACTTTTCAGCCGCTCGAGCGCCCACCCTCGGGTGTGAGAACCAAAGGGTGCGCTTGAGCTGTAGTTTTCTGCAGCTCGGGCTCATCCTGGACAGTCCCGAGCTCTGTTATTCAGTAGCCAAAGATGTGATCTTGCTAAGTCCATATCTCAACAAAAGAGTTAATAACATTAACAACAAGAACTTCGAATATGATTACAAGATCACGAAGTAATATTCTAGACTAAAGTTCAAGTCTAAGATCTATACAAGCATAATATGACAGCAGCTCATCATCTAAACCGGATCATCACTCTAATCTCACAAGTCTCAATTCCTCAAGCCCGTCGTTGCCCTGATCCTGAACCACCTGTTGCCATGCACACATACAAACACAACAACAGCCGGATAACTCTGGTAAGAAACATATTTCCCAGTAAAAGCAACTAACATGCAAATCATTTCATATATATATCAAACTCAATATATACTAAAAGACAATGCATGTTTTAAAATAGGCTTCTCTTAGAGAATCTCTCCTTTCATCGGTTGGGATCCCGAGAAGAAGATATCGTAACTAAACCACCGACTCTCCCGATCGAGGTGGGGTTACTTATCTTGCTTTCCTAGACTTTGAAGCCACTATATATGCAAATCAGACGCTAGGCTAAGTCAACCACCCAGGCCATACATATATAATCCCTCAAATCGTCTAATCGAACGATTTCGTTCATTTCAAAACCAAAAAATAGGTTTCACAAGATGAATGCAATATATAACATCAATATAGCATTCATTAACACCATAAACTCATATAATAATTCACATAAGAGCAAGTAATCAAATAAGTATGTGATTTAGGGAACTCGATACAAACCATCTCGAGTTTTAATCCCATTCAAGTAGTAGTCCACTTTTACCTTTCAAATGTGATGTTTAAGGTGTCTTCCAGCTGTCCAAATTTATAAAAATAACCACACCATCTTGCATTAAAATTCTGCTCAAGTTTCAGCCCAACTTCAAGGCAAAAAGGCTACAAACCTTGTTCTTTATTCTATCGGTTACGAAGTCGGAATTCTCGAGTTGACGTCCCCTAATTATGAACTGAAATCACAGCATATTTACCAAGGAAACATCAGCTAAAACTCAGCAACATCTCAGTCCAATATACAATAGCAAAACAACTCCAATTCATAAGTTCGGCGGCGTAACGGTATAACTTCGGCAACCGAAACTCAACTACAACAATTCTTACAATCAAATACATCTTCTATCAGCTGTATATCAATCAAAACCCAGCATATAAGTAGGTATATAGTTCATTTCACACGCTGGAATTCATAAGAATTACAATCAATAGTTGTTCGTCGATTCGGTTTTGAAAATAAACAATACAACACTTCAAAAACTCCAACAAAAACCAACGGACTGATCTCTGCTATTTACAAATTCTCAAACCATAATTAAAAACATAAAAACCTACATCAACTCGAAGGCCTCATTGCGAGGATTCCAAAACACTTTTCGAAATCGAAATCGGATAACCGGATCAAAAGATACGACAATTTGAAACCAAGAAATCAAATGAAAAGAAGAAGAGGATCGGCCCTCTGTTTCAATATTCTAAAGAACATAGCTTCCTACACGTTTACAATCTGATTATTATATGTAATAATCGGATATGTATTGCTTAATTGCAATTTAGTCCCTGAAACTTCATAAATTGCAATTCAGTCCTCAGCCCTCTTTTTAATTCAATTTCAATCCTAAATAATGTAAGAATATTAAAATTTAAATCAAAACTCTAAATATTCCCAAATTAAATATACTCGGATTAAAATTAAATAAATTCGGATTAAATTAATTAATCCCAGCCTTTTGCACTTTAGCCCTTCAACTTCGATATTTGCAAATCAGTCCCTGATCGGGTTTTATCTTCAAATTTAATCTTCGTTAATTCCCGAAACATGGAATTTAATCTTAAATCCCATAAATATTCAAATCGAATATTTATTCTTTTCATTTAAGAATTCTCGGAATTTAATTCTCAAAATCCATAAATTCTCAAATTAAATATTTTCGGTTTGAAAATTAAATCTATCATATCCATAACTTCTCAAATCGATATTAGCCCATAATATGGAATTAAATTCTCAAATCCCATAATTATTCATTTAATATTTTCAGGCCTTACAATTCCTCCCCTCTAAGAAATGATTTCGTCCTCGAAATCACATTCAATCGAACTATTCAATCTGATAGACCGAATGATTATCTCAAATGATTCTCACTTCAATCATATAACTCTGAAACTTCATATTTCATTTATTCATCTCATATCAGATTCTTTCTTCGAATCTGCTTCAATTCTCTTATTTTTGGTATCTCTTCAGTTGTACTTGAATTAATTGCAAAGAATTCATTCTGAACTGTTTCTTTCTTCAATATAATATCTGTCGAATAATCGACTTAACTCGGAATCTTTTCAGTATTCATCTCATTGAATTAAAGTACATAAGAAGAATCTACTGATAATTTCTTCTCTTAGTCACATGGAACAATTCGGACCCATTGTATCGAGCTGAAAAGAATAAATCTTTCAAGCAAATCATCAATTCAGTCAGACATCTGATTCAATAAATTTCAGTTTTTTGTGTTGACTTGTTTCTTTCTTTATATTATTCCATGCTCTGCATAGAACATATATCAAGTCTACACTATCATTCTGTTCATCGCTTCACAATCAGTATTCCCATTCCTATTCTGAATTTATAAAACAACTCTGCTCTTTCTCAATTCTGACTTGAATGATGTTTTCAAAAAAATAACTCTTTCGCTTAACGAATCAGTTTTATCTTCAAAAATTATATCTATCATTCAATTACTTACTCTGATTCGTCTTCATTGTTCTCGCTTCATATAGATTCATATTTATCATATTTGTGTTCCTCAAATCAAATTTAATCTGATATCGACAAATCATGTCTGCTCTGATGTCATATACTTTTATGTAGCATCATTTCAACACAAAGAAATCGGATTTCTTTTCATCATATCATCATAGCATTATCTCAAAATCGACTTCATAGCTGTTACAGGAATTATAATCATCAAGTGGCAACACATCAAGTCAAGTAATACCGAATCAGGTATTAAAGTTCTGAGAATATTCTTAACATTTGGAAAATCAACTCAGATAATCCATCAATCGAAGAATGGTATAATGCAATCACATATAACCAACTCTCAGAACATCAATCAATCAATCGATGCCACATTCTGTTGATTAAATCTAAAGTCTTAATCCTGACAATAGATTTTAATCATTCCTGTAATTTCATCATATCTCTATCTTCTTCACAGATTTGAATAGATAGCTGTTATTCACATATTTCAAAGTATTCAGAGCTATTGATAATCGATATCAGATCAGGTAAAGTTCATTCTCGAAATTCGATTCATTTTCTCTGACTATTCTTCCAATTCAAAGATAATATGTTGTACATTTACCTCAAAAAGTACTCAAAGTCTTCTGATCATCTGTATTACAATTAAATATTAAACCCAATGTTTCAATTTGAAACATTAATTCTTGACTTACTGTGACATCTCGCACAATTTTGATCATGGATCGGTGATTTATTCGTACAGACAGATCATCTTATTCAGTAACTTCAATCAATCTGATCATAACTACCACCTGTTTACCTCATCGATACTGCTTCATCATGGTAGTTTCGCAAAATATTCTTTCAAATCATAATCTCGTTTCAATTTCTGAAGTTTCTAAACTATCACTGAACTCATCTGATCAACGATTTTTTACTTCATTAGAAATCTCTATACGTTTAACTTCGAAAACGTACTACTTCTATTACATTTGTTTGCTTTATCTTATGATAAAACAATTATTGAATGAATCTTAAATTCATTGTTGTGCATTTTCTTCAAAATCTGATATTTTTTTTCGAAAATATCAGGCACAATCAGATAATCAATCATAATAGAATTCATTCATTCTGATCTGAGGCTTCAATTCTTATCTCAATCTGGCATACTTCACATTACTTCAGTTTACTTTTTGTGTTTCTTTCATCTTTGGAACCATTCTGGCTTATTTCAAATCGAAAATCATTCTGATTGGTGATATATTCGTCTGAATATTCAAAGCAGAATACACAGAAATCTGGAATCAATTCATCAACTGCCTATTTCATTCCTCATTTCTATCTACAAAATACTGACAAGGAATGTCATGTCACTCAAACTCTGGATCATATTCAAATTCTTCTATCAGTTACGAGTCAACCATCTTACAATATGCTGAAATATCCATCAAAGGATTAATAATTCTCAAAATCAAAAGAAATAAATCAAGATTGAGAAAATCCCTCAATCAAGGTCATCCAAAATCAAATCTTCTGGATAACAAACTCTTCAAAGTGAAAACAACTCACTTGCATCTCATAACTCAGAATGAGTAATCAACTCAGGCTCTATGAACAAAACAAGGAGAGCCACTCAAATCAACATTTCAAGAATCATATATCCAATTGATGTAATCGATTCAGCATAATCAAAGAAAAGACTCAACTGTAACTGATTTTCATATCACCGTCTATCTTCTAAACCTCAAGATTAATATTCAGTTCATAATCTCATCAAGTCGGTAATTCATAAATTCATCAATTCATCAATTCACTATTGAATTTCAGTTCACAACTTAAACTAAAGTCAACAATCTTACTGGAACATATGTGTAATCTCTATTCATTGGCATACCTATCAATGCTGATTTAGATCTTGAACATATCTAGTGCATCGAATATACTGATTTCGGAATATTTCTGTACTCAAGCATCATATATTATACCGAATCACAGAATATTAATTCGAGATTCTATATCATATTATCATATGCATATGCACATTATGTTCTTGTTGATCTAATTTTATCGCTTCTTATCATCAATTCTCCTGCTAATCTGTATTCGATTATTGCATCATCATCTATCATGCAACATAAACATATATTTCAATATGAACAATATCATGTTCAGTTTCAGTTCATCGAAGCAATAGTTTCATTTTTCAGTTCAAGTCACAAAGTCTCTTTTCTGATACAGAGGTGATCATATAATAAGCTCTCAGCTATCATGTATCAATTGAACCAATAATAAACAAGTCAAAACAAAATAAATCTGTTACCTGAAATTTCATTCTCAGGTGCAATTTCATTCTGATCCTCTATATACTTTCTGAATTTGTTCTTCATTCGAATCTTTTCTTCGAATCTATTTTTCTTTGAACAGATTTTTAACACATCAGTCTGAATTGTCCTTACACTGCTTGTTCGGATATCTTCCTCCACAATGAGTGTAATAATCTCTAATATACTCTGCATTCAGAATCAGACTCTCGATTCGCTAGAGTTAGAGAATTACTTTCGTATTGTTTACTTCGTATCTGTTCTGGAATAGAAATTGTAGCTAAAGTTTTGAGTATCTCACATACTCTTGCATGTCTACAATTTCATTCTCCTAACTCATCATGCAGCTTCAATTCTCTTAGCCCTGTCTATGTCTTTCATAAAATGTTTCAGTCGTCAACATTTATTCAGACATAATCTTCGAATTCAAGCCATAATTAAACAACTCAATCTTGAGATTCATTATTATCATCTACAATTCACAGAATCATAGTAGGCTTGAAATCTAGCAAAGCATTCTTCAATATTCAAATTACTCTACTTCTGATTGGTATATTTTTCTTTTTCTCATTATTTCTATCTGTTGTGGCAAAGAATTGTTAATTAAAACCCGTTCTGAGAACTTACCAACAAATAAATATACCGCAATTCTGTCAGAATGTCTTCATCAAAATCTATCAGCTGGTTGCTAGGTCTTGAAGTTGGAAAACAGTCAATCTGATACGTCATTCATCTGTATCTTTCAGGTATCTAAACAACTGATCAATTTCTTCAGATCAAATTCTACCTGCAATAACATCTATTCATTCATTGATATTCTGTTCTTGTTCAATCAGAGATGCTTCTTTCAGCTGAACAATACTGTTCAGTTCAATCTGACCATACCATTCTGTTAAGTCTAGGGTGCTTACATCACCCAAAGAACAATGTTCTATTCAATTATGGGTGCTTACATCACCCGGAGAAAATCTTATAACAACATCGATAAGAAATTAGAAAATTTACAAATCAGTAAATCAGGTAGTTTCACTTCAAGAGTAAATCCTTTTCACATGCAATTCTTAAAATCATCGAATCATCAAATCTAGTAATGCACAATCATGCAATACTATAAATGCATGTGACTCAATCTACCCCGCTCAGCTTCTATCTCAGTCCAAGAAACTTACGCTCTGATACCACCTGTTGTGACGACTCGGTTCTTAATCTCTCAAATCATAAAATTAATCCAAGATCATGAATTAAAGATAAGCAATCTACAAGCATCTGAAGCTTCAAAGAAATTTTTTTTTTTTAGAGGGGGGGTGCGCTTGGGCGGCACTTTTCAGCCGCTCGAGCGCCCACCCTCGGGTGTGAGCACCAAAGGGTGTGCTCGAGCTGCAGTTTTCTGCATCTCGGGCTCATCCTGGGCAGTCCCGAGCTCTGTTATTCAGCATCCAAAGATGTGATGTTGCTAAGTCCATATCTCAACATCTCAACAAAAGAGTTAATAACATTAACAACAAGACCTTTGAATATGATTACAAGATCACGAAGTAACATTCTAGACTAAAGTTCAAGTCTAAGATCTATACAAGCATAATATGACAGCAGCTCATCATCTAAACCGGATCATCACTCTAATCTCTCAAGTCTCAATTCCTCAAGCCCGTCGTTGCCCTGATCCTGAAACACTTGTTGCCATGCACACATACAAACACGACAACAACCGGATAACTCCGGTAAGAAACATATTTCCCAGTATAAGCAACTAACATGCAAATCATTTCATATATATATCAAACTCAATATATAATAAAAGACAATGCATGTTTTAAAATAGGCTTCTCTTAGAGAATTTCTCCTTTCATCGGTTGGGATCCCAAGAAAAGATATCGTAACTAAACCACCGACTCTCCCGATCGAGATGGGGTTACTTATTGATAAGTGTATTTTATAAACTTAATTTATATATGATTTTAATTGTTAAATATTTGTTTCGAGCAGATTTATGTGGGTATTGTTTTGTTTTTGTGATTGTAGGAAATTATCGAGATTTTGTGAATTATGGAATTTCGAGGAGAAAAATAAGAAGTTTAGAAGAGAAAGGAAAAGAAAAGAAGAAAAGAAGAAAAGAAAAGGAAACAACGTACAGAGTCAGGAGAGGTTAATGGGCTTTTCACAATTGGGCCAAAGATAGCGCTTATCTTTAGCGCTTCATTCAGAGCAAAAGCGCTGCGTTCCTTGGGAGATTTGAGAATTGAAACAGAAGGCTATACGCGCCCGCCTAAGCTATGGAGTGGCCGCGCGTCGCCAATTTCTGAACTTGGAAATATTTTATCGGAATGAAACTTCTATATTTTGTGGGCTTTTGAGTGGGCTTTTGAGATGCGATATAAAAGGAATTTTTTAGAGTCTTAATAGGAGGAGCCGCCACAACAATTACACAGAAATCAGAGAAATATTTTGTGGATTTGATCGTGAACTTTTGGGAAGGATTTCTGGAGCTTAACTTGAAGAACGAAGACGGAGTTTGATAGTCCGGACATGGCATCGACGACAGATTTGTTTCTTTTATCTTTTATTTTGTTACTTCTGAATATGTTTGAATTTATGAATTATTGTTTTATTCAGAATTTTATTATGAACTAAATTTTTAGAGTCTAGAGGTCAGATGGAGCCTGGTGTAGACACTTTCATTAATTCTTGATTTTATTGGATTGAGTTTCTTCTAGATTAATTGTTTTTTCTAGAATTGATTGTCTTTTCAATTATCTGATCAATAATTGATTTGTTATATTTATTTGAAATCTGGCACTCGGGAGAGGAGATTTTGAATAAGACATTAGAAATTACACTGTTAATTGTTTATCTGACTCGGGAGAGCTTATAACTTTAATAGAGATTTTTAAAAGAGAACATTGTTTTGTGATAGATCATTGCGATAAATTCTTAATAGGGATATTGAAATTTAATTGTAGTTGATAAACATTATTTGTTGCTCGGGAGAGAGAAATAATAAACTTAAGTGTTCTTGGCTATTAATTGACTGGAATTTATGAAGATTAATTAATTAGGATTGACTGTTGTTGAAACCAGGTGAAATCTATACCTCTAGACCATTTTTCTCTGATTGATTATTCCTGAAAGTTGTGTGTGTGCTATCGAAACTTCATTGATTATTTATTTTTATTGCAAAATTCTTGATTATTGATTTTCTAGATAAAGTTTGGACTATTCTAATTACAAGCACTATTATTTTCATTTTACTCCCTGAGGGATCGATACTTGATTTTATCACTATATTAAAACTTGACACTCGTACGCTTGCGAGTAATTTTTCACAACAAGTTTTTATTTTTATTTTTATTTTGATTATTTTTAGTCTTGTTACCAATTAGTCTAGATTTTAATTTAGAGTTTTTATTTTTAGTTACTAATTAATTTATTCTTATCTTTTAATTGCAGTTTATGCGACGATCTCAAAGTGCTAATTCTCTACTGTTTGATCCGGAGATCGAGCGCACTGCACGTGCTTTAAGACGAACTAGAAGAGAAGAAATTGAAAGAATGGCTGAACAAGAAGCAAATAAAGCTCCCTTAGTGCCAATTAGAGATCACTTCAGACCGACGATCTAGTCTCACTATTCTGGAATCGCTCGAGGAACTATCAATGCAAACAATTTTGAGCTGAAGCCTACATTGATCAACATGGTTCAATCGAACCAATTTAATGGGAGTGCCACAGCTGATCCTCATCTGCATCTCAGGACCTTCCTAGAAATTACTGATACGGTAAAATTTAATGGGGGTCCCTGAAGATATTATTCGCTTACGCTTGTTTCCGTTTTCTCTCAAGGATCAAGCCAGAAGTTGGTTGCAATCACTGCCACTTGGAAGCATCACTACTTGGGAGGGGATGTCAGAAAAATTTCTTGCAAAATATTTTCCACCTGCCAAAACCACCCAACTAAAGATCGAGATCAGCACCTTCCAGCAGATGGACACTGAACAGTTATACGAGGCGTGGGAAAGGTATAAAGAATTATTAAGACATTGTCCTAACCACAATTTTGCAGATTGGGAACAGATCGAGTGGTTTTATAATGGACTGAATGCGCCTACAAGGATGAATGTCGATTCTGCTGCTGGAGGTACTATATTTGCGAAGGACCATGTTCAGGCTTATTATATGTTAGAGCAGATGACGGTCAATAGCTTTCAATGGCCATCTGAGCGTATGGGAGTCAAAAAGCCAGCTGGAGTGTATGCAGTGGATCCTCTCACATCCATCACTGCTCAATTATCGGCACTGACTACACAGGTAGCTGCATTGAATAAAGTGAGTGTTGCAAAACCAGCAGGTGTGCGGAGTGCTATGGAGGAATCTCACTATCATGAACAAGCCCAGTACATAAATCAAAGAGGTTATGGAGCTTTCAGAGGTAATCCTGTCCCTAATACTTACCATCCTATCTTTCGAAATCATGAAAATTTTTCTTATTCTAACAATACTAATAAGGGTGATGGTAAGTTATCTTTGGAGGATGTGGTTAGTACCTTTGTGCAGGAATCAGGTAAGAGGATGGCAAGAACTGAGTCTCGCCTTGACAGCTTGGAGACGCACATGGCCAACATGGGTGCTGTGTTGCAATCCATGGAAACCAGCATAGGGCAGTTGGCGAATGCACTGAAGGACAACAACCGCGGCCAGTTCCCTAGCAATACTGAGGTAAATCCCAAGGAGAAGTGCAATGCCATAGAGTTGAGGAGTAGAAAAGAAATTGGAGTCCAAGAACCTGCTATGAAAGAGGAGAAAGTCGAGAAAAAAAAGAGAAGGAGCCTGAACTGGAGCCGAAACCGATGTACAAGCCTCCACTTCCCTACCCGCAGAGGTTCAAGAAGAAAGCATTGAACGAGCAGTTCTCCAAATTCTTGGAGATTTTCAAGAAAATTCACATCAACATCCCCTTTGCTGATGCTTTGGAGCAAATGCCGAACTACGCAAAATTCATCAAGGAGATGATGTCCAAGAAAAGGAGACTGCTAGAGAACGAGGTGGTCAATTTGACTGAAGAGTGCAGTGCGGTGCTGCAAAAGAAGATGCCACAAAAGCTTAAGGATCCAGGGAGTTTTACTATTCCTTGTTCTATTGGCTCTTCGTATTTTAATAATGCACTATGTGATTTAGGGGCCAGTATTAATTTAATGCCATTATCTATTTACAGGGCCTTGGCGTTGGGAGACATGAAATCAACTAAGATTTCATTGCAATTGGCGGATAGAAGCATTAAATATCCACTAGGAATTGTTGAAGATGTTCTAGTCAAGGTGGATAAATTCATTCTTCCAGCGGATTTTGTGGTATTGGATATAGAAGCAGATCATGGTGCTCCCCTGATATTGGGGAGACCTTTCTTGGCCAATGCGGATGCCAAGATAGAAGTGAAGAAGGGTGCATTGTCGATGGGTGTGGAAGGCGAGAGAGTGATTTTCAACTTATTCATGAATACATCTAATCCATCCATCGAAGACTTATGCTCAATTGAACCGGTTATGAAGTTGGAGAACTGTAAAAGATCTGATTTTGCGGTCGATTCATCGAAGGAAAAAGCGCCAAATTTACCACCAAAGAAGGCCACGAAAAAGAGAGCGAAATTTAAAAGGCGGTTCATGGAATTTATTTGGCGCGTTAAAGAGAAAGGGAAGAATTAACACCGGTGAAAGTCGAGCTGACGACTCTAAACCAAGCGCTTTTTGGGAGGCAACCCACAATTTTTGTTTTATTTTATTTTTATTTTTAATTTTTTTATTATTTTTAATTTATGCTTTAATTTTTATTCTTGTTCATTAGATTAATTTATGTTTTTGTTTTTGAAATCATTGTTGGGAATTATGGAGACCTGATTTTATAAATGTGTTGAATTTTTTCAGGATTTTAAAAGTCTGGGCAGACGCTTATGCACGCTCGCTCGTGAATCCGCCGCGCCCACCTCTCCTCTACGCATACTTAAATGCGCACACTTAAGCGCTATCGCCCTCTACAACCGCGCAAGAATCGAGCGCTATTGCGCAACGTAACCGCGCAAGAATCGAGCACTATCGCGCAACGTAAGGGCGCAGACATTAAGCGCTATCGCGCTTCGGAAGGGCGCTACTACTAGCGCTATCGCGCATAAAGAGTGGGAAGAAATCTTGCGCTATCGCGCACGTGAGCAGCGAATATCAAAGCGTTATCGCGCTACTTAAGGGGCCACGAATTAATTGATTCAGACATTAAAAAGCCACTCTAGTCTGCTTGTTTCCATTCCATGTCTAAATCTAACACTCTCGCATCTTGCCATCATAAATTTTCCCCTGGACAAAACAGAACATCTTTGGGATTTTGATCTTCAAGGCCATCGCAAAACAGAGATTCCCAGAATTCATCTTGCTTCATCTACGCTCGTCCAGAAACAGGGTCTCGTGAAGGGTTGTCAAGTTCTCTTCTTGAATTGGTAAAAAGCTCTAATTTTCCCTCATATAATTAGCCGGGTTCTATCTGTAATGTGTGCGGCAGTTGATTTCTTCAATCTGTGGTATGGAGAATAGCCGATGCTAGTATATTTCGATATCATTTCAGTAATGCATACTGCATGTTTGTTCAATTGTCTGACCTAAATCTTGTCGAGAAAGTTGCTTGATGTGAAGTGTTGGGATTGTGAGAATTTCATAGGCAATTGAATTGAGTTGAATTATTGAGTCACAATGCCCCCGAAAACCAAAGGGAAAGGAGCAATTTCTTCGTCCTCTGTTGCTTCATATGATAGACACAGATTTTGGAATGCCACAGCAGAGGAGTATTGTTTTGATGTAATGGAGCGAGGGATGCACAAAGAAAGAGGAATGAGTTTGAGAGAGCATAGTGCGCCGGCGTTAATTGAAGCTAAGAGAAAAGGTTGGGAGACATTTGTGAGGAGTCCACCAGATGCTGTTATATCATTGATTCATGAGTTTTATGCAAATTTGATGGTCAAAGACGTGAATCTGAAAGTTCTAGTTCGAGGGAAATTGGTGCCTTTTGATAAGGGTACAATTAACCGTCTCTATGAAATGCCGGATTTGGACATTTCTGATGATGATTATGAGGTATTTAAGAATGAGTCCTATCCAGAGAATATTGTAATTCAGACTTTGTGTCCTGATGGGGAAGAATGGAAGAGGAATGCAAAGGATGAAGCTGTTACATTTCCATCCATCTTTCTTAGACGAGAAGCGAATAATTGGCATGAGTTTGTGGCTGCCAAAATTTTGCCATCTGGGCATACATCTGATGTGACTAAGGTTAGAGCTGGTCTTGTGTACTGCATTGTCACTGGAAAATCTGTTGATGCTGGGAGGGTGATTCAGGAGTCTATTATTGTTGTAGTTAGGGGTTCCTCGACTATCAGTTTACCCCACTCGTCTTTGATTACTCAACTTTGCCGGTTAGCTGGTGTTGTGTGGGATGATACGGAGCAGATTCTTCCAATTCGAGGTCCTATAAGAATTACTGGTGCATTGAGACGGGACAAGAAGAACAAAGCAGCCAGTACTTCTAAACAGGCAGCTGAACCACCGCAACCCTCGGAGCCACTACCACACTTTGAGCCAGCACCTTCCCATTTGGAAGGACCTATGTCACTACCGACGTATCCGGCCACTGAGTATTCTACTCGTGATGATTCTACGGTCGTGCTTACTCAGATGAAGAAGCAGTGGAAGATGATGCGAGCACATATGACATATATGCATGACTTCACTGCCGCTCTCGCCCAGAATTATCCGCCCACTGTTGTGCCTTATCCAGCTCCTCCGCAGTGGTCTTCTGATGATACTGCTGCTGCTGCACCTTCTTTCCATGGAGATGATGATGATGACGCCGAGTCCTGATGCTCGGTGTCGAAGGTATGAGTCCCTTGTGCTTTTATTGTTTTTAATCATTAGGGACAATGATTACATTAAGTTTGGGGGGGTGAATCAATGTTTGATTTAGTTGTTGGGTTGTTTGGTTGAAATTTGAGTTTTGAATTTCATAGATAAAATTTTTGTTGAGTTTAGTTGTTTTTGGTTGAGTTGAGTGAATTTAAAATAAGTCGAGAAATATATGGATGCATGGCTGATAAAAAATATTTTTGTGCTATAACTGAAATCCATGATTGTCTACCTATCTGACAAATATTTTTGAAAATATGGAACCAATTAGATGAACAATTTCCTATATACTCTGTGATTAATACTTGAATCTGATTTTTGAGACATACAGACATAGATATGAATGAGGCATTGTTTGAAATTTTTGGGCCTACTTTTCATTGAATTTATCCTTAGTTGCCCATTTGAGCTACACTTGTATATTAGTACATTGAGGTACGAGAAAATATGAAATTGTTTTTTTGAAAATCATCGTTAACTGCTGATGATTATTTTTTCTGCACTGATTGAGATTTGTATGATTTAATTGTGGATTGAGACTTGTCTAGAACTAGTTCGAACACTCTTCGAGACTAAATACGGGCAAAACTGAGATTAGGAATGATTTAGGCGATTTTTCTGAATTCGTTTGAGCCTTTCAAGCTACCTATTATATATGTTATCCCTAGTACCTTGTTTGAGCTTTATTGAAAATTGAATGGCATGCATGTAAACGTGTGATAAACCCCCATTCGTAATTATTTCAAGGTCCTACATTGACTACCTGAATAGCCTATACACTATTTCCTACCTTTAAGGGAGTAATTTGAATGTTAAAATGTTTTATGCTCCTAGTTTTATTTGTGAGAAAAAGGATTGGTGTGGTGGATGAATTGAAAAGATGAAAAAAAAAGGTAGTAGAAAAAAAGAGTTGAAAAATGTGGTTGAAAAAGTTGTGAAAGAAAGAAAAAAATTTGTGAGAGAGTTGTGAAAAAGTTGAGAAATGAAATGAAGGAAGAAAAAATGTGAAATTGTGAATGAAAAAGGAGTTGAAGTTAGAATGAGCATAAAAAATATGAATTACTCCTTATTTTGAATTCTTATCCTTCATTTGTAGCCATGAGCCAGGCCTTACATTATAAGCTGAATAAGTCCTATTGACCGAGTCTCAGTCGCCCAATATACTAGTGGAGAAGAGTTGCGAGAATTTAGCCTATGGACTGTTGATTGATGCTTTTAATGATTATGAATTTTGATCTAAACACTTACACACTATTATTCTTTGCATTTACCTATTTGTGAGTGTTTTTTATTAATATCCTATATTTGATCCTATGCTATCCTTGAAAAGTCCTCATGATCTATGAATGTTTGAATTGAACTTGGACAAGGGTGTTTTGAACGTGAGTTGCGGAGATTGTGAGTTTATGCGGTTATTATTTTGTGATTGGCTGAAACTTTCAAGTGTTAGTAGGTTGGATATGATTGGATTTGATATTTTTTGAAATCATTGATGATGTCATTGCTCCATAATATTTCTTGACTATTCTTGTTGGTTTTTGAGAGAATGAGTTTTTGGAATTTAATAGTTTTGCTCGGGACTAGCAAAAGTCTAAGTTTAGGGGTATTTGATAAGTGTATTTTATACACTTAATTTATATATGATTTTAATTGTTAAATATTTGTTTCGAGCAGATTTATGTGGGTATTGTTTTGTTTTTGTGATTGTAGGAAATTATCGAGATTTTGTGAATTATGGAATTTCGAGGAGAAAAATAAGAAGTTTAGAAGAGAAAGGAAAAGAAAAGAAGAAAGAAGAAAAGAAAAGGAAACAACGTACAGAGTCAGGAGAGGTTAATGGGCTTTTCACAATTTGGCCAAAGATAGCGCTTATCTTTAGCGCTTCATTCAGAGCAAACGCGCTGCGTTCCTTGGGAGATTTGAGAATTGAAACAGAAAGCTATACGCGCCCGCCTGAGCTATGGAGTGGCCGCGCGTCGCCAATTTCTGAACTTGGAAATATTTTATCGGAATGAAACTTCTATATTTTGTGGGCTTTTGAGTGGGCTTTTGAGATGCGATATAAATGGAATTTTTTAGAGTCTTAATAGGAGGAGCCGCCACAACAATTACACAGAAATCAGAGAAATATTTTGTGGATTTGATCGTGAACTTTTGGGAAGGATTTCTGGAGCTTAACTTGAAGAACGAAGACGGAGTTTGATAGTCCGGACACGGCATCGACGACGGATTTGTTTCTTTTATCTTTTATTTTGTTACTTCTGAATATGTTTGAATTTATGAATTATTGTTTTATTCAGAATTTTATTATGAACTAAATTTTTAGAGTCTAGAGGTCGGATGGAGCCTGGTGTAGACACTTTCATTAATTCTTGATTTTATTGGATTGAGTTTCTTCTAGATTAATTGTTTTTTCTAGAATTGATTGTCTTTTCAATTATCTGATCAATAATTGATTTGTTATATTTATTTGAAATCTGGCATTCGGGAGAGGAGATTTTGAATAGGACATTAGAAATTACACTATTAATTGTTTATCTGACTCGGGAGAGCTTATAACTTTAATAGAGATTTTTAAAAGAGAACATTGTTTTGTGATAGATCATTGCGATAAATTCTTAATAGGGATATTGAAATTTAATTGTAGTTGATAAACATTATTTGTTGCTCGAGAGAGAGAAATAATAAACTTAAGTGTTCTTGGCTATTAATTGACTGGAATTCATGAAGATTAATTAATTAGGATTGACTGTTGTTGAAACCAGGTGAAATCTATACCTCTAGACCATTTTTCTCTGATTGATTATTCCTGAAAGTTGTGTGTGTGCTATCAAAACTTCATTGATTATTTATTTTTATTGCAAAATTCTTGATTATTGATTTTCTAGATAAAGTTTGGACTATTCAAATTACAAGCACTATTATTTTCATTTTACTCCTTGAGGGATCGATACTTGATTTTATCACTATATTAAAACTTGACACTCGTACGCTTGCGAGTAATTTTTCACAACACTTATCTTGCTTTCCTAGACTTTGAAGCCACTATATATGCAAATCAGACGCTAGGATAAGTCAACCACCCAGGACATACATATATAATCTCTCAAATCGTCTAATCGAACGATTCCGTTCATTTTAAAACCAAAGAATAGGTTTCACAAGATGAATGCAATATATAACATCAATATAGCATTCATTAACACCATAAACTCATGTAATAATTCACATAAGAGCAAGTAATCAAATAAGTATGTGATTTAGGGAACTCGATACAAACCATCTCGAGTTTTAATCCCATTCAAGTAGTAGTCCACTTTTACCTTTCAAATGTGATGTTTAAGTTGTCTTCCAGCTGTCCAAATTTATACAAATAACCACACCATCTTGCATTAAAATTCTGCTCAAGTTTCAGCCCAACTTCAAGGCAAAAAGGCTACAAACCTTGTTCTTTCTTCTATCGGTTGCGAAGTCGGAATTCTCGAGTTGACGTCCCCTAATTATGAACTGAAATCACAGCATATTTACCAAGGAAACATCAGCTAAAACTCAGCAACATCTCAGTCCAATATACAATAGCAAAACAACTCCAATTCATAAGTTCGACGGCGTAACGGTATAACTTCGGCAACCGAAACTCAACTACAACAATTTTAACAATCAAATACATCTTCTATTAGCTGTATATCAATCAAAACCCAGAATATCAGTAGGTATATAGTTCATTTCACACGCTGGAATTCATAAGAATTACAATCAATAGCTGTTCGTCGATTCGATTTTGAAAATAAACAATACAACACTTCAAAAACTCCAACAAAAACCAACGTACTGATCTCTTCCATTTCCGAATTCTCAAACCATAATGAAAAACATAAAAACTTACATCAACTCGAAGGCCTCGTCGCATGGATTCCAAAACACTTTTTGGAATCGAAATCGGATAACCGGATCAAAAGATACGACAATTTGAAACCATGAAATCAAATGAAAAGAAGAAGAGGATCGGCCCTCTATTTCAATATTCTGAAGAACATAGCTTCCTACACGTTTACAATCTGATTATTATATGTAATAATTGGATATTTATTGCTTAATTGCAATTAAGTCCCTGAAACTTCATAAATTTCAATTCAGTCCTCAGCCCTCTTTTTAATTCAATTTCAATCCTAAATAATGTAAGAATATTAGAATTTAAATCAAAACTCTAAATATTCTCAAATTAAATATACTCAGATTAAAATTAAATAAATTCGGATTAAATTAATTAATCCCAGCCTTTTGCACTTTAGCCCTTCAAATTAAATATTTGCAAATCAGTCCCTGATCGGGTTTTATATTCAAATTTAATCTTCGTTAATTCCCGAAACATGGAATTTAATCTTAAATCTCATAAATATTCAAATCGAATATTTATTTTTTTAATTTAAGAATTCTCGGAATTTAATTATCAAAATCCATAAATTCTCAAATTAAATATTTTTGGTTCGGAAATTAAATCTATCATATCCATAACTTCTCAAATCGATATTAGCCCATAATATGGAATTGAATTTTCAAATCCCATAATTATTCATTTAATATTTTCGGGCCTTACAGTCGTGCTCCCTCACCATAGAAATACCATGACTCGTCATCCTCTGGTCGAAACTGAACAAACCTCTTATAGCAATCCACTATCTCTCGGTAGGCAGTCAATTGATCTATCCCAATGATGCAATCGAAATCCTCCATCGCTACAATCATTAGGTTAGCACTAAGCTGATGCCCCTCAAAATCCAAAACACAACCCACAACTAGACGTTTGGCTAAAACCTCGCTTCCCATAGGAGTAGAAATCACTAATAACACGTCTAGAGGATTATATGACAACTTATACTTCTTAGCAAATCGTGCTGAAACGAAAGAATGCGATGCACCGGTATCAATTAAAACATATGCAGGAAAACCACATAAACTATAGATACCTGCAATCATCCGATCCCTGTCAGCCTCTGCCTGCTCTTGGTTAAGCGCTGTAACGCCCCAAAATTATCTTAATGGACTTTATTTGAGATAATCAGAGATTTTAGAAGTCGAGGGCCGATTCGATTTTGATCAGGGACTAGAATACAATTTTTGGAATTTTCAGGGTCTAAAAAGCAAAATATGGAATTGTTATATATTAGAAGCATTGACTAAGTCTCCATTCTTCACCCTCATCCCTCCACAACGTGTTCCACCATGGGAGGCGGCCAAAAGCTTCCCCAAGATTTGTGATTTCAATTTTAGCTCGGTCCGTCTGTTGGAAATTGATCTGAAGTTGATATTTGCGATCACAGTGACGAGTGCTCCGTTTGGAAGTAAGTTTATCTCATTTCTGAGAGGTTTGAATTTTTGGTTGTCTTTAGAATTGATTTATATTCGAAGAGGATGATTATGAGATAGCTGTGATAGTATATCTAAGACGGTTCGAAGAAATAACGACGATCGGATTTGATATGAATTTTCTTGTTATTTTCGAAAATTGGAGTTTTGAGATGTGTTGGGATTAGATTGGAAATGATGTTTGATGATTGAATTGAGTTTATTGAATTGATATCTTGCTGTCTGCGTTTCCGGTTTGATCAGTTTATAGTCGTTATGCCGTCAGTTTGAGTTTTGGACATCGTTCAATATTTTGATCGTATCGAGTTTGATTGAGCTTTTGGATTTCGATATTGATCCTTATGACTTCTTCTGATAGATTGAATTGAAGTCAGTAGAGTTGCGAGATAGCAGCTTTGGCCAGTTGGAAGATTGAAGTCGGTATAGTATCAATTTTCTTATTTATCGATTGAAGAAGTTGATTGAGTTTCGAATGATTTTGTTTGGATATTGATTATTATCCTTATTATTGATTTTCAGATTTCAGTACCTTTGTAGAGAATAAGGTAAAAGACGACTTAGAATTGAATGGAACGATTAACTCGAATTAGACTTTATTCGAGTGTTTCGATGAAATCACATACTTGCTTGATTGAATGTTTATTTGAATGCATGAGATTATATATGCATTTATATTGACGAAATCATGTTTGAATGATTATTTGAATTGATGAATGAAAGTATGATTGAATGCTTATATGAACTGATGATTGAAATGATATTAGAATGCATGAGATGACATATGCATTCATATTGAGCCTTGATTCATTTCAATTTGATTAGATGATCTAGAGATTGTAGTTGAGTGACCTGGTTGGAGATTTTATACCTTGTGAAATAAACTCTCTATAATGCTCTGGAGTCTAGACGATTAAAATATGCCTCGTCCACCTCGAGAGGGGAGTTCGGTGTGATTGTTGGATATTTTAACCTCGGGATCCCAAACCGAAGAAAGAAAGAAAGAAGAATTCCATTTGATTATCTGAGTCTGATAATCCAGAAGTTTTAAAGACATGCATATCATTTTACTCAAGTACTTGGATGAATTACTTGAATTGATCTTGAGGTGATAGATATTTGGAAATTCATACATGTCTTGACGTGATTTATATCTGAAGTTGATATATAAGATGGATTTGTTGAGTATCATGATTGATATGTTTGATCGATACTGCATGATTGTCTCTTTTACTGGGAATTGTATTCTCACCGGATTATCCGGCTGTTGTCTTGTTTTTGTATGTGTGCATGGCAACAGGTGGGGTAGGACCGAGTCAGAGGTAGCATGACTAGGTGGTTGATAGAAGTGAGGCTTTGATGTTTAGGAGTCGTTTACGTTTTCGAACTCCTTTTTGTAGTTGTATAAGTTCAAACTAGATTGAAGCATGCTTGATATATTGAAGATTGTATGAACTTAGAATTGAATACTTGTACATCATGTTGAATGGAATTTTATCTTGTTGTCATATCGATTGAGTTGAGATTGGATTGAAAGAAAGAAAGAAAACCAGTTATTTTTCTGGTGCAGAGTGTCTCGCTCGATCGGTGGAATTATACCGATCGAGCGAGCACCTCCTGAGCTGAGGCAGAAAGTTTAAAGTTTTTGTGCCGCTCGATCGGTATGTTTTGACCGATCGAGCGGCAAACTTTTGTAAGTCTTGGCAGAGACTTGATTATTATGGCCCGCTCGATCGGTAAAGTTCTACCGATCGAGCGAGCATCCTTTTAAAAAAAAATTACTTTTAATCTTGGATCTTGATTGCCCTATTGTTGTTTAATTTCGAGATTTGATGTTTAGAATCGAGGCCTCACATTAAGTGGTATCAGAGAGATAAGATTCTTGGACTGAATTTAGAAGAGAGCGGGGTAGATTGAGTCCGCTTGAATTTAATTTCTCGCATGTGATTGATTAATTCTATGATTGAAGAATATGCGAGCATTCTTTATAATTGAGAATTATTTAAATTAATTGGATATGTGATTTAAATTTTAAAGCATGAATTAATTGAGATATGAACTGTTTCGGGTTACTGGTTATATTTTATACTCTTGAGATCGAATGAGTATGTCGAGCTGAGATTGTTGGACACCGGATAGATGTGATTGAGATGTTGTGTCCTAATCCTCTTGAATAAGATTTTCTACTCGGCAAGTTTGAACAGGATTCAACTAGTAGCGAACCCGATTGTAAAGATTTGTTTTGTGACTGAACTGATGGAAGCATTACTGATGAGATTTCAGTTTGTTAACCCTTCAACTCTGAGGAGTTCTGAGAATGAGTTTGGGTGTGAAAGCTGATTAGAAGAAATCGATCAGTTGTTTGATTCTTTTAACTACAGCGACGAACGACGTATTCAGTTAGTTAGTTACCAACTGCAAGGCTTTAGTACTTGCTCGAGGATTCACAGACTCTAACTGCTCTTGACGATGATGAAGCAGGTAACTATTCGATTCTAGTCTTTCGACTCTTTTGTTGTTAGATATTGATGCAACTTTTCTTCTTGTGGAGAGGTTAGATTGATACTTCCTCTACTTTTGAGTATCTGAATTAGTTGCGGTGAATTTAGTTCGAATTTTTGAACTTTGATTCGATGAGAGTTGATTGTACTGAACAGTACTATACTTTGGTTATCAGATTTGATTATATTATCGATGTAGTATATTAACCGAGTACAGGGCAACCGAGGTTGATTTCAGACAGTTGCCAGATTCAGATCCGAGACAATAGACGAATGGATTTCCTCCGGTAAAACTCCTGAATTAAGAATTCCTTTCTTATTGATTGTTGATTACCGTTTGTTACAGAAAGGTGCGAAGGAATGTTTGAAGTAAGTAGATGGTATCTTCATTAACCCGTGTTGGTTGATTTAACAGAGTTGTTGAGTTTGTTGTTGTCATTCTAGTTGAGATTTCAGATTTGCCTCTGAGTCGAGAGAATGAGTTCAACATTAATTTTAGATCAGACATCATCGACTGATAATCTGAAGGGAAGAGGTTTCAGAGATCGAATTTGGAATGAGAAGATGGAATTTTATTGAACACCTCAAGACTGGAACTGTTGTGAATTGGTCTGGATCGACGTCCTTATCTGAATTTGAAGATTCTTGGATTTAGTGAGTTCTATCGCGAATCCTTTGAAGAATTCTTATTGTTGAGAAGACGATTACTCAGCAGATTATGTTCTTCTGTTTAGTTTGTATCATTGAGACCAGTTCTTATTGAGTTCGAGGAGAGATTGAACAGTACCTCAGTATTATTGACTTCTTCGGTATTGATGACCTTTCGGTGCTTTGCACTCCTTCTTATTGAGAATTGATACTTATTCTGTTTAGAAGAACTCCTTGTTATCTTGAGCATCGAAGAAGTTGAAGACGCTAGAGATGCATTATTAGTTCCCGATTCGAGTCTCACAGAGATCTTATTGCTTGGAAGATTTCAGTAATCTATTTTGATCTTAAAAGATAGAAGTTTTGATTATCGCAGTCCGAACTGATTATGAATTGGGAAAGAGAGTTTTAGAGGACGATTAATCTGACTGCGAATTCTATTGTTATCCAGTGAACTGATTGAAACAGCTAAGATTTTGAGCTGAATGATCTGATCTTATTTTATCTACTTCAGTTGTCCTCTTTGACAGATGATTGCCGCACTTCTGATAGAGTCTGGAACAGATGGAACGTTTATTTTGACTCCTTCATTCGACTTCTAACCAGAGTTGATTGAGAAGATTGAGAATGCTTTGGAATATGATTCGACCTTTCAGAATCCGATGAAGATAGATCTGATCTGAGTATAATTTGAGTTTCAGGTTTTTATTGATGCCTTATTAGCGAATAACTTTTGTGGTGCCAGATGTTTCGGTTTGAGACAGAGTATCAGGAGATTGGCACTTTGAAGTTTATTCAGAGTTCTTCCAGATGATCGAAAGATGTTTGATGAATTGAGGAATCAGATCGAATAGAGGATGATGGAATATGAAGTTCGATGTATGGATTCTGATGTTTTGAACTGTCAGCAGTCAGAGAGAGAACAATCTAAATTTCTGTTGTACAGTCTATTCTGATTCAGAATGGAATTGGGATCACAATCCGATGAATTGTAGCAAGGCTACTTTGTGAGTCCGAGATGATATGTTATCTGATTATAGTTGATCGAGTAATGGAATCTTCCATTTAGAATTCTTGATTCTAAGAATTCTTGATTTATTCTGTTGAATGACTGTTGTTACAAAATAGTATGAACGAACTCTCGAAGCTTTACATTTGATGTTTTGAATTGTAACCTGAACTGGTTGATGTGCCAGTGGTTATTGAACGAATGAAGTTTTTCGGATTGAACTTCTAGATTGGTCCCGATTGTCAGAACGAGTTCGACACTGATTTGAGATCCGAAGTTTTATCTACAGAAAGTTTGTGAAGTGAGCTTTCTCAGAATCGTTTCCAAATTGAGGTATGGCCATTTTGAACTTTTGACAGGCCGTTTGATTTGAAGAATGCTCCTGTATTGTTGAAAAATTTTCTGTTGACCGAATCTCTCAGAAGTATGAGTTGAAATTAGGAGTTCTTATTGATGAATTCTTGTTTTATGGATGTGAGAATTGTACTGATTGTTCAGAGTCTTCTACAATCTTTTCAGAATTGTACGCCGATCAGTTGTAGAATAATCTCGATGTTTGAAATTCTGATTGAACCGAATGAATTCCTTTGATCTGTTTTTTTGATGATGGAATTTATGATTATCCGTTCTTCTGTATTCTGAGTTTCAGTACGGATGATCTTGCAGTACTTGGTTTTCTTCTTATTGAGAATTCCGATTTGAATCTTTTTAACTGAAGGGTGAATGCAGCAACTGATGTTTAGAACCGAATAATTTATTCTTATTTCATCTACTGTCTGATTTTGATTGATTGATTTATGGAATCCGCTACAGTTTTCTGTACAGAATGTTTTTGATGAAGAACAGAGAATTGATATCTTGTCAGAGGTTGTCAGATGTCATGAATTTCCGAAGTCTGTCAGTTTAGACTGAGATCCTTGATGCATTGTTCTTTCGTCATAGACTTCGAAGAGAATTTTGTGGTTGACTTCAACTACTTTTGATTCGATACCCTCAGAACGACGGACAGCCAGATCAGATGAGTCGAACTTTAGAAGAATTGCATTGAGTAGTAGTGCTCGACTTAGCACTAGTTGACAGAATTCTTGATGTTTGTGGAAATTTCGTGCAACGACAGAGTTTGACGAGTTATTGGAGGCACGTTATAGAAGTTGTACGAGGAGAGATGAAGATGTCCTTGCTTTTGTTATGAAATTTTTGTGTCACAGGAGTTAGAACGTAAGATGATTCGAATTGTGACTGAGTTTAGAAGAATTTTCTGACGACGATGAGTTGACTTTTGATAGACGAACGGAGTGTTGATGAAGTAATCGACTAGAGTTTCTGACTTCTCTGATTGATTGAGATGTCGAACTGTTTGAGACGAACGATTCAGAGTTTGATTAGAAGAAGATTCTGGACTTAGTTCCGAGATGTAAATTCTTATTGCAGTCCTTTGACTATATCCTCGACCTTGTGATAGAACAGTGATTGATTTCGAGGACGAAATCGATTCTTAGAGGGGGAGAATTGTAACGCCCCAAAATTATCTTAATGAACATTATTTGAGATAATCAGAGATTTTAGAAGTCGAGGGCCGATTCGATTTTGATCAGGGAATAGAATACAATTTTTGGAATTTTTAGGGTCTAAAATGCAAAATATGGAATTGTTATATATTAGAAGCATTGACTAAGTCTCCATTCTTCACCCTCATCCCTCCACAACGTGTTCCACCATGGGAGGCGGCCAAAAGCTTCCCCAAGCTTTGTGATTTCAATTTTAGCTCGATCCGTCCGTTGGAAATTGATATGAAGTTGATATTTGCGATCACAGCGACGAGTGCTCCGTTTGGAAGTAAGTTTATCTCATTTCTGAGAGGTTTGAATTTTTGGTTGTCTTTAGAATTGATTTATATTCGGAGAGGATGATTATGAGATAGCTGTGATAGTATATCTAAGACGGTTCGAAGAAATAACGACGATCGGATTTGATATGAATTTTCTTGTTATTTTCGAAAATTGGAGTTTTGAGATGTGTTGGGATTAGATTTGAAATGATGTTTGATGATTGAATTGAGTTTATTGAATTGATATCTTGCTGTCTGCGTTTCCAGTTTGATCAGTTTATAGACGTTATGCCGTCAGTTTGAGTTTTGGACATCGTTCAATATTTTGATCGTATCGAGTTTTATTGAGCTTTTGGATGTCGATATTGATCCTTATGACTTCTTCTGATAGATTGAATTGAAGTCAGCAGAGTTGCGAGATATTAGCTTTGGCCAGTTGGAAGATTGAAGTCGGTATAGTATCGATTTTCTTATTTATCGATTGAAGAAGTTGATTGAGTTTCGAATGATTTTGTTTGGATATTGATTATTATCCTTATTATTGATTTTCAGATTTCAGTACCTTCGAAGAGAATAAGGTAAAAGACGACTTAGAATTGAATGGAACGATTAACTCGAATTAGACTTTATTCGAGTGTTCCGATGAAATCACATACTTGCTTGATTGAATGTTTATTTGAATGCATGAGATTATATATGCATTTATATTGACGAAATCATGTTTGAATGATTATTTGAATTGATGAAGAAAGAATGATTGAATGCTTATATGAACTGATGATTGAAATGATATTAGAATGCATGAGATGACATATGCATTCATATTGAGCCTTGATTCATTTCAATTTGATTAGACGATCTAGAGATTGTAGTTGAGTGACCTGGTTGGAGATTTTATACCTTGTCAAATAAACTCTCTATAATGCTCTGGAGTCTAGAGGATTAAAATATGCCTCGTCCACCTCGAGAGGGGAGTTCGGTGTGATTGTTGGATATTTTAACCTCAGGATCCCAAACCGAAGAAAGAAAGAAAGAAGAATTCCATTTGATTATCTGAGTCTGATAATCCAGAAGTTTTAAAGACATGCATATCATTTTACTCCAGTACTTGGATGAATTACTTGAATTGATCTTAGATATTTGGAAATTCATACATGTCTTGACGTGATTTATATCTAAAGTTGATATATAAGATGGATTTGTTGCGTATCATGATTGATATGTTTGATTGATACTGCATGATTGTCTCTTTTACTAGGAATTGTATTCTCACCGGATTATCCGGCTGTTGTCTTGTTTTTGTATGTGTGCATGGCAACAGGTGGGGCAGGACCGAGTCAGAGGTAGCATGACTAGGTGGTTGAGATGATAGAAGTGAGGCTTTGATGTTTAGGAGTTGTTTACGTTTTCGAACTCCTTTTTGTAGTTGTATAAGTTCAAACTAGATTGAAGCATGCTTGATATATTAAAGATTGCATGAACTTAGAATTGAATACTTGTACATCATGTTGAATGGAATTTATCTTGTTGTCATATCGATTGAGTTGAGATTGGATTGAAAGAAAGAAAGAAAACAGTTATTTTTCTGGTGCAGAGTGTCTCGCTCGATCGGTGGAATTATACCGATCAAGCGAGCACCTCCTGAGCTGAGGCAAAAAGTTTAAAGTTTTTGTGCCGCTCGATCAGTAAGTTTTGACCGATCGAGCGGCGAGCTTTTTTAAGTCTCCGTAGAGACTAAATTATTATGGCCCGCTCGATCGGTAAAGTTCTACCGATCGAGAGAGCATCCTTTTTTTAAAAAAAAAAAATTACTTTTAATCTTGGATCTTGATTGCCCTATTGTTGTTTAATTTCTAGATTTGATGTTTAGAATCGAGGCCTGACAAGCGCAAAGACCTGACCCTGGGCACGTGGCCTCAAAGAAAAATGACCCCGAGAAGGAGTCTGAGCAGGCTGTCTGTAGTAACCCAGATACCATTTTAAGATAATAATATGTTAAACATGATTAAGGGTTGGTATTTAACCAATTTCGAAGTGTTATTGGACTTCAGAAGTAAAATTTGAGCTTTTTAATTTTGGGCCGGATAGTAAGTTCTGATCCCGGATAGTAAGCTCCGATCTCGGATAGTAAGCTCCGATCGGATCGGAAGCTCCGATCCTGGAACGGAAGTTCCGATCCCCAGCTGCCAGAAATGATCGATGACTCAGTCGCGAGTTTTGACAAGTGTCGATCATAGATCGGAAGTTCCGATCCTGGCATGGCAGACATGCACGCAATGAGCTGGATCGAAAGCTCCGATCCCGAAATCGGAAGTTCCGATCCTGGCCGAGAAATTTGGCTATAAATAGGGCAGTTCTGAGTTCATTTCAATTACGAATTCCCGAGTTTCCTTCTTCAGTTATATAGTGTGAGATATACACTTGAGGGCCCTATCGGTTATAATAGAGGTTCTGGAATAACCAAGGTGTGGTTATAGTCATCCGGGACTTGCGACTCCAAAGGGCTAACTACGGACGAAGGTATGGTCCGGAAATCTATTTAAGTTTTGGGAGTACTTATTAGCTTAGTTAAGGCTTATAGAATTTATGTAGTGATACGGTGAACTTTTGAATATAGGCTTGGAACCTAGGATCCTATTATACTTGAACTAGCCTAGAGGTACGTACACATTGACTGAGATTGCCAGCGAGTATACATGTTTATATGTTGCATTTATTTGGCATTATTATATGGCATGATGTATGATTTACCGTTTTCTATACTCATATGTCATGTGCATATACACGTTGAGCCTATTCCTTGTTATACCTGACTATAGAGCCGCTCAGCTCTATACTCGATAGTCTGTCACTGAGAGTACTGCAACGGCGGGGGCATTTATGTCTGTCTACTCTGGTGTACTAGACGAGTGTGGTTGCACCCAGAGGTTGATCCGTGCGGTGGGAGCACTCATATGGCACCGGTTCTGAGCATGATTTTTCAGATGACCCTGTACCAGTCATCATGTTGCATGCATTATATACATATGTTTACTCATGTCTATGTACTGGGCGTAGCGCTCACGTCCTAGTTGTTATCTTGGACACCCTATTCCATGGGGCAGGTCGCAGGATGGACGGAACTGGTAGTTCAAGGCAGGACTAGGGAGCAGGAGCTTTGAAAGTTTTTATACAGCATGATTTATTAGCTGTATAATGTTTACTTTTAAGAATTTCGATATGATTGTATCAGTACAGATTTAAGCCTGAATTATATTACTAGGCTGATATGTAATTTATGGTTAAGTTTCCGCACGTTTTTACTCTGTTAAGTATATTGATGTATTAAGTTTAATGCATGATATTAGTTGCCAGTTAGTTGGTGATTCCATGCAGGGTCACTATATTTTTGCTATCAGAGAATGCTTAGATTTTGGGATTAGTAATTGGGATTTAGTTTAGTCTTGAGTAATTCTTGCGCATTTGGGATTTTAATGTGCAATTATTTTCAGGATATGGCTGACGAAAGTCACGGTAGTGTTGGCCAGGGAAGTGGTCATCATCATCGTCGCCATCATCATCAGGATGATCAACATCGTCCTCATGAGGGTCGACGTCGCTATACTATTAATAAGTTTATGCAGGTAGGACCGAAACCATTAGTGGGAGGCGAGAATCCTGAACAAGCTAGAAGCTGGATGTCTAAACTTGAGAGCACGTTCCGAGCTTTTGAGTGTACTGAGGAGCAGAAACTGGAAGTTCTAGAATTCGTTCTAAAGGATAGAGCACGTTTTTGGTGGGATGCCAAGGTTGCTCAGGCACGTACTGAGAGAGGACAGGTGACTTGGGGGGATTTCTGTCGGGAATTTCAGAAATTGTATTTTCCTACGGCTGTTCACCAAGCACGATCTATGGAGTTGCTTACTTTGAGGCAAGGATCAATGACTATTGATCAGTATCAGCAGCGATTTCTTGATCTGCTACCTTTCAGTCCTCATATTAATGAGAGTGATGCATCGAAGTATGATATCTTTCTACAAGGCCTGAACCAAGATATCTACGCACAGGTTGTCGTCTGTGATGACCCGGTATCTTATGAGACTTTGGTGAACCGTTGCCGTCTTGTGGAGACCAGCAACAAGCGTGCACAATTGATGATGCCAGCACAGCCTAGTGGATTTGTTGAGCCTCGAGCTCAATCTGTTGTGCCATCTGTACCTAAGTCTTCTTCTACTCCTACTACTTCGTCTGGTTCTCGTGGTTCACGAGGTACTTTCCGCTTTGGGAAGAAGAAGAAGAAGGAGGAGTTTTGTAGCCACTGTGGTGGGAAGCATCCTGCAGCTTCATGTCGGAGAGCTACTGGGGCGTGTTATATTTGTGGTCAGCAGGGACATCTGCGGAGAGATTGTTCTCAGCGTATGGGTTCTGCTAGTGGATCGGGATCACAGGTTGGATCTCAGGCTTCTATTGTTCCACGTCAGTAGCCAGCACCACAGAGTTCTTCTGGTTATCGTCCCCAGACTCAAGGGCAGGTGTTTGCTCTGTCTCAGGAGCAGGCTACGGAGGGAAGCGATCGCATGTTGGCAGGTAACTTCTTGTTATGTGGTATTCCTGTACTTGTATTAATTGATACTGGAGCATCGCATTCCTTTATTTCTAGTCGCTTCGTTAAGAGACATAGATTACCTTACATATCATTAGATATGGATTTAGTTGTATCTACTCCGTTGGAGCAGGAGGTAGTAACTAAGCGTCTAGTGATGGGTTGCCTTCTGGAATTTGAGGGTAATGTGTTATCGGCTAATTTGATGATATTAGCGATGACGGATTTTGATTGTATCTTGGGAATAGATATGCTGACTTTGTATCACGCTATTGTGGATTGTTATCAGCGTCTGGTACAGTTTCATCCCATTGAGGGTGATAGCTGGTATTTTTATGGTGAGGGTGCGCGACCTCCAAAGCCACTTGTTTCGGCTCTGAAGGCATGTCATGTCTTGGAGTCAGGTGGGGAGGGCTACCTCATCTATGCAGTTGATATGTCCATGAGTAGTACGGGTATTGATCAGCTACCGGTTGTCAGCGAGTTTCCTGACGTATTCCCTGATGAGATTCCTGGTTTTCCTCCGGTTCGAGAGGTTGAATTTGGTATTGATCTAGTACCAGGAACTACGCCTATATCCCGAGCACCTTATCGTCTGGCACCTTCAGAGATGAGGGAATTGAAACAGCAGTTACAGGATCTGCTTGATAAGGGATATATTCGTCCGAGTGTTTCTCCGTGGGGAGCACCTGTTTGGTTTGTCAAGAAGAAAGATGGATCGATGCGATTATGTATTGATTACAGGCAGTTGAATCGTGTCACCATCAAGAATAAGTATCCTTTGCCGCGGATTGATGATATGTTCGATCAACTACAGGGTACTTCTGTTTATTCGAAGATAGATCTTAGATCTGGATACCATCAGATGCGGGTACGAGACTCAGATATATCTACGACTGCTTTCAGGACCAGATACGGGCATTATGAGTTTCTGGTGATGCCATTCGGTTTGACGAATGCACCGGCAGTCTTTATGAATCTGATGAATCAGGTATTTCGAGATTATCTGGATAGATTTGTCATCGTCTTTATAGATGATATTCTTGTCTATTCTCATGACAAGGATGAGCATGCACAGCATTTGAGGATTGTTCTACAGACGTTACGAAATAAGCAGCTATATGCAAAATTGAGCAAGTGTGAATTCTGGCTTGATCGGGTAGTATTTCTCGGTCATGTGATTTCTAATGAAGGGATATCTGTTGATCCTAGTAAGATAGAGGCAGTGCTGAACTGGTCTCGACCGACGACGATTGCTGAGATTCATAGTTTCTTGGGTCTAGCTGGATATTACCGTCGGTTCATCGAGAATTTTGCACAGTTGGCAAGGCCTTTGACTCAGCTTACACGGAAAGATGTTGCCTTCATTTGGTCCTCGGATTGTGAGGAGTCATTTCACGAGCTGCGTAGACGTCTTACTACTGCACATGTGCTAGCTCTACCTTCTGGATCAGGAGGTTATGTTGTCTATACTGATGCCTCTGGTAAGGGGTTAGGATGTGTTTTGACACAGCATGGACATGTTATTGCCTATGCTTCTCGACAGTTGAAGTCGCATGAGAGTAATTATCCAGTGCATGATCTCGAGTTAGCCGCCATTGTATTTGCGCTCAAGATTTGGAGACATTATCTTTATGGCGAGAAATTTGAGATATTTACGGATCACAAGAGTTTGAAGTATTTATTCACTCAGGCAGAGTTGAATATGCGACAGAGACGCTGGATGGATCTCCTGAAGGATTATGATTGTGAAATCAAATATCATCCAGGTTCTGCTAATCTTACTGCTGATGCCTTGAGTCGGCAGGTGAGACTGTCTGTACTTCAGACTAATGAAATATCTCATATGATTCAAGAGTGCTGTTCATTGAGTTTTACACTCAAGCACAAGAAAGGGAGGAATGGGATTCGTTTGTATACTATTCTATCTGAGCCAACATTGTATTCTCGGATCAGAGATGCTCAGATATCTGATGTTAAGACTCAGTGATTGGCACGTCTAGCCAATGGAGTTAATACATCTGGATTCCATTTTCACGCAGATGGTTTATTGTGCATATCCAATAGAGTGGTTGTACCTAATGTTGCGGAGCTCAGGAATGATATTCTATCTCAAGCTCACAGGAGTCGATTATCAGTTCATCCTGGAAGTATGAAAATGTATAAGGACTTGCGAACTAGATTCTGGTGGAAGGGGATGAAGCGAAGTGTGTATCAATTTGTTTCGAGATGTTTGGTTTGTCAACAGGTCAAGGCTGAACATCGACGACCAGGTGGATTACTGCAGAATCTTGAGATTCCCAAATGGAAGTGGGAGCACGTGACTATGGATTTTGTTACCCACTTGCCTATGACTTCACGTCAGTGTGATGCTATCTGGGTTGTCGTTGACCGTTTGACAAAATCAGCACATTTCATTCCTTATAACCGGGAGTATTCTTATGATCGCATGGCACGCTTATATATCCAGGAGATTGTGTGATTACATGGGATTCCAGTGAGTATCGTCAGTGATAGAGATCCGCGATTTACTTCACGTTTTTGGGGTAGTTTTCAGCAAGCGTTGGGTACCACTCTGAGTTTGAGCACGGCGTATCATCCGGAGACTGACGGGCAGTCAGAGCGCACTATTCGTACGCTGGAGGATATGCTACGTTCTTCGGTCATGGATTTTGGCTTATCTTGGTAGGATCAGTTACCATTGATTGAATTTGCCTACAATAACAGTTATCATCGTAGTATTGATATGGCACCTTTCGAGGTATTGTATGGTCGACGGTGTCGTACTCCGTTATTCTGGGATGAAGTCGGGGAACGGCAAGTCGAGGGTCCTGAATTGGTGCAGCAGATTGTAGACAAGGTAGATTTGATCAAGAATAGGATCAAAGTTGCTCAAGATAGACAAGTCAGTTATGCGAATATTCGCCGCAGGCCACTTCAGTTTGAGCCTGGTGAATATGTTTTTCTGCGAGTATCACCTTTCAGGAAGGTGATGAGATTCGGTGTGAAAGGCAAGTTGTATCCTCGTTATATTGGGTCTTTCCAGATACTGGAGAAGATCGGAGATGTTGCTTATCGTTTGGCTTTACCGCCATCTCTTTCCAGTATACACAATGTTTTTCATGTTTCGTTGCTTCGACATTACATAGCTGATGAATCTCATGTGATTCAGTCTACTGATATTCAGCTAGAGCCAGATCTGTCTTTTGTTGAACGACCAATCTGTATCCTAGACAGGAAGGAGAAAGTTCTTCGGAACAAGACTATACCACTTGTGATGGTACAGTGGCAGCGCCGAGGCGTTGAAGAAGCAACTTGGGAAACTGAGAGTCGTATGCGAGCAGAATATCCTGAGTTGTTTGCTTTGTATTTTTTATTACCATGTAAGATGTAATTACCATTATTTTAATAAGACATGGTTTGATGTTTCATATTGTTATCTTGATTTGTCTTTAGATGTTATTTCGCGGACGAAATATCTAAAGGTGGGGAGAATGTAGTAACCCAGATACCATTTTAAGATAATAATATGTTAAACATGATTAAGGATTGGTATTTAACCAATTTCGGAGTGTTATTGGACTTCAGAAGTAAAATTTGAGCTTTTTAATTTTGGGCCAGATAGTAAGCTCCGATCCCGGATAGTAAGCTCCGATCGGATCGAAAGCTCCGATCCTGGAACGGAAGTTCCGATCCCCAGATGCCAGAAATGATCGATGACTCAGTCGCGAGTTTTGACAAGTGTCGATCATAGAGCAGATCGGAAGCTCCGATCTGTAGATCGGAAGTTCCGATCCTGGCGTGGCAGACATGCACGCAATGAGCTGGATCGGAAGCTCCGATCCCGAAATCGGAAGTTCCGATCCTGGCCGAGAAATTTGGCTATAAATAGGGCAGTTCTGAGTTCATTTCAATTACGAATTCCCGAGTTTCCTTCTTCAGTTATATAGTGTGAGATATACACTTGAGGACCCTATCGGTTATAATAGAGGTTCTGGAATAACCAAGGTGTGGTTATAGTCATCCGGGACTAGCGACTCCAAAGGGCTAACTACGGACGAAGGTATGGTCCGGGAATCTATTTAAGTTTTGGGAGTACTTATTAGCTTAGTTAAGGCTTATACAATTTATGTAGTGATACGGTGAACTTTTGAATATAGGCTTGGAACCTAGGATCCTATTATACTTGAACTAGCCTAGAGGTACGTACACATTGACTGAGATTGCTAGCGAGTATACATGTTTATATGTTGCATTTATTTGGCATTATTATATGGAATGATGTATGATTTACCGTTTTCTATACTCATATGTCATGTGCATATACACGTTGAGCCTATTCCTTGTTATACCTGACTATAGAGCCGCTCAGCTCTATACTCGATAGTCTGTCATTGAGAGTACCGCGACGGCGGGGGCATTTATGTCTGTCTACTCTGGTGTACTAGACGAGTGTGGTTGCACCCAGAGGTTGATCCGTGCGGTGGCAGCACTCATATGGCGCCGGTTCTGAGCATGATTTTTCAGATGACCCTGTACCAGTCATCATGTTGCATGCATTATATACATATGTTTACTCATGTCTATGTACTGGGCGTAGCGCTCACGTCCTAGTTGTTATCTTGGACACCCTATTCCATGGGGCAGGTCGCAGGATGGATGGAACTGGTAGTTCAAGGCAGGACTAGGGGGCAGGAGCTTTGAAAGTTTTTATACAGCATGATTTATTAGCTGTATAATGTTTACTTTTAAGAATTTCGATATGGTTGTATCACTACAGATTTAAGCCTGAATTATATTACTAGGCTGATATGTAATTTATGGTTAAGTTTCCGCACGTTTTTACTCTGTTAAGTATATTGCTGTATTAAGTTTAATGCATGATATTAGTTGCCAGTTAGTAGGTGATTCCATGCAGGGTCACTACACTGTCGCTGAGACTGCTGCGAAAACTGCTGCTGGAAAGGTGGCTGCTGATACTGAGGTGGCTGAACAGATTCCTGAGAACCTCCGGAACCACTCGCTGACCCAATCAGCATCGGACAATCCCTCTTCATGTGACCCTCCTGGCCATACTGGAAACATGCACTGGTCGATCGACCACACTGCCCTGGCAGATTTCTGCGTCTGCACTGACGACAACGGTTCGGCCTCTGACCGCCAAAGTTATGCATTCCACCATATCCAGAGGAAGAAGAAGAAGTACCTCCTGGCTTCTTGAAAGACTGTCCCCGAGGGCCCAAAGCACTGGCACTCGCTGACCTGGAAGAAGAGTAAAGTCCCCTGTTCCACCGAATACTTTCCTCAGCCTGGCGACAACGGTCCACCAAATCCTCGTAAGTCCCATCGCCTCCCACAGCAACCATCCAATGAATATCAGTATTCAAACCCTAAAGGAAATGATCAAACTTTTCCATAGAACTATCAGCAACATGAGGACAAAAAGGTAGCAGATCAAAGAACTTCTGCTGGTACTCCTCGATCGTCATCGTCCCCTGTCGCAAACTCAGCAACTCACTGGCTTTCGCTTGACGAAGAGCTGGAGGAAAATACAACCTCTGATAAGAAGCACGGAACTCAGCCCAGGTGGCTACTCCTCTAGCTGCTATGAATGGTGCGGAAGTAGATCTCCACCACTTCCTCGCTTGTCCCTCAAGCATGAAGGCAAGAATCTCCATCCTATCCTCATCTGTGCAATGGAACTCCTAAAAACACTGCTTCATCCTCTCAAGCCAATCCTCCGCCTCTTCAACTGTCTCACCTCCCGACAAAGGCTTCAGGCTAACCTCCTTGAATCTGCGCATGCTCACTCACTTGCGCTCCTCAGGCTGTCCTTGACGATGTCTACGATAATTCGGATCGCCCCAACGACCATCGCCTCCGCTATCGTGGCTCTCATCATAATCTGCCATCTGTTACACAATAACAGATAATAACTTAATCCGCTTTACAAAATTCCCAGTGCAATGCGCTCTGATACCAAACATGTAGTGAACCAACCCGGATCCACTAACTAATCAGAGTTACGATAAAAGCGCATGCAATTAAAACTTAAAGCGTAAAGAGCGGATAATTAAAATACAACAAATCCAATCGGCATAATACAACTGACGATAACAATCGTGTATAAATATTATTATACAACCAAATCGAAGGTTCAGTGTAAACAAATCCCTACCCTGTACAACCTCGCACTCTCCAAAGCTCAATCCTGCTGAGAGCCGCCTAGACCGTCCAGCTTCAAACCTGCCCCGCCACAAGGTACACCACGATACCCAAACACAGGGGCGTGAGCGAAAACGCTCAATACAAAAACAATGATATAAATACAGATATGTGTACACAATATGATTTAAAACTCAAGTGAAAACACTTGCTCATGGCGCCGGGAATATACAGTATCGGCTAGAGAGCTACTCCGCGGGGTACTCGTATATTACATATCAGGGCTGAGCCAACCCCATCCTGACCCAAATCCAAAATAGGATACAAGTCCCATATGGAAACTGTCATACCTGACTCGAGTCTAATATGAGATCACTTTTCCCTATGGAGACTGTCAATGACTCACATCTCTCCGGATGAAGTCACACGTAAAATCATGTATGTGCTAAGATGGTAAAACATGCTAAAACATGATAAGACATATAGCACATACTCATGCAACATACATGCAAATATATCATGCCGGCTATCTTGGTCAGTACTTATGTATCTCTAACACTGCTGGTCAAACCCTAGCTCCGATGGTCTAGACTCCAAGCCTACTAGTCCAGTCTACTGCTACTACAATGCAAATATCCATGCATCAATAATAAAGCTCTAAAAGCCTTAACTAAGATAATGTATACTTGATAAGTGCATTTTGTATGCATTAGTTTGTGATATTTTTATGTCTATTTTATGTTAATTCATATTGTTTTTATGTATTTTTATGTGTTTTAAGTGCATGTGTGTGTCTTTCACTCCTCGGGTTGATTTTGTAGGAAAATGGATTTTTGAAGAGTTAACTATGGAGAAACCTTGATCTAAAAATCATATTTAATTTTAGAAAGATTCAAATCCAATATTCACCAATCAGAATGAAGTTCAAGATGTTTTAAAGCTGATGTCCAAATTTCAGCTCGATTCGACGGCTAGAACTCAAGATATGAATTTTTCAAAATTGTCGCTCGGAGCAGATTGAAAGTTGCGCTGATGGTGAGTGTGTAGCGCGTTTGCCCTTGTGTTTGGCACTAACAAGAAATGGTGGAGGCGCTATCGCGCTAAGGAAAGGGAGTTTAGCGCATGAATGAGCGCTAACACGCAAGAGGAAGAAGGGAACCGCGCATGAAGTCTGTGCGTGAGTTTTTCTCGGGCAAAAAATGTCTGGATCGAGCGAGAGTTGATGTTCGCTCGAGCGAGCGAGACGTGATTTCAAATCCTCGGAGCAGAAGAGTGTTCGCTCGAGCGAGACCCTATGCTCGCTCGAGCGAGCCACGGGACCAGAGTTTTATTTTTGGAAAATTCTTGCTCGGGAAGGATTTTATCTTTTTAATATTTGGGACCTATAAATATATTTTTTAGCATCAAAATAAGGGTTTCAGTTCTAGTTCCAGATTTTCAGAGGCGGCTACAGGCTACACGCTTGGGAAAAGATTTCTTATTCTTTCTTTTATTTTATTTTTACTTTTCATGATTAAAAACCTTGTTTGATCATGAATTTATTTATTGAGTAGTTTTCTCTTTCGATCAAGGCCACGTGATTGGGCCAGACAATTTATGTATAAAACTCGTTTGTTTATTTGAGATTTTTAGACTTGATTTGATTTTATTGATTATCGAATTTATATTTATCTTACAAATTTCTTGTCCAGTTATTTGTTTGCATGTTAATCGATTCCAAGTCGACAGAGGAGGTCTCGAATTTGATCACTTTGATAGTCAACATAGTGTAAAACTGACTAGAAATAGAATTCGTTTCATTATGCGGTTTGGGTGTAAACTGAATTTTCACAGTTATTCATGCATTCAAGTTTGATTAGAATTACGAAAGATTAGTTCATCAATATTTGAATAGGTTTGATTGTTCTAGAAATAGTCCTTCGAACAAATTAGGAAAATTACCGTGAATTAAGATTAAGTCTGATGTCTTAGATCGACTGTTTGTTACATGAATTGTCTGGTACCTACGTGAGTCCTTGATCGAACTTTTACCAAATTTGAGTTAAATCCAAATTTTCCAGCTCCGTTTTAGTTTATTTAATTTTATTTGCAATTTTATTTGTTAGTTAAAAATCTAAAATCATCCTTTTAATTAGTCTAGATTGGGTAGAAATAAATATATTTTGGTAATCATTTTTATACAGTCCCTGTGGGTTCGACACTTGGACCTTTGTCCACTATATTATTACTTGACCTGGTACGCTTGCCAGTTAAATTTATTCACACCGATTAACGAGGTCAAGTTTTTGGCGCCGTTGCCGGGGACTGTTTATAATATCAAAATTTTTATTTCTCTTGAGATTAGACTGTTTTTTTGTATTTAATAAAATTCTGAATTTTTTATTTTCTTTGTGCTTGTCAGGTACTCGTCTGCTAGTGCATGCGTCGATCTCAATTTTTCAAAAATCTCCTACCACTCGACTTGGAAATAGAACACACACTCAGCAAAATTCGTTGTGCTTAGACAGATCTTAATCTGGAGCTTAGTTCCGAGTCTGAGGAAGAGATGGCAGAAGAAGTTGACAACCGCACTGTTTGGGATCTTATTAGGCCTCCGGTTGAAGGTTATGGATCCAGCATCGTTCGCCCCGCTGTTGAGGCGAACAACTTTGAGCTTAAACCCTCCACTATTCAGATGCTCCAACTTCAAGCACGGTTTGGAGGCACTTCTACTGAGGATCCCTACGCTCATCTGGAGCGATTCTTGTCGATCTGCAACATGTTTAAATTCAATGGGGTAACCTCTGATGCAGTGAGACTGCAGTTATTCCCCTTCTCTTTACAGTGCGAAGCCTTGGAGTGGCTTGATGACCTGCCGACTGGTTCTATTACTACTTGGACGGGGCTTGTCCAAGAATTCCTAAAGAAATACTTCCCTCCTATGAAGATGGCTAAGTTGTTCTCTGATATTATATTATTCAAGCAAAAGGAGGGAGAATCTCTGCATGCGGCATGGACCAGGTTCAAAAAGATGTTGAGGACATGTCCTCAGCATAATCTTACTCAAAGCCAGCAGACCCAAACATTCTACAATGGAGCCGATCAGTCGGTTCGATCTATGCTGGATGCTGCTGCTAATGGATTCTTGTTCAGGAAAACGCCGGCAACTGCCTGGGAGATCATCGGTAATATGGCAGAGAGCAATATTGGGTGGCCGGATGTGAAGAAAGAAAAGAAATCCGGAGTTCTAGAGGTCGATGCTTTAATGGCCCTGAATGCAAAGATTGACGCGCTGACACACCAAGTAGCACTCATGAAAACAGCGCCGGTCAATCAAGCACAAGGGAATATCCAATAAGACCAGCAGTTATTTGAAGTAGAGTTTGTTAATTTTATGGGCAATCAAGAAAGGCAGCCATACAACTCCAACAACAGCTACAGTCAGAACTGGCAGCCCAAGCAAGAGGAGAAAAAGCCGAGTTTTGAGGAGATCATGATGAAGTACGTGGCGGGTACTGTGGCTCGCTTGCAAAATCAGGAGAGCATGCTGCAGAAGCTGGAAATTCAGATGGGCCAGATTGCAACCCAATTGTCCACACATCCTGTTGGAGTTCTGCCGAGCAACACTGAACCAAATCCCAAAGGCATGAATGCAATTATGGTAGTGACGAGATCACAATCTGAACAGTCTGAGAAGCAACCGGAAGAAGAGAAGGCTATGGAAGGGCCGAAAATTGATGAAGAAAAAGAGGAGGTGCGTGCAGAAAAATCCTCCACGACAGGTAAGAAAGGTAAGACTTCAAAATTTGAAGTTAATGAAAATGTTGATTTATCTACTTTACCTTTCCCCCATAGAGCTAAGCAACTGCTGTTTGATTCTCAATTTAAAAAGTTTTTTGAAATTTTCAAGAAACTGCATATTAACATTCCTTTTGCAGATGCATTAGCTCAAATGCCGAGATATGCAAAGTTTTTGAAAGACTTGCTGAAAAATAAGAAAACATTGACTGATCTTACGCAGGTTACAGTGAATGAGGAGTGCTCGACAGTGCTGCAAAAGAAGCTTCCAACAAAATTTCAAGATCCAGGGAGTTTTTCTATACCCTGTCATATTGGAAGTCTGTCTTTTGATAATGTGCTGTGTGATCTAGGATCGAGTATAAATTTAATGTCATATTCTATTGCTCGAAAACTAGGTATAGAAAATATTGAACCTTCTTCTATATCTCTCAAATTTGCTGATGGTTCTATTAAATATCCGAGAGGGATTGTAGAGAATGTCCTAGTCAAGATTGATAATTTAATTTATCCTGTAGACTTTGTTATCCTTGACATGGTAGAGGATTTAGAGTTTCCCCTGATTTTAGGACATCCTTTTCTTGCTGCTAGTAGGGCGTTGATTGATGTTGAGAGAGGAGAGTTGGTGTTGAGACTGAACGATGAACAAGTAGTTTTTACTATGTTTAAGTCGGCTACTGAGAGCCCAATTTTGAAAGCTTGTTCTGCTATTCGTTTGATTGATATGCTTGATGTTGTTGGTGATGCATGTCAGCAAGTGCAGTTGTCTGCAGGAATTGGTCCAATGCATAAAATTTTTAATGATGTAGCATGCAAGTGCAGGACTGATTCGAGTTTTTCACAGACGGTGGATAAACCACCTTGAATTTCGCCACTCAAGAGAGGAGTATAGTCGGACTATAGACTATAAATTTAGCGCTGACTGGGAGGCAACCCAGTGTTTTTGTTTTTGTTTTTTATTTTGTTTTTGTTTTGTTTTTATTTGAGTTTTGTTTTTTGTCCCATGCCAGTTGGTCGTGCCTGCCGATATTCTAGAATGCTGATACCGTCTCGAAGGATTCTGTCAAGAAGGAAGAGAATGAATCGAAAACCAGGGGAGTGTTATTTTTGTTTTCTTTGTGTTTTTGTTTTTTATTGCATTGTGTGTTTGTTTGCATTCTGTTCATTGTTCTAAAGCATTGAGAGCAATGCTTTGGATAAGTATTGGGGGGGGAGGGGGGGGGGGTAGACTAGTTTTGCATTTGTGTGTTTGTTTTGCATCTGTCTTATTTTATGTTTGTTTATTTTTGTTTGTTTGTGTTGTCTTGCATGAGTGGGACGAGTCATAATAGCCAATGATGATGAAGTTTATGTTGAAAAAAAATTATTTTTGAAAAATTTTGCTATTGACTTGACATTAGAAACTGTAGGTTGAATCGTGAATATTTATAAGCACTTGTGTTGGACCAGTGAATTGTAGAGAAAGATTTGATTAATTTTCTGTCTGTTTGACCATTGCACGGCAATAGGTTATTTGTGGATCTTGATTGTGTTCTATGAATTTTGATGAGGCTCTAGTAAGACACTTATGATCTTGGGTGCACCTAGAAAATTTTTTTTTATACAATTCCATCCGAGCCTTGATAGGATTAAAATCCGATAAAAATTAAATTTAAGGCTAAGTATGCGGATTAAATGGGATTGATGCTCCATCCGGTCTATAGACGAGGGGATTAGAAAGAAAAAATAGAATGATTTTTCGTATCCTAGCCAGTTATAGCTAAGTCAGCGGGTAATTATTGGGGTTAAAGCAATACCGGGTGCAAAATCCAGAGGTATGTAATTCATTATCTCAAGGAAGGTGGGTATGTCTAGAGGTCGTTGGAAGGAATGGGCACTTGAAAAGTGAAACTTGCACTGATTTGTTATAGGTCGCAAAACAGATTTGAAACGAATTCGGTCTAAGTTGTATGAAACTGGAATGACATTTCACACACGCACGTTCACGTTAAACCGAAGGTGTATTATGAAAATTTGAGACCATGTCTGTGATTTTTTGTTGGTGATTGAACATCTCAAAGGCTATGCACATTAATGACTTGTCCTTACTTATATTGTGTTTGCATTTTGTTTTTGCATGTTTTGCTCGAGGGCGAGCAAGGTTTAAGTATGGGGGTGTTGATAAGTGCATTTTGTATGCATTAGTTTGTGATATTTTTATGTCTATTTTATGTGCATTCATATTGTTTTTATGTATTTTTATGTGTTTTAAGTGCATGTGTGTGTATTTCACTCCTCGGGTTGATTTTGTAGGAAAATTGATTTTTGAAGAGTTAATTATGGATCAACCTTGATCTAAAAATCATATTTAATTTTAAAAAGATTCAAATCCGATCTTCACCAATCATAATGAAGTTTAAGATGTTTTGAAGTTGATGTCCAAATTTCAGCTCGATCCAACGCCTAGAACTCAAGATATGAATTTTTCAAATTTGTCGCTCGGAGCAGGTTGAAAGTTGCGCTGATGGTGAGTGTGTAGCGCATTTTCCCTTGTGTTTGGCGCTAACAAGAAATGTTGGAGGCGCTATCACGCTAAGGAAAGGGAGTTTAGCGCATGAATGAGCGCTAACGTGAAAGACGAAGAAGGGAACCGCGCATGAAGTATGTGCGTGAGTTTTTCTTGGGCAGAAAATGTCTGGCTCGAGCGAGAGTTGATGCTCGCTCGAGCGAGCGAGACGTGATTTCAAATCCTCGAAGAAGAAGATTGTTCGCTCGAGCGAGACCCTATGCTCGCTCGAGCGAGCCGCGGGACCAGAGTTTTATTTTTGGAAAATTCTTGCTCGAGAAGGATTTTATCTTTTTAATATTTGGGACCTATAAATATATTTTTTAGCATCAGAATAAGGGTTCCGGTTCCAGTTCCAAATTTTCAGAGGCGGCTACAGGCTACACGCTTGGAAAAACATTTCTTATTCTTTCTTTTATTTTATTTTTACTTTTCATGATTAAAAACCTTGTTTGATTATGAATTTATTTATTGAGTAGTTTTCTCTTTCGATCAAGGCCACGTGATTGGGCCAGACAATTTATATGTAAAACTCGTTTGTTTATTTGAGATTTTTAGACTTGATTTGATTTTATTGATTATCGAATTTATATTTATCTTACAAATTTCTTGGCCAGTTATTTGTTTGTTTGTTAATCGATTCCAAGTCGACAGAGAAGGTCTCGAATTCGATCACTTTGATAGTCAACATAGTATAAAACTGACTAGAAATAGAATTCGGTTTCATTATGCGGTTTGGGTGTAAACTGAATTTTCACAGTTATTCATGCATTCAAGTTTGATTAGAATTACAAAAGATTAGTTAATCAATATTTGAATATGTTTGATTGTTCTAGAAATAGTCCTTCGAATAAATTAGGAAAATTCCCGTGAATTAAGATTAAGTCTGATGTCTTAGATCGACTGTTTGTTACATGAATTGTCTGGTACCTACGTGAGTCCTTGATCGAACTTTTACCAAATTTGAGTTAAATCCAAATTTTCCAGCTCCGTTTTAGTTTATTTAATTTTATTTGAAATTTTATTTGTTAGTTAAAAATCTAAAATCATCCTTTTAATTAGTCTAGATTAGGTAGAAATAAATATATTTTGGTAATTATTTTTATACAGTCCCTGTGGGTTCGACACTTGGACCTTTTTCCACTATATTATTACTTGACCTGGTACGCTTGCCAGTTGAATTTATTCACACCGATTAACGCGGTCAATACTCCTAAATATTTTTAGGATGCCAAAGCTATACTTGCGTCCGTCCTTAGCCATTTGTTGTAGATAGCCTCAAAACTAGGCCACAGCTCCGCGACGACGCCTAGATCACTAAGCCACTTCCGGATTTCCCGTAGGACGCCTAGATTTCCCTAAATCTGAGTTAGAAGGCTTAGGAATAAAGAGAGAAGAGAGGAAATGAGCGAGTCACAAATGAACCTTGGCTCCTCTATTTATAGACGATGTTCGGGCCCTCCGAACTGGTTCGGATCCTCCGATCATGACTTCGGATCATCCGAACACGATCGGATCGTCCGATCCTAACTTCGGGTCCTCCGAAGTCCCATCAGTGACGTCATCCATGAAGTAACCTTGCTGACGTGATTGATGACGTAAGCCCTAACCCTGTTCGGGTCCTCCGAATCCATCGACGGAGCCTCCGAACCCCTCTTCGGATCGTTCGAACTCCTCGGGCCTCCGATCCTGACTTCGATCACGTTCGGGTCCTCCAAACACCAGTTCGGAGCGTCCGAACCTCCCGAGCCATGCCCACCATTTTCGAGTGTCATGGATCTATTTCTGGAGTCCGTTAGTCCAACAGGACTTCCCTAATCATGTATTAACAATCAAGAACATGATCATGTGATTAATTACTCATTAATCGCTAATTCGAGATGCGGGTTACTACAGTCTGGGAGTTGTTATATCTTTCAACAGTCTGGACACTATGCGAGATTATGTCCTCAGCGTGTTCCTGAGAGATCACGGGGTGAAAGTTTGTCAAGATCGTCAGCTCAGCCTGAGAGGAAAGCATCTGCTGTACATTCCTTTCAGCCACCACAGCAGAGTCGACAGGGAGTTGGATAGAACGCGAGTCATACTCCTAGAAAGCAGGCTAGAGTTTTTGCTTTGAATGAGGATCAGGCTCAGGCAGCACCTGATGACGTTATAGCAGGTAACTGTTCGATATTTGGTTAGCTCATGTTTTGATTGATACGGGTGCATCTCACTCTTTTATTTCTAAGTAATTTGTTTTGATGCATGTCTTGCCTTGCGAGCCTTTGCCTGCTGTAGTTTCTGTTACTTCACCTTTGGGTGGAGGAATTGTTTCTGTAAGGTTAGTCAGGAACTATGAACTTATTTTTGATGGGAATGTGATTGAATTTGATTGTATTGTACTTGGGTCATCCGATTTCGATTGCATTGTTGGTATAGATGCTTTGACCAAGTACAGGGCTACAGTCAATTGTTTTCAGAAGGTAGTCATATTCAGACCGGAGATGGCAGTGGAGTGAAAATTCTTTGGTAAGGGTTCTCGATCAAAAATTCCTTTGATATCTGTTTTGTCTATGGCTCGACTATTACAGAGAGGAGCGGAGGGATTTCTGATTTATTCAATGGATATTTTGAAGTCTATGTTGGAACATTCGTTCTCTTATCACACGGATGTGATACCCGGAGCAGCGGAAGTTTAAAAATTTTATTTTTCGATATGGAACGATTCCATATCGTGGGTATCAAATCCTAACGATTAAAATCTTGCAAGTAAAAATATAAATACACAATTAAATATTTTTACCTATTCAAGCAAAGGCTTGATTATGGACTCTAACAGAATTTAATCTGCTCTTCTTGTAAATCTCGGGAACCGATGACTATCACGATCAATCTCCGGAATTAAGTCCACGAATAGAAAACTAAAACCCTCTGATTGATTGCACTAGAAATCAATCAGATGTTTATCGAAGAGAATAAACAGATTTGATCTATTAATTCAGAATGTAATTTTTCACAAAAAATACAGACTGAATTATCTCAAAAGGGACAAAGGAATTCGAAAATTCCCCTTGAAATATTATGCATTATTTTCGAAAATTGCAAGAATGAATTGTTAGTGATTTTCGAAGACTACACATGTATTTATAGATAATTTCTAGACTAGATTAAGTTATAATTGTATTAGGACACTAACTCCTTAGGGCCCATAATCCATAACTTAAGCCCAACAAGCCAAGCCTGTTATTATAGAAATTAATATAAAATTCATCGTGACTCCGATTGATAAACTGATTTTACCAATGTGCACAGAAACCATTTCTGCATCTTTTAAAGTCAAGATAATTTTTCTGAATCCGAATTCAGTGATTTCCAAAAAATGTCCATCCCTATGTCATTTTAAGAAATTCCACTCCCTTTAGTTAAGAAGTCCGACTTCTCATTCATTAAATTTAACTCTTTAAATTTAACTATCTCAACGGGGTTTAGTAATCCATTACTTGTGTGACCCTCAATGGTTCAGGGATACACCTAGCCGTGGGCTCACAACTCCTTGTGACTCGGAACAACAATTTCCGACTTACCCATCGAATCATGGTAAGAGCGCCTAGCAACATCGCCCCATGATTCCCTAGGTATCACTGATAGTGCCTGCAAGAACCAATAGATTTTGGTTAGCGTACAGTATGGTCCCTTCATCCATATATCCCGATCGAATCAACAACCATTGGTGCATCGAGAGTCGTTCGAGATTCGATAACTATGCATTACATCTTGAAGATCAAATAGTGACATCGCATGTGTTACTAGGAAAACCGAGTAACCTAAAACACATCATGTACTCTGACCAGAGATTCGTCACACTAATATCTCCTCAGATCGCATAGGATATCCACACTCGCAAGTATGTGGTGAATCCTTGACAACAAAGCATCGACTCATATATGTGTCGTAACTGTACCCAATCCCGACACCTGATGACCCTAATAGAGTCGGTAAACGAGTCAAAGTACAGTACTAGCATATAGAGTCTCAATGATGTTTCAAGTAGTAAGGACTAATGGTGTACAACGAAAACAGCGGACTTTATCCACTCGATAAGTGATAACCACTTGGAAAGTCCGAATAGGGTAGTTCGATCATTCATCATATGAATATCCATTTGCATGCTTTGAACATCTCCATGTCCATTACCAATGAAACATGGTACTTGGCATCACAAATGCTAGTCTCAATCTCGAGCGATCTTTATCCTTATTAGCGGACGACTCAATTGACTAGGAACTGTTTAGAATATACAGTGACTATAAGATGTGTTTCATAATAGTGATCTCTCTTTATTCACTATCTCATCTTACTTACACTATAGTATATTCAAGGTCTTAATCAAAACAACAATAGTATATCACAATATAACAATATGAAGAAAGACAAAGAAAATTCCATTAATGAATGTAAATTATATTAAACAAAGATTTTTTATACATAGAGTCATAAAAGCCCTTAGCCATAAGTTGGCTAACCGGGCACCCACTCTTTCAGTCTAGTCCTGGGTTGACTGACATACCCATGGTTAGAGAGTTTCCTGAAGTGTTTCCGGATGAAATTCCTGGATTACCGCCTATTCGGGAGGTAGAATTCAGTATAGAACTGTTGTCAGGTACTCAGGCAATTTCCAAGGCTCCATATCGAATGGCTCCGATCGAATTGAAGGAATTGAAGGAGCAGTTGGAGGACTTTATTACCAAGGGATACATCCAATCGAATTGAAGGAATTTTGGGCATATGGAAAAGACAATCTCCTCATAATGCCATTAATTATGTCAATCTTGATTGTTGTTAAATTCGAATTTTGTCCTTGAAAATCGAGACTTAAAACAGCGGCATACTTCTTTTATGTTGCAGCCTAATCTCCTCACTAGCTCTTATGTCTCCTTGTGACAGAGAACAGTATGTTGCAGCCTAATCTCCTCACTAGTTTTAATGTTCAATGATTTAACACAATTCATATTCGTTTGATTTTTTTTTTATTTTTTTTTCTACACTCAAAGGTGACTAAGGTAATAATGTTTAATATCTGTAAGTATTAGATGTTTGAATATATAGTATTTTCGAATCTTAATATGAAATAAGATAATACTAATATTCCGTGAACTGATTGTTTGGATCATTTAGTTTGAAGTGTGGATTTGTCATCATGCTTTTTCCTAAAACAACTGAGATATTTAATCCCTCTGAATCTTATTTTAGCTGCTCTGCAGAAAGGAAAAATAAAGTCTATTCATGTTGTTGATGTTCCTGGTCATTCATAGCTTCAACCCAAAATTAGATGAGTTATTACCTCAGTCAGGTGGTGTAGTATTTGAAGTACGAGTATCAATTTGCTGTAGAATTGTTCCTTCTTTGCCTGCCCAAACATAATCTAACAGATATATAATTTCAAATCTAATAAATTTTTTGAAGCTCCTTGTGCAACCACTACCAGATCGCTTACTGAAAAAGAGCAGGTTCTATACTAAAGTTACTAGCTTCAAAAATCTTGCTGCAACATTAACCGTTGGTCGATTTGTTCTATCATCTTGACATGAATATCCCTATTATTAACCAGTCAAGTAAAGGAAAAAAGAGGAAAATGACCAGCAAATCAGCCTCTGATAGTGATACACCAGCAAAAGGCTCAGTTAAGGTACCTTTATGTTGTAATTGTGGTTCTTGTGCAATGTTTTGTAACTAATCCAACAGCATAGGTGTCTGAGCATGAGTTAACTAGTAATAGTTATAATTTTTTATAGATTTCAGTGTTCGTTACTGGAGGTGTGGGAATTTGCTGCTTGTTGGTGTTGTGTTTTGTGTACCAGCCTTGCGCGCCATTTGTAGAATCTGAATATTTTTTTTTCTAAATTAACTTTATATTAAGTGATGGGGACTGATAGCAGAATCAAGCTGTGGTCTTAGTTTAAAGAAACTTGAGAAGATCTAAAAATACGATCAGTTTATCACATATTTGCTATTGTCGTGGTTTTATGTCATTCTCATATGACATATCCTAACTAATAGTACAATTTATATATGTCGAAACTTGAAAAATGCACGCCTATACACTGGAATTGGAAGCAAAAGTGGCAAAGTTCCGAGAAACAAACCCGGAGTTGCAGAAAAAACAGGTACATCTACTTTGATTACATTCAAACTATGGCTGTAATTGGTATTGCTATATATATATTCTCATCCATTCTTCTTTATAATACACAACTCAATATATATATATATGACTATTAATGTGATTTGCTTCTACATGTTTCATCATTGCTAGAGGTGGATGCTATCGAAACAAGGTGATTTTCTTTCCTCATATACCTATGTTTTCCGAACATCATAATTCATGAAATCATTATTAATTAAGTTTGAATTTATTTTCCCATCCCCGTTGTTTGAATCTTGATGCACGTTGTAAGAATTCGGTTTCTTCTTGTTAAGATCAAATTATTTTGAATATTAATGGTTTTCTAGGTCCTGTTAATCTATCAATTTGATTTAACTCAATTGAACACGTTTTAAATAATAGGTTTTTGTTTGTCTTGTTTGAGGTTGTGATTAAAATAAGAGTTAGATATTTTTCTTGGATTCGTTTTTAAAATATGGGCTTATTGTTCTTATATGCTGTGAAAATAGTTGTCACCGGAAGAATCATGTTGTGTATCAA